>NC_056046.1:30305636-30905636 GCF_004379255.2 Salvia splendens
CTTCAGAACTTTGACGTTTTATGCTCTTTTAGTTCTATTGAAATTTTCACAAAACACGTCAAAAAATACAAAAACAGATAAAATTATAAATAATGGACATGTAATCCAATTTTGGACAATCAAAACGGGACCAACAAAGTGGCCTTAAAATAGTGCAAAAATCCGAGCGTCTCATCACCAACTTGATATGTGTTTGTCCTCAAACAAAATAATGCAAAGAAACATAAATAGACGTCATAATGCCTAAATTCGGTGTGTGCAAAAGATAGGTTACGCATGAATTAACACAATTCAAACAAGCAAGGCTTATTGTGCACTTTCATTACTAACTAGTGGAACACCGTTAAATTCATGCACTCACATGTGCGAAACTTCCAAAGATGGGAAGTGTATTTATCTCTCACTCTCAAAGTGATACGGCAATGTGTATAGCACTCAAATCAGGCATCATGTTAAATTTTACATCGGCTTGCTCAAAGTCTATTCCTCTCTAAGATGTGAATAAGCATCAAAAGTCCGAAAGGTCTTTATTTTTATTGTAATGTAGACTCTTTGGTAGGTGATGAATATTTAGCTAAAAAGTGACTTTAAAAACAAAAATATCCACTCTTCTAAAACTCCTAGACACTTTAATACTAATTTTTTCTGCTTCAACTTACTTTCCAAACCTTTGATTTTTCTATCTTTTCATATCACAAACCTTTTTTTTTCATAAGCACCGTTTCTAGATCAAGCACACATTTTTGCAATTTCTGTTTCACAACTTGCACACTTTTACAATTAAGCACACTACTTTTTATATTTTTCCTCCTTATCTCTCCAATTCTTTAACAAAAGTTAATAAAAACTATACTAACCCAAGGAATTATCCCCATTATTTGGCTTTACAAAGAATACGCTTAAAGGCTCAAAGTTGGCTGCAAAGGGAAAATTTTTGAGAGGGTCGAAAATTTGGGAATAAACTATTAAGAAAAGATGGCTTAACATCCTCCTTCATCAATTAAATACTATGTAAACTTAGGTAGATTAAGAGCAAGTTTAGAAACATATACATGCATGCAGATAAATCATACAAGAAATAATTTAGGCTCAAATCTCACAACGGTGTAAGCATGATTCAAGGCAAACAAGCAATTCACTAATTATGCACCTTTCACCAAAACCATCAAATCAAAACATCAAGCCATACTTAATCAAAGATGAAAGTACTTTAAATCATTGGAAACTCGATCTAATGTGTCCCTAAACATGCGTATTTCTAAGTTCTTCATGCTATGTTTTAAAACAAAAAACTTAACTAAAAACCTAAAACTAAAGTAAAAACCTAAACTCACGGTCCACCACTTCATCGCCCCAAATTTATTTACAACAAGTGTAAAGTAAGTTTGTAGAGTCGGTAGGGACATAAGTAAACTACTAAAAAGAAAACATACCTTGAATTTTTTCGCGTAGTGGCTGGACAGGGCAAAAATTCGAAAAATTCAAAAAATTGCGGCTAGAAACCTGTATTTGGGCAGAGGTCGCTGGGGGCCCTCTAGCGGTCGCTGGTGACGAGTCAGAACGTTTCTAGCGAGTGTCCAGCGGGCCGCTACGCGCGCTACAGCGGTCGATGGGGAGAGTCCAAAACCTGCGAAAATTTCAATAACAAAAAATGAAAATTAAACACCAAAACAACTTAAAGAAACATAAAAGTGTAAAATGTTGGGTTGCCTCCCAACAAGCGCTTGTTTTTCGTCTTTAGCTTAACGTTCTTTGAAGCTCATGAGTTATCCCCCATCTTGGGAATTCCTTTGGGATGCCTTTGTACCTACAAATTCACAATGTGAGCATAGAATGAAGAAAATTACAGTAGGATATAACATATAATATTTGGCAATCCCCCAAACTTGAACCAAATCAAGGTGTGAAAATTATCTCATGCAAGACCAATTAATCTACCTTAATTAAAAAATCATCCCCATCATTATCTTTATCCCCTAATAATTTTCAAGAATTTTAAACAATAGACCATGATCACTATATAACCTCAAAAACATACACACGTCGTGCTGATAAAATAGCCTCACAATGCTATGAACACGAACTATGCGTATCAACAATCAAGTCAAAGGGGGTATTCAAATTCCATCCCCAAAAAGAAGCTAATTCAAGTACACCCAACAATGATGCTTAGCAATGATTAATTCCAACAAATCCCACTCAACAATTTATCACAGGTATATCACCCCATCAAACTCCAATTCAAACTACCAAATCAACATGCATCCTCTCTTCAATCACTCTTACTAAGGGAATCTTGCCTTTATTTTCTTAAACCAGTTCTTATCTAAAAACAAATAAATTCAAACAACTAACAGAAGATTCCTAGCTAATCAACACATAACTTTGACACTAACTACACCAACTGTTCCCCTCTCCCACTTCATTGCAGCTTGTCCTCAAGTGACTTGATGAAGTGGAATACATGGTTGTTAGTGTCAAAACAGAGAAACAAACTTCTCACACTTAGACCAAGCAGGTGCCAAAGAGCTTGATGCACTTTTTGTTAGCACTATAAATACCTGTAAGTATACAAAGTAGGATTAGTATAGCTAAAGGTTAGTACCGGATATCGATCACGGGGAAAATAAACACAGACTGTTTATCCTCTACTAAAACTCAATTACTATTTGGAAAAACTGAAAGATTTAGGAATTTTGAAAACAAAGAAGAATTTGAAAGCAATAAACCAACTAATTGCAATAGATCACGAAGATAAAAGTATATAGATAAGGGAATTCCAGGGATTTGAGTTCACAGTTATGGTTATACAAATTCCAACTAAAAATACCCTAGCATAGTTCTTAGTATCGGGAGTAAGGATCGATCCTACAGAGACAGACGGGGTAAGCAACTGTTCAGAGGACTTCGAAGGGGTCGGCTTCTGCCACGCAGCTGATGGGTTAAGACTTGACTAACTACTAGACTTGGGAGAGAAATTAAAGGTGACTATCCTATCTGCTAGACCTAGGGAACAGAAAGAGAATGTACGCATGCATGGATAGCAAAAATGAAGGTTTAACTACAGAAATTTAATACCAAACTACTTGACCAAGTAAACGGGTTTCCTAAAAGTGCTAAGCAGAACGTAAACATGCGGTGGGGACCATTTTCCCGAATTAACTAGTACGACAGAAAAGCTGCAAAAAGTAAACAACACAGATGAAGATGACATATACGACTTCTAATTAACTTCTAATGTTAAGATAACATAAACGAAAACAGAGCATCAACATATGAAAATAAAGCAATAAAAATCAACTTCAAACGTTACGATCAAACACAAAACGACTAGATTTAAACTACTAGGCCGAGCAAAAAAACAAAAACAATAAACATCCATAACCATGCAAAATTCAGAACATCCCGACTCAGATCCAAAACTCCGTTTAACAATTCAACTCAGATCAACCAAAAACCAACTCCAATACGTCAAATCCATACTCCTCAACTTCGATTCAACTGATTCAACGACAAATTAACTTCGATCAAACCGATCTCTACTCAAAATCAAACATCAATTGCGAAAAGCATCCAAAACAGTAAATACCAACAATCAAATATCAGAATTAGCTAAACATAGAACATAGACTTCCATAGCTACGTTATTTAAGGTTCAACACTGAAACGATAAACGCCGAGCTTCTAAAACGGTGAAGTCTCAGCTTAAAATGACGGAAAACAACAGAAAACAGTAAATTGTATCTTCGCCCTTCACAAGGACGGTGTTACACCATAGAAACTGAGCTAGGCTACCACGAACTCCCAGAATTTTACCCCATAAGTGCTTAAGTGCACAGAGAAATGTGTGTGAAGTGATGAGCTAAGAACGAAAATGTGAATGATGATTGGTGATGCATCTCTCTTCATGTTGTCTCTATTTATAGTTGAGGCTCGAACTTCTAGGGTAGTTTCTCTGCTGAATTGTCGATTTTGCCCTCCTAGAAAGCCCTTCAAAAAGATACTTTTCCACTCACAGCTGCTTCCTCGATCTCCTAGGTCAGGTTGCAAACTGACGTCTTCACTCCTCTTTTCCTTCAGTTTACTCTGCCTGTAGATTTTTCCTTCCGTTTCCTTGACCTGCCAGATTATCTACGCACCTAAACTTAAAACGTGTATTAGTTCACAGAAATCATAGAATTTAACCCCATAACTGATGCATAAAATTGGCCTTATCAAACTGCTCACACTTAAACCATACTTGCCCTCAGGTATGAAAGACAAAATAAAGGAATAAGGCAAATTTCGTGCGTGTTTATTATTTAAATGGCTTAAAGAAAAAGAACAAACACAAACTCCTAGACCTAGACACGAAAAGACTTAGACAACAGACTCAAACACACAAGAGAAATCAATCAGAAACAAAAAGAATAGAGATAAGCACAGATGTATAAATTGGTTCAAGTTTTAGCAATTGTCCCCACAAGCTTAAGGTCTCTCCAATCGTCTACAGTCTCATATTCATCCCCCTCCCTTCGTCTACCTAGTCAGTTTGTTAGTTCGTCAAGATAACCTCTATTTTCTCTAATTGTTGGATTCACTCGGTCACTCATTCCTCACCAGAAATGTTAGGACCATTCACTCATTTATGCTTTTGCCATACCCCTGATGCCTTGGTTCTATTGACACAGGAAAGTTCCTTAAGGTCTTTCATTTGGTTATATCGGGGCCAAGGGATTGTAATGTATGTAGGTGAGAATCCTAGGGGTCTAAGTTCAAAAAGTATGAGTGCAAATAAGCGAAGGACATGTGAACTTAGGGACAAAAGATGGAAATAACCTCCTTATTTACAATTCTGTCTTCCCAAAATTTGGAGTTGTTCCCTGGCCATTTCGGCCTTATTGCCTAACTTCCTTCTACTGGGTCAGGCTATTCACTTTCTAACTTTCTTTTTGATTTTTTTCTTGGGTCTGGCTATTCACTTTCCTGCCCATTTTCTAAGCATATATATTCTTTTCTCTCTTCTTTTTTCGTATGTTTCTTGGGTCAGGTTGCACAATTGTTTCCCTGCCCATTTTCTAACTATTATTTCAACCGGGTCAGGTTACAGAAGCTCCTGACCGTTTTATTTTCTAACTTTCTACTTACTTTCCCCTGTTTCTCAACCTAACTTCCTATCCCGAATGGTGAGTTGACTCCACTCTGCCCCCTTGTACACATTAAATGAAGGTTGAGGTGTCAAAGGAAGGGACAATTTTTACAGAAGTTCCTGGCCATTTTATAGAAAGGGACAACTTGTTTAACTAATGGGTGCCCTTACAATGAGGCGGGTTCAATAGATTCGAAATTTTTTTAAGCTCAATTAGGTTCTCCTATTGCCTTTAGTCCTCACTCCCCTTATGTCATTTTCCCCTAAGCATCAAGTGGCAACCTATCTTTCCTATTCTAATAGTAGAAAGTGTTCTACTCTAGGCTTTTAACTCACTTTAAGAAGGCTTCACAACTAGATCAAAACAAGGCATTTTCTTCGTCCAAACTGATTTTGATTATTAAAGCAAGAGGTCTCAAAATTGACATGCATCCTCTCTTTGATCACTCTAACTAAGGGAATCTTGCTTTAATTTTGCTAGTTTATACTTAAACACAGAATCCTAAAAAACTAAAACTCTACTGACTCAAAACTAACAACCTATATGCATGCTCGAGTGACTGCACTAACTCCTCCCCCTCCAACTTCAATCCTGCTTGTCCCCAAGCATTTCAGTGAAGTGGAGAACAGGGCAGTTAGAGTTCACACACCAACAAATCCTTCAGTAAGAAAAGAAATACAAACTTCTCACACTTAGGCCAAGTGGGAGAAGTAATAGCCAAGTGGGAGAAGTAATAGAACAACAACCAACAAACAAATGCATGAAAACAAACTTCTCACGGTTAGGCCAAGCAATGGACTAAGTGGGAGAAGAAACAATCACAGAAATAACCAAAACATGATTACGGGAACAAAAGCATGCTATAACAGCAAAAACTTCTCATACTTAGACCTAAAATTGGGCTACTTAGACCAAGAATTGGGCTAAGTGGGAGAAAACACATAGCACAAATACAAATAGACACCTAAAATATGCAAGAAAAGTAGAAAAACATGCTCAAAAAACTGAAAAGAAAATTACTAAAAGTAAAATTACTTGTTACTGGGGGGGTTTAATTCTGTGTCTGGTCCCCCATGGGAGCCAGACTTCTGGGCTACCTTCTTATGGTGGTCAGCCTTTGCTTTCTTAGGAATCGATGGGGCTAGTTCCTCCTTCTCCTTCGCTGCTTGCTTTGGTACAGTCTTCTTAACAGTCGTGGTGGTGGGATTGGTCACTACTTCCTTTCTCTTCTGGGTCGGGGGACTTGCTGGAGTACTAGGGGCTTTCTTGAGAGATGAGGTCCCTGGGCCTAGTTGCTTATACTAGCTACTAGGTCGGGGAGGCATCATTTGCTGGGCCAGGGGGAATCTCCTCTCCATTGAGGCAATCATCTTCATTATAACATTGATGGCTTCGGCCATCTGTCCATTGTGCACCTCCATGCTCCCCGTGAGCCTTGCGATATTTTTGCTCAGCACGCTCACATCATTTCAGAGCTCTCCCATCTCGCGCCTCCATTCCTCACGCTCAACATTAGATGGACCTTTCGACTCTTCCAACTCCCTCTTCACGGTTACCACATCAGGCTTGCCCATATCAAAGAACACAATCTCACATTTTTCATATGTAGGAGTCCCTTGTTGAAGAAGAAAGCCACATTGAATGGCTCTGGGGCATCACAGACTTGCAGGCCAGGCACTGACTTTGCCAACTTCATGCTAACTTCCTTTGTAGATAAGAACCAAGGAGATGTCATGTGTAGAGATGGCGTACTGTGTGGCTAGTCATAAAGTTGCATGGGTAGGCCATCCAATAACCCAGGTGGACCTTTACTCCCTTTAGCATGCACCATGTAAAATAGAGCTCCGGAGTTATGAGGGCGGCTCCAGTCTGACTTAGCAGATTGTACCCCAAAAAAACGTGCGCGAATCGGAGTATCGGCTTGGCAATGTGGAATCCCTTCGAAAAACTCGTCTTAAAATTCCCTCCGTGGTTGGTGGTAATCAGGTCCCATGCCATCTGCATATGAAAGCCTGGAGTCTTCTTCGGGGCCTAATCTACCTCTCATTCCATGTGCCTTCATCATCTTCTTCCCGCGTAAACAGCTCCATTCGCAAGGACCACTCTCGGATGCTCATTTCCATGTCTTAACCGAAGAGGCAGAAGCTAATAGAATCGGCGTCAGGGTCCATGGTGGACTTAAACTTATATGAGGTGAAGAATTCCTTGGCCAGTGCGATGGGCACCTCTGCCGTGCAGTGATCCAGCAGCCAATCGAAACCGATGGCACGGATATACAATAGAAATTATTCCTCCGATTCTATCTCCTGGAGGGATGGGGGGTCGTACATCTTCCTGGCCTTTGCATGCTTCCCCTTTGAAGTGCGCCCACTGCAAGTCTATGCCAGCTTTGAGTCATCAAAGTGGACCATGGCCTCAAGTAGCCTCTTTGTCAGCAATACTTCCATTGGTTCGTACGCCGGCCCCACCACCTGGTTTATTTCCACATCTTCTTCATCTTCATTCTTTTCTGTTGGTTCGGGAAACGGGACACTAATTGGTTTCGAGAAGGCTTCTCTAATCTTCGGGTGGAGGAGGCTTGCCTTTGCTTCTTCTATAAGGGTGTAGCCTCTTGCTTACCCTTTCGTTTCCGCTCCTGTGCATAGTGTTTCTCCTCGGCCTCAGGAGAGAACTTCTCTGTTTCGACTTGTTCTCCTGGGCCTGGGGGATCCCCTCCCCTGTTTCCTCTCGCATTTCCTGGGTCTCGGGGATATCATCCCCTACCTCCTCTCCGCTTTCCAAATCTATCCGGTGCAAACGTCTGGCCATTGTAGACGCCCGTGTCTCCTCCAGTTTCTTGTCACAACGGTTATTCCGTCAATTTGTCCTTGCAGTGGCCGGTGTATCCTTCGACTCTAGCCCCTCGTCCGGTACAACCATGAATTTGGTCCCCTGAATAACGTCGGGCCTATCGGACAGTTCGTACCCGTCTACATCCATGTCAACCTTCTCGGTCCCATCATTCTCATCACTGTCTTCATCGATGATCTACTCTTCTCTTTCTTCGACTTCCAATTCCTCCGGGATTTGTTCTTCTACACCCCTCTTTCCTTTTGTAGTTTCAATAATACTACCAGTAGGGACTTCTCCCTCTACATCCTCATCATTGGGTATTTCTCGTTCAACCTCTTCTCTCGGTTCTCCAACAATACCATCACCAATCCTATAACCATTACCCTCATCAGTCCTATCACCACTACCCTTGTTAGATTCTCCGTCTCCCGTATTCACATTCCCTGCACCTTTTACTCCCTAGTCCCCTTCCGCCTCAACATCACCCTTTTCTTTCTCACGCTCATACCTCTCCCTTGTACTAGTGGGTACGACTGTAGAATTGACAAATTGAAATTTGGGTTGGGTGGATGGTATTACCGGTGTAATATCTGAAATTAGGGTTTCGGATGGAGATTTTGGGGTTTCCGTTTGGAGTAAGAAGGCCTTGGATGTTGGAGTTTCTATTAGGGTTGTAGGTCGTGGAGGGATGTTAATCGGGGCTACACTTGGAGCGGCCTCCTCCTTCCTGAGTTCTTCTGCTAGACGGGCGAATAAATAGCTAGCCTTTTCGCTTTTTCCGTATTTCTTTAGAAACTCTCTCATTATTTCTTCTGGATCAGATTCGTTGCCCGGTGGTGGAACTGTGGTTGAGGGTGTAGGCGGGACAGCGGAGATTGTGGTTGCCGTCTCTCCTGTAACTGGTTTCTTTGTGGTGGCTTTAGACGACGAAGTTGCCACCGTCCCTGTCTGAGGAGCGGACAGTGGCTTCTTGGTTGGCAGATTCTTTGGCGGTTGTGATGACTCGCCGGCCGTAGATTTGACCGATTGAGAGTTCTTATGTCGGGCTTTGTGTCGTTGTGGTTGGTTTTCCATGGTGTTGGTTCAGAAATTAGTGGTGGTTGATGGCGGTTTCGTCGGAACTGTCACAAAGAAGAATGGAAAAGGTGAGGTAAGGGTATGAACATTTGTGAATTATGAGAGAGATATTATGTGAGGAGGGAGGTTATGAAGAATAGGGGAAGTTATTTAAGAAACTAATAGAAAGAAGAGAATAGGAAACAAGTACATAAAATCACAAGGAAAAGAAAACGAAACAAGGAAATAAAATTAAAGGAAAAGAAAATGAGAGAGGCGGTTGCTTGCTGATGCAAGAGTCAGAAACAGTACGCTTTCCTATCTCATCCAAAAATTTGAAATTTAATTTTTGAATTTTTTTTTCAAAACTTCTCCCCCCCATCTTTTTAACCGAAAATTTCTCCACCTCATATCTTCTTCAGAAATTCGTTTAACTCTCTCATACCCAAACTTAGAAAGATCAACTAAAAGGTGAGACATCTGAACAACCTCGTCAAGGGAATGCGAATCTAAAAAAAATATTTCAAATTTCATTTTTGGAAAATTCATTTTTTTTACCGAGAAAGGTCAACTAAAATGTTTCAAAAATATTTTTGGAAAATTCATTTTTTTCTTTGTTTGGATTTTTAAATATATGAAATAATACATATTTACAATACTTACAAATTTTGCGGAGCTAATCTCAGGGCTATGTTGGGTCAGTTTTACAGTTAAAAATTTCTTAACAATCTACCAGATCCAGCAGATTCCCGAAGATTACCCAGCAGCCTGACCAGTTAGACAATAGTAGAGAGTATACGTAGCGAAATTTTCTTCCACCACGCACATCTCTGAACTATCCCTAAATACCATGACCCTATGACCATTAACAAGAAAATGAATAGAATTAGGAGCGACTCCCTGAATTTGCACGGCTCCATTCACTCGAAGGCCAGTGTAGGGTCCAATCCACTTGGATTTTAGTTTCCGAGGCATCAGTTTAAGCCTTGATTGGAATAGGAGCACATTCTGACCAACTAGCAGTTCCTTGACCCGAAGGTTGTTGTCGTGCCACAATATTGTTTTGTCCTTGTACCACATAGCGGCATCATACGACTCAAGCCTTAATTTCTCCAGCTCTTGCAGTTGAAGCGTTCTCTCCTCCTCACAGGCCTGGGGCTTCATGTTTATCTCTTTGATTGCCCAATAAGCTTTGTGCTCAACCTCGACAGGGAGGTGGCACATTTTGCTTAATACGAGCCTGTAAGGCAACATTCCAATGGGAGTTTTGAACACAGTTCGGTATGCCCATAAAGCATCGTCAAGTCTTTTACTCCAATCCTTCTTCGATGGATTCATTGTCTTCTCCAAAATTGCTCTGATTTCTCTGTTCGAGATTTTTGCCTGACCATTTTCCTGGGGGTGGTAAGGAGTGGATAAACGATGGTGAACACCATATTTCCTCATCAAAGCTTATATCGTCCTGTTGTAGAAATGAGTCCCTTGGTCTGGGATGATTTCTCAGGGCACACCATACCGGTTGAATATATTGGCCTTCAGAAACCTCGCTACTTCCTTCGATTCGCAAGAACTTGTAGCCTTGGCCTCTATCCATTCGGAAACATAGTCCACCACAACCAGTATGTAGGGGTTCCCATATGACGATAGAAAGGGACCCATGAAGTACATTCCCCACACATCGAAAATCTCACAAAGAATAATTGGAAACAGCGGCATTTCATCCCTCGCAGAAATCCCCCCGGTCTGTTGGCATCAAAACCCGCTGTCTAAAAACTTCTGCGCTGTCTTTCTTGGCCCAAAATGACCAGCACATGCCAATGCGTGGCAATGATTCAAGACATCCTTTTGTTCCCACTCGGGGATGTATCTTCTAATCACTTTATCGGACCCCATCCTCCAGAGGTAAGGGTCGTTCCAAAAATATTACCTGGCTTCACTCTTAAGTTTCATCCTCTGGGCCCGGGAAATTTATGGAGTACTCGGCAACTCTCCCGTGACCAAGTAGTTTGCCAGTTCTGCAAACCAAGGTTCTTCATTCAGCTTACACTTCCCTTTATCCAAATATCCTGGGCCAGTTAACGCTAACACTGCCACCCAACTAATAGGTCTAGGTGATTCCATCACATAATATTAATGTTCCTCTGGGAATGCATCCGGTATATCTTCTTCATTTTCTCCTTGAAGTATCCTGCTTAGGTGATCAACCACCTTCTCTGTACCTTTCTTGTCTCTGACCTCCCAATCGAACTCTTGAAGCAACAGGACCCAGGGAATCAGTCTCGGCTTAGACTCCTTTTTTACTAACAGATATTTAATAGCTATGTGAATACAATCACCATCGACCATAACAGATACGGTCGGAACTTCTCGAATGAGTACACAACAACCAACATTTCTTTCTCTGTAGTGTCGTAATTCTTCTGGGCCTGGTTGAGGGTCTTCAAGGCATAAAAGATCACATAGCTCTTCTTGTCAATGCTTTGACCAAGCACTACCTGCTGGGGTTCGGAGCCCCTTGCACAGCGGAAGTCATGCATTCACAAATATATCAGATCTACGGATCTATTTGACCGATTATGGGATTAATTAACTACATGTTAAACACAGAATTGCATTCAAGAACGCACATAATTCATGTTAAATGAATTAAAACCTAAAACATGAATTCCTACGGTTTAGAATTACCGATCTGATTCTCCAAAGAATCGACGATTGCTTGCACCTTCTCCACGTGATGTTCTTCGTACTCAACCAAGAATCTTCTAATCTGTATCACGAACTCAGATAATGACCTTTGGGTGGGCAAAGCTTGTCAGAATCGAAAATGGCTTGATTAGAAAGAAGACATAATATCAGTTTTCTCAAAAACCGATTTTTCATCCACTCCCACATGGGAGCACGAAAATTAATGATAAAAATCTTATTTAATCTCCTTTCTAATCTCCTTTTATAAAGAGTTATGATGGGCCAGATTAGGGATCCATGGAGGTTGGACTTGGGCCAAACCTGTTGGACTTTTACTAATTAAATTGTGCCCCAATTTAATACGAGTCCAATAGAATATTATTATCATCCACTATAGTATAATAATATTGACTGCCCGTCCAATCCCAAATTATTAGTAATCCGGGCTTTACCTCTTTAATTTATTATTTCTCGTGTTTAAGATATAAATATCCATTAATTAATTTAAGCCTACTATTTGACTTTAATTAATTAATATCTTTTTCCAAGAGTTGTCTAGTTCAAAATCTTTATTTATTATTCTGGAATAAATTCCAACCGACCGGGTTTCTGAATAATAAAACCTTTTTCGAACACCTCTTGAGGATATTATCAAACTGGACTCACCCAGCACACGATTCATTGCAATAACAATACTAGCACCTCTAGACATTGATCACCACTACCCAAGATACAAGGATTCTTGGATTGCGAAAAATCCGCAGCATTTGATAAATCAAAGTAGTGCATAATCAATATCGTATGCTCAATGTTATGTCAACAATGATTAAGAAATAACAATCACCGAGACCTCGTCTTTTAGTAAATAGCAAGAAAGACTTATCTCAACTGTTGGATCCTTCAGTGCTATACCACACCAGTGTCGTTTATTTCCAAAGGTATGGAAACGTGCGGACTGACACTGCAACCTTTCACGATAGGTAGCCAAAGCCTATCTAGGTTGTGAAATTCTATTTCTCTTCTACAAAGGACTGACTGCGTCACTTTCTGTGAACGTCGTTCACGACCAGTCTACTATGCAGAAGAATTAGACTTATTTGCTTCTTATACATTTAAATGTTTGAGAAACGTCTTATAAATGCATAAGCAAACACCAATGCGATAAAATAAATACTTCTCGCCTTGGGTTAAAAGTGGATTGTAGAGTTTATTGTATACAAGCAATTCTATCCGTGCAACATGCTCGAAATATGCTTTTCAGTATACCAATCCTAACAATCTCCCACTTATACTCAAAATCATGCTTTCGAGTATACCCACTACCAAAACTCTCCCACTTAAACTCTAAGCAGGTCTCAGGCCATGATACATCGAACTACCGTACTTTTCACCTCCTATGTAAAACATGTTGCCATATAGGCATTTTGTGAAAACTTCTGCCAGGTTGTTCTCTGATGATATCTTGGAAACCATAACGTCTTGTTGCGCACTTAATCCTTTATTAATTTCATACTTCATCTCTATGTGATTGCTTAGGTTTATCAGATCGTGTTTCCCTCGAGTTAGACATATGACTAGAGTAATTATAACAAAATATAATACTCATAAACATACTCAGAATCACGGTCAAAGCTATTAGGAAGTTACTGAGATGAACAACTACTTTAGTAGTTTCCGATGAAACCACACTTGTAATTTTCATGATGGAGTCTATGATTTGATCAACACTCCTTCATGTCTCAGTATTCAACTCCTAAAGTGAACACATAGTCAGAGGATGACTCGATCACCGATCAATTATAAAATCGAGTCGATGTAACCTAAAGGACATAACATGGATGTCTGATAAACTAGAGCATACCGTTTAGTTTTTTTCAAGTACTATAGTATATTCTTTACCAATCCAATGTCCTTGGCCATGGTTAATATGATATCAAGCTTCTATGCCAAAGGCAAAGCTAATATCTAACTTAATACACATCATAGCATAATTAGGACTTCCAATTACGGAACTTATCTCATTCCTCTTGATCTCATTCAGTGTCGTAAAACACTTACTAGAGACAAGATAATTCCATCTAGAAAAGTAAAACCTTTTCTTGGAATTTTCAATGCTAAAGTGTCTAAGTATTGTGTAGATGTAGGATTCTTTAAGAAACATAACATTCTTTTTCTAGCAATCTGATGACATAGATGCTTAGAATGTAACTAGATTATCTTAAATCCATCATCCTTAAACTGGGTAGACGACCAGTTTCCTACGCTAGATAATCCTCTTAGTTGTTTATCAACTTTTATAGATGTCATCATCGTAGAGTACCAAAAATACCAAATATAGTGCACTTTCAACTTTCTTGCCCTATATTACATAACCATTAAGATGTTCCATGCAGATGATCTCCTCAAGACATCTACTTAAAGAAAACTATCTTGACAATCATAGTACATACATCCTAATTTATGTAGGCTACAATAGACAATATACAGATCGACTCAGGCAAAAATGGCAGACGAGAATATAATTCTCTCTGGGTATAACCCTTTGCCATTATTCTAGCCTTTTGAGATCCATGCTTACACTTGCAGGTCCACTAGCTCCCACTGACTGAAATAGTCTATGGGTAGTATCGCAAGTCTTGCAAACATTCTGGTCTATTTAAGATTGTTATTCATAATCTATCATCTTATCAAGAATGATTATTTGAATAAGTCATTGTGTCCTTGTAGTTACAGGGATTATGTTCAAGTTGATCTAAGACTGAGTCTTAAGACTCTTTTAGACCCATGAACTTATTATGTTCGCAAAGAACGCTCCCACTACGACACGACTCTTACAATCTTAGGTACAAACGTTGATTTTCTTAGTGCATAAGTTTCTAATGGTAAGACTTCTTGGTTAACATGGAAAATAGATATTCTCATTATCTTGAGAATTATCATGTTTGTTAGGCTTGTAGTTCTCCTCATAATCTTCATCAAAGAATCTAGTATTCGTGTAAACAAACACATATCTTGCCGTGAATATTATAGAACATGTACCTTTTCTATCATTTGGGACAACCTTAAAACATACCTCAGTGCCTATATTTCTCATCATCATAATAATAACCAGAGTGACGACTTCTCTGACCTCTGAGTTCATACATGATCTGGAGGCTTTCTTTTTCCCTTCTGACTGCTTCTTGTAACCATCTAGCTTCTTTAGCATATTCTAACATACAAAGAGGCTTCATCTTCAAGCTGCAGTAATTATGAGAATGATATTGAGAGTTCTCTTCAAATTTTTGAGGCTTTGATTTCGACTGTGAAGTCTATTAATGACCCAGCTGAGATAATGATAATCTATCTCTCCCGGAATATTAAGAATTTCTTTTGCCTCATTAAGATAATAGTCAGCTTCATCTGTGACTCTTTTGATTTCTTCAGTAAGGTTCTTGACATATTCTTTCGTCACCTTTTAACTAAAGAATCCTGACATCAAAAGTCAAAGGGGTCTTGACCCCCAATAGGATCAGAAGAAACAGATTCCTCAGACCTTGATTTTGAAGAAACAGATTTTTGAGCCATGAACTCAAAGAAATCTTTTTTGAAATGTTCTGGAAGATTGTCGAAAAAGCTATCAGATCTTGGTTCTGAATTGCTGGGTTTCTTTAAATTTTCTGCCTTGTTCTTTTCTTTCTTTTCTCTTTGAAAAACCACTTTTTCACCAGTGGTAAAGAATTGTTTGACTGCAGGTTCAGCTCCGATATGATTTTGGAACTTAGCCCACCATTTGACTTTGTAGACCCTAGTCAAAGAGTAAGGGGTAGGATCTGAATACAGTTTTTCAAAATTGAAATCCCAAGCAAGGATCCAAGGGACTTTGAATTCCGCATGGAACATAATGAATTTTTGAAAGTTTTTGATAGTAGAGTATTCTGCAAAGGCATGGAAACCTTTTTAAACTTCCGAAGGAAGGATTTGAATTGTTGATCCCAATTTTCTCCACCAATCTGGAAACCAGACTGGGAATTGTTTTCACAACTGTGGTGGAAGGAAATAAACCATGTGTGGTTATAATATCTGAATAAGAAAGCTCTGAACCAAGCATTCTTATAATCGATATAATTGTACCCCTGAGCTGGGTGGTTAAAAGTTTTGAATTCATTGAGTCCTCCAAAAGTGGATGTAGTATGGACTCTTTTGATGATACATTTTGAAAATTCAATCTCCTTAGATCTATTGTAATTATGAGTTATTTCCACTGAGTCAGAGTCAATAAGAATAAACTCATAATACTTTTGATCTTTTGATTTATCATCAGATTCCCAGAGTTGGGAAGGATCAGGAAAACGGTTTCTTATGAAATCGATTTGAGAGGGTTTTGCTGGAAAATCCGAAAAGGGGGTTGTCCCGCAATCTTTATGCAAGTCCTTGGGAAAATACTTACATTCTTCAGGGGTGTTTGGGATTTGAATATTAGTGGGTTTTGGAATATTTGAAGTGAGAACAGTGTTATAAGGAATTTCTGGGATATTTTGAAGTGGAGAGAATCTATTAAGGGAAATTTGATTGGAAAGGTGTCTTTGATTGTGTTTTTGGGATTTTTGAGGAGTGATAGGAGCTGAGGATGAAACCAGGGCTTTTGATTTCACATTTGAAGGGAAGACTTCATAGTCTTTGACACTTTGTTTCTTGGAGGTCCTAGAGTCCGTCATTACGACCTTGTAAATATTCTCTAGTTAGAAAATCTTGTAAAGAATTGTTTTCACCGTTAATAAACTCAATTTCAAAATCAAAGACGGATAAGATAGCTTGCCATCTGGCAAATATCTGTTTTGAAACGATGTTTTGCACATCTTTGGTAAGAACTTCTTTTGCAGATTTGCAATCAATCCTAATTTAAAAATTTTTGTTATAAAGGTCATCTTGGAACTTTTGAATGCATAAGACAATGGATAAGATTTCCTTTTTAATAACTGAATAATTCATTTGTGCATTATTCCAAATACCAGAATGGTATCTTATTAATTGTTCCTTTGAATCCAATTTTTGTTTTAATATACCTCCATAGCCTATGTTAGAGGCATCAGTTTCAATAATCATGAAAGTTTTTGGATTTGGAATACCTAGGCAAGGTAGGGGGACCTGTTGTTTTATTGTTTTGACAATATTAGTATGATCTTCAGTCCAGTTTGAAGGATTTTTCCTAAGTCTTTGATAGAGAGGCTTACAGGTTTCTCTAAGGTAAGGAAAGAAATCTGAGATGTAATTCAAGCATCCTAAAAATCTTTGTAATTGATTTTTTTCTTTAATTTCATCAGGAAATTTGTCTGTGAAGGATATAGACCTACTGATGGGTCTAAAAGTTCCCTTGTCAATATCATGACCTAAGAACCTAATATTAGTTTGGAAGAGTTTCATTTTTGGAGTAGAGATAACTAATCCATTTTTCTCAATGGTTTTCAAGAAAATTTACAAATGCTTCTCATGCTGGTCAAGATCTTGGGAAAAGATCAAAACATCATCTATGTAGACAATGCTAAATTGACTATAAGGATTTAGAATATCATTCATGATCTTTTGAAATTCTGAAGGAGCATTTTTTAGTCCAAAGGGCATTACATTCCATTCGTAAAGTCCAAAGGGGACAGTAAAGGCAGTTTTGTACCTATCTTTTTCGGCTATTTGAATCTGCCAAAAGCCTGATTTGAGGTCAAACTTAGAAAATATTTTAGCACCATAAAGTCTATTAATAAGATCTCTCTTATTTGGAATAGGATGCCTAATCAATTGTAAAACCTTATTGAGAGGTTTATAATTAATGACAAGTCTAGGAGTTCCTCTTTCAAGTTCAGCTTGTTTCATAACATAAAAAGCTGAGCAGCTCCAGGGAGAATTTGAAGGTCTTATTAGTTTTTTTTCTAATAAGTCTTTAATTTCTTTTTTACAGACTTCTAGAAGTTCTTGGTTCATTTCAATGGGTCTTGATTTCGTAGGGATTTTATTTTCACAAAAATCCTCTTCATAGGGTAATTCAATAACATGATGTTTTCTTCCCCAAAAGGCATTAGGAACATCATTGCAGACTTTTTTGACAAAATTATTTTCTACCTCTTTAATTTTAGAAATATATTTAGGAGTTTTGAGTTGATCTTCAATTCTTTGGAAAGGCAATTCTTCTTTCAGGAATCCCATTTGTTTTTGTTTTTGGGTAATATTATTAATTTGTCTAAAAATCGAATTTCTTTGAAGATTAAGAATTTCTTGCTTCTTAATAGGGGAAATAAATTTGAATAAAATTTCTTTTTCTTGAATCTTAGTGATAATGCCATTATCACTAACAGAGAAGGGATAAATTTGAGTTAGGAAAGGTGTTCATGTTATAAGTAATATCTTCAACAATTGTGAAGATATTTCTGAAACAATATCCGTTATTACAAATATGTGCCTTGGAGAGTTTGAATCAGATTCTTAAAGGGTTATTATTGGCTGTAAAAAGATTTTCTTTGGTTTTATCACAATATTTGTGTCACGACCGCACTTCCTAATGATAGGAAGCACGGGAAATCGTGACTAGTGGGGGAATTAAGAAGCGGGGAAGAAGGAGGAATAATACAATTCAAGACAATACAACTTAACAACCAAAGACGAAAATCCATTTAGGTTAACCAACGTTTCAATCCCGAAGTTTACAAAATGAAAGATAACAGAGTTCGACAATAAGGAAAACAACAGAGTTTCTTAGGACTTTGAATAGCGGAAGCAATTTGAGAGTTTAGTCACTACTATGTATGAAGACATAGTAGCAACCGGACCAGTTCTTGAATCATCACTCAACATCCTCCGTCTCCCGACCTCGCTCAACCTGCACATAGGGAAAACATATGCAGGGGCTGAGTACTTGATGCACCCAATGAACTCACGCCCGAAAACATTCATCGTTAAGATATGTCAAGCCATCATCGTGTGGATCCTGGGTTTCACTTTAAAAGAACCGAGAAGCACAAGCAAAACAATTTCCATGAAATAGTGTCCCCGCGGACTAACATCATCCTCCATCATATACCATATCTGAACCATCATGTGAAACGAGACTGTGGCCACAATCTCGATCACTGGACCGGCCGACCTAGGGGACGGCTCACGATCCCCATCAGTGCACTAGTCTAAGTAGGGCGTAGACCCTAGTTAGACCCGAATTCGTTAACCATCAAGTCTAGTAGAGTTTTGTTCTAGTAGACAAACAGATAGGCAGTTTCAAAACATAAACACGGCATGACATACTTATAGAAACATCCTTATAACACCGTAAACATATTGATTTAAAATAAACGTTAAAGAATAAAGCCCACCTCAAATGCTTAAGTTTTCCGTAAAAATTCCTCGTTCCGACTTTCAGCGAGCGTGCGAACCACCTTTTTGGAAAACACATAAAGTTCAAATCAAACCTCTGTAACGACGATAATTAGAATGCATGCACTCTAATTAAAATCTTTTAATTCTCTTTCTCGATTTTCGCGCACTTTCGGTTATTCGGCAGCCGCCCAAGGCGTCGCGTGCGACGCCGGTCGGCCGCTTACACTCGTTCTTTCCTCCGTTGGCTCCTCGTATTTTCCATAACGTCGAAAATAATTTTTTTAAAAAAATTATTTACGCGCATACTTTAATTTCCGTAATTATTTACCGTTGAAAAAGTATTATTTCATACCTAGGTAAATTATTCACTCGTCAAAAGAACTTACGAAATTTAATTAAATATTTTCCCCCGATTAAACTCTCAATCACCGACCCGGGATTAAATTTCTTAGCCACCTTATTCCTCCAAAATTACATAGTGAGCCCCCATCAATTAAAGGAAGAGCCCAACAACTAAAAAAAAAATTAATCCAAGGCCCAACAACAAAAGTACATGGCCCAATTCCCTCTATCATCTTCCTCTCTTTCTTCCCTCTCTCTCTTCCCTTCTTTCTCTCTCCCCGACTCCTTCTCTCTCGCCGACTGCCACCACTACGAAGGCACGCTGCCGTCGCCCCCGGCGAGAGACGTCGCTGCTACTGCCCCGTCATCGAGGAGTCGACGCTTCCAGCCCGTCGCCGTCGTCCCTTACAGCCGTGCAGCTGCTGTTGGCGTCGTCGGTCGCTGCCGTCGCCGGATGGCACACAGCTGTCGCCGACTGCTGCTCCGTCGCCGTCGGTCGTCGCGCCTGGAGCGGAGGCAGACCCAGCCGCCGGACAGCCACCCACCTGCCATCGCCGAGAGGTCCAGCCGCCGGACAGCCACCACGCCACTCCGAACACGCCCGAAACCACCCCGAAACTTCCCGAAACACGTGCTATTACTATAAAGTTAAGTTCTTTCTAAGCTTCGGCTATGTACGGCGATCGTTTGGAAGATTCTAAGTTGGTTCCTATTTAGTTTGGTTATAGAAGAAAAGCTACGAAACAAGGATGTAATATGCATGAAAAACTAGAACAACACATGCTTTAAACAAGGAATGGATTATACCTCCAAGATGGTTGAAAATGGTAGGAAATACACAAGGTAGTGGCTCAAAGCTTCCTCCTCCCTCTCGGCACTCTATCTCTCTCCGCTTCTCCTTCTCTCTTCTCTTCAATGCGTGCACAACAGCCGCTAGTTCTAAGTCATGAGTAGGGTAATTACACTCGTGTGGTCTCAACTGCCGCGAAGAGTAGGCAATCACCTTACCATTCTGCACCAAAACACACCCCAGTCCAACCTTCGATGCATCAGTGTAAACCACATAGTCTACTCCCTATTCCGGCACGGCTAGAATAGGTGCGGTGGTCAATTTCTCTTTCAACAACTGGAAGCTAGCCTCGCACTCCGGTGTCCAATTGACCTTGGTCCCCTTCTTCAATTGTTGAGTCATTGGTCTTGCGATTTTAGAAAATCCTTCAATAAATCTTCGGTAGTATCCTGCCAGTCCAAGGAAACTCCGAATCTCGTTTGGGGTCTTTGGTGCCTTCCACTGTTGTATGGCCTCCACCTTTGCGGGGTCAACTCGAATCCCTTCGGCCGTCACAATATGCCCCAGAAAATTCACTTCCCTTAGCCAGAATTCACACTTACTGAACTTGGCGTATAACTTCTCTGTTCTGAGTGTTTCCAGCGTGATCCTTAGATGCTCCTCATGTTCCTTTTCATCCTTCGAGTAAACTAGCACATCATCTATGAATACCATGACAAACTTGTCCAATTATGGATGGAATACTCGATTCATTAAGTCCATAAATACCGCCGGTGCATTTGTCAGTCCAAACGGCATAACTATAAACTCATAATGCCCATACCTCGTTCGGAAAGCCGTCTTGGGTATGTCCTCCCTTCGTACCCTCAATTGATGATATCCCGACCTTAAATCCATCTTCGAAAATACTCCTGCTCCCCTGAGTTGATCGAACAGGTCATCTATTCTCGGCAGAGGATACTTGTTCTTGAGAGTCAACTTGTTCAATTCCCGATAGTCTATGCACATTCTTAGTGTCCCGTGTTTCTTCTTCACAAACAGCACAGGTGCTCCCCACGGCGATACACTCGGTCGGATAAAACCCAAGTCCAGTAGTTCTTGTAGCTGGATTTTGAGTTCTTCCAACTCCTTCGGTGCCATCCTATATCGTGCTTTCGATACTGGTGCGGCTCCTGGTTCCAGATCGATAGTAAACTCCAACTGTCGGTCAGGCGGAGGGCCTGGCAACGCATCGGGAAATACGTCGGGAAACTGAGGTACCACTGCCACATCTTCAACCTTCCTCTCCTTCTTGTCATGTCCTTGTAAATACACCAGATAGGCCGGACGCTGTCGCCGACTGCTGCTCCGTCGCCGTCGGTCGTCGCGCCTGGAGCGGAGGCAGACCCTGCCGCCGGACTGCCACCCACCTGCCATTGCCGAGAGGTCCAGCCGCCGGACAGCCACCACGTCACTCCGAACACGCCCGAAACCACCCCGAAACTTCCCGAAACACGTGCTATTACTATAAAGTTAAGTTCTTTCTAAGCTTCGGCTACGTACGGCGATCGTTTGGAAGATTCTAAGTTGGTTCCTATTTAGTTTGGTTATGGAAGAAAAGCTACGAAACAAGGATGTAATATGCATGAAAAACTAGAACAACACATGCTTTAAACAAGGAATGGATTACCTCCAAGATGGTTGAAAATGGTAGGAAATACACAAGGTAGTGGCTCAAAGCTTCCTCCTCCCTTTCGGCACTCTATCTCTCTCCGCTTCTCCTTCTCTCTTCTCTTCTTTTTTTTTGCTAAGTGAAAGGTTACAAGAGTAAGTGGGGGGAGTGGCTTTGGGGTGTAGATATTGATGGGGAAAGTGGAGAGGTGGATCAACGAGGAGTAAAACCGATCGGTCATGGGGGAGGGGATGGAAAACCGTCGACGTGGGGGGGGCTCTTTTTGGGCTTAGCTAGTTTAAAACCAAACTTGGGCTTCCATAAATTAAATTTCAATTGGGTTAAAACCAATAAATAAATTACAAGCCCAAGTTAAAAACTACCACTTGATGGATTTAAAGAGTGATTAGAATTCAAATTATCTTATTTTAATTGGACTTCAAATTTATTTTGGAAAGTCCAAAGTATTTTCAGACATTCTTATATTTTTTTGCATTTTCCTTCGTTAAATAAAATTCACGGGCCTTTATTAAATTTTGTTATCTCGTTCTTCATAACCAAGAATTAAAGTACGAGAAATCGTACATAACTTATATTTGGTGTTGTTCCAAATATAAAATTCATTCAACCGTTCCTCAAATTACGCGCGTCGTTATCCATAAAACATACATTCCTTTCGACTTAATTCATTTGTCTTGCTAAAGAATAGCAATTTCATCATCGACCTTTCAACGAGACCTTAAACATGCCTCCCATCGTTCACAATAAAAAAAAACACATTCCTTTTCACATCACACACACAAACCATAATTTTTCCCATATCACATTTATCGAGAAGCATAGCATTTCGAAATAATTTTATCAATTATTTCGTTACATAAAATAAATTTCAAACTTAAGGTACGGGTGTTACAATTTGGTAGGCACAACACCTTCTCTAATAATATTATGGTCAGCTCCTGAGTCAACTAGAGCCATCATATTGGTTTTGAAGTTGTTAACAACAAGTGTTATGTTAATATGCCATTTTTGATAATTAATTTCGTGGATAACCCCTACCGAATTATTTCCTGGTTCAGAATTTTGGTCAGGATTTTCCCAATTATTAACTTCTGTATTATGTTCCATGACAGAAAGCCTTGTTTCTAATTCAAAATTCTTTTCTTTTAATTCAAAAAATTCTTTATTAATTTGTTTCTTAAGATTATTAATTTCACTCTGTAGATCTCTAGTAGTTATTTGTTTTGATATACTTTGATAGGGATATTTATCCCAAAGTCTATTAAGACTGAATTGTTCTTTGATATTAACCTTTTTAGAAGTAGAAGGTTCATCAAGGATTAAATCTTTTTAACTTATTAAGATATTCATCTCTAACTTCACTTTCCGGAATTTGTTGGACTAGATCAAGAATAGCCTCTTTCTTTTCTTTACAAATGACATTGATACAAGTTTTACAAATATCTTTTTCATTTTCAACACTACTATGATAATTACTACTTTCCGAGATATTTTGAATTTCTTCAATCTCTGACTCACTTTCTGAATTAGATGAATTATTTTTTTCTCTTAAGAGGTTATTAATTTGCTTAGAAATAGATCTAATGTTTCTTTTCTTTTTCTTCCAACATTGATCTTCAGTATGAGCTGTTTTCTTGCAATAACCACATTTTATTTCATTCCTATCATTATTTGGTTTAAATTTTATTATGGGTTTTGTTTTTCTAAAATTATCTCTATTTCGGTAAGGCTTATGATTATTCTGCCTTTGTGAATCTTTTTTGAATTTTCTGGACTTCCTTTTGATTTTTGAAGAAGGGGCTTCAATTTTTTCAATTCCAAACATTTCAGAAAAACATCCTAATTCATTTTTCGCTTTTTGTTTGTCTTTTCTATATTTATTTTGTATTTTTATTTCCATACAGATGGCTAGCCTTCTTTTTTGACAAAAGCAAATAACTGCCCGAAAGTTATATTTTCAAAGGGGATATTTTCAGAATTAATATCATCTTTGAGTTTTTGAATTATTCTTTCACCAAAAAGTTTGGGTAATCCTGCAATGAATCTTTCTTTCCAAAAAGCTTGATTACAATCATTTCTTTTAAGAACATGAGTTATGAAAACATCCTTATACCATCTGTAATCAGATAAGGAAGGACATCTAAGATTTGTTAGAACAATAGAAGTACTATTGTATTCTTCTCTAGGGTTTCCCACAAAATACATTTAAATGGTGACAACAAGAAAATCACAAGCATCGCTCGCTTCTTGTATTTCTCCATCCTGATCCTCAATATTAATGATATGATTAAGTATTTCTTCTTTGCTTTCTAGACTCAAAGCATTATCCCACCAATTTTTAAGTTGGCCCGTAAAGCCATTAACAAGAAGGACACAAGCTTCTTTTTCAGAAATTCCAGCATATCTATATGCCATTTTTGCCATTCCCATTTCTTGAAGAGTATTAAGAATTTCATACTCCGGTTTTCCGTCAATATTCCATTCTGTAATTGAGGTTCCATCATAACTGGATTTATGAAATTGTCCTCTTTCTTCAAACAACATATCTGCTGGTGAAGGTCTATTATAATAAGGTTTATTACTATTAAATCTTTTCCCTTTGAAAATTTTGTTTATCTTTAAAGGGGAAGACTCTGATTCCTTAAAGACTTCTTCAACTTTTTCAACGAAATTATCTTCTTTTTCAGAGGAAGAATCACTCGATTGTTCAGTGCTGGAAGTATGATTTTCATGAATAACATTAGTTTTTGAATTACTTGATTCACCTAAATTTTTAACAATATTTTAAAGTAGTTTATCAGTTTTTGTATTAAAGGTAAAGTTTTTACTTTCTATAGTCTCATTACTTTTGAAAAAGGGTTTAGAAGTATCATACAAAATACTTTGTTTTATAGGTGGAGTATCTTTTGCAAAAATAGTATCTAACTGATTTGCAATAGTAAAAAGGATTTGGTTTGAATAATTATTTTGCTGAATAAGACCACGTAAGTCTCCTTTTTCCACAGGGGTTTTTTCATCAGTTTTATTAGTATGTTTAAAAGGATCAACAATAATTTCTCCTTTATAGGTTTGAATTATTAAAGATTGAAGAGGAGGGTGAACTGCTGAAAAATTTTCATTATTTTTTGAAGAATACCATTTTTTGATAAGGCTAGTATTAACTTCAATGGTTGGTTTCTTGAAACAATCAAACCATCCTTCTGAAGAGAGAAATATTGAAATAAAGTCATAGAAAAGAAAATTTGATTTTATTCTTTCCATTTCTTTCATCCATTCATCTTTGATTTTGTTTTTAATTTCTGAATCTAATTTATTAAACCATTTTTCCTTTTCTTTGTAAACAGGATTGTTTAATTCTTCATTTAAATAATCCCAATCAGGTTTAAATTCTTTATCGAGAGTAATAACCATAGTACTTCTAGTTGGTGAGTATGGGTCACCTACATTTTCTTCTACAACAGGGTTTGATTGTGGTATAGGGGTTTTGACAGTCCAATTCCTTTGTGAGGTACTTGGTATGTCAGAGCAGGAGGCTCTACTACTTTCATAATTAAAACTCCTATTATTTCTGAGATTTGAGAAATAATTTATCTTGTCAAATTTGATAATTACAGTACCATCACGTTCCTCAATAATTTGGGATGGTTCTGTTTTTCAATGTTCCTAGGAATTTGCGGTTCTTTTATGATGAATTGACTTGGGATAGTAATTTCATCCCATTTGAGACGTTTAGGGGTGTAAGCTGTGTATTGTTCAGCATCAACTTGTAAGAGAATAGTTTCTCCTTTAGTAAAAGGATTCTTGCTGAATTTTGGATTTAAGTTTGAAGACATAAGCCTAAGGTAGACTCTAAACATAATAGCAAAATTTTTGCAGTTATGAAATTCATCTCCTTGTATTTGAATGTCTAGAACAAGAGATTCTAGAATCATGGGATCAGTTAAGTCCACAGAGAAATTTGGAGAACTATTAAAGTATATAGGTCCATTACAAATGTTTGTTTGAACCATAGCTAAAATAGAAGGCTGATACCTTTTGAGTCTTTTGTCTCTTAGAGCAATGAAGATATGAGTATCAACTCCTATATGAACTAAGGGTTTGACAGCAACTTGGGCAAGACCGAAGTGGGCATACCTATGGCCTTGTTTTATATATTTTTTTATTGATTCTCTACTAAGCAGAGAAAAGCTCTCACATTCATCAAGAATGCTTCTAGTTTCTTCATGGGTTCTAATTGAAAAAGCAGTCTTAAAATCCATAAGACCTATATTGTAATAATTTTCAATCTTTTCTTTAGGAGTACTCCAATTTGAATAATCAATCTCCGCATAAGTCTCATTACTTAGCACAATATTCTTGTCCATTTTATTTTTGGGTTTGGATCCTAAAAGATTTCTAAACTTACTGGCCATATTCAAACAGAGGGATAAGGATTGAGTTTAGGAGTTGGTTAAGATCTAAGAAACTGGTCGCAGGGGAACACTATGCGTGGAACACCTAGACATAAGGCTTACCAACCGTCTTACAAGCTTACCAAACCTGAATTCCAACGTTCCTTTTATTAAGTTTAATCCTAAGGATAATCTCATCATCTCAGTTTTGAATATTAAGACAGTCAAATTCATCAATCTTATAACATCCATTACCGCCAACAAAATGGCTCTGATACCATCTTGACCCAGGTTGTATTTTGATATGATTGAAACCTTGTTACAAATTTTGCGGAGCTAATCTCAGGGCTATGTTGGGTCAGTTTTACAGTTAAAAATTTCTTAACAATCTACCAGATCCAGCAGATTCCCGAAGATTACCCAGCAGCCTGACCAGTTAGGCAATAGTAGAGAGTATACGTAGCGAAATTTTCTTCCACCACGCACATCTCTGAACTATCCCTAAATACCATGACCCTATGACCATTAACAAGAAAAGGAATAAAGTTAGGAGCGACTCCCTGAATTTGCACGGCTCCATTCACTCGAAGGCCAGTGTAGGGTCCAATCCACTTGGATTTTAGTTTCCGAGGCATCAGTTTAAGCCTTGATTGGAATAGGAGCACTTTCTGACCAACTAGCAGTTCCTTGACCCGAAGGTTGTTGTCGTGCCACAATATTGTTTTCTCCTTGTACCACATAGCGGCATCATACGACTCAAGCCTTAATTCCTCCAGCTCTTGCAGTTGAAGCGTTCTCTCCTCCTCACAGGCCTGGGGCTTCATGTTTATCTCTTTGATTGCCCAATAAGCTTTGTGCTCAACCTCGACAGGGAGGTGGCACATTTTGCTTAATACGAGCCTGTAAGGCAACATTCCAATGGGAGTTTTGAACACAGTTCGGTATGCCCATAAAGCATCGTCAAGTCTTTTACTCCAATCCTTCTTCGATGGATTCATTGTCTTCTCCAAAATTGCTCTGATTTCTCTGTTCGAGATTTTTGCCTGACCATTTGCCTGGGGGTGGTAAGGAGTGGATAAACGATGGTGAACACCATATTTCCTCATCAAAGCTTCTATCGTCCTGTTGTAGAAATGAGTCCCTTGGTCTGAGATGATTTCTCAGGGCACACCATACCGGTTGAATATATTGGCCTTCAGAAACCTCGCTACTTCCTTCGATTCGCAAGAACTTGTAGCCTTGGCCTCTATCCATTCGGAAACAAGTCCACCACAACCAATATGTAGGGGTTCCCATATGACGATAGAAAGGGACCCATGAAGTACATTCCCCACACATCGAAAATCTCACAAAGAATAATTGGAAACAGCGGCATTTCATCCCTCGCAGAATTCCCCCCGCTCTGTTGGCATCAAAACCCGCTGTCTAAAAACTTCTGCGCTGTCTTTCTTGGCCCAAAATGACCAGCACATGCCAATGCGTGGCAATGATTCAAGACATCCTTTTGTTCCCACTCGGGGATGTATCTTCTAATCACTTTATCGGACCCCATCCTCCAGAGGTAAGGGTCGTTCCAAAAATATTACCTGGCTTCACTCTTAAGTTTCATCCTCTGGGCCCGGGAAATTTATGGAGTACTCGGCAACTCTCCCGTGACCAAGTAGTTTGCCAGGTCTGCAAACCAAGGTTCTTCATTCAGCTTACACTTCCCTTTATCCAAATCTCCTGGGCCGGTTAACGCTAACACTGCCACCCAACTAATAGGTCTAGGTGATTCCATCACATAATATTAATGTTCCTCTGGGAATGCATCTGGTATATCTTCTTCATTTTCTCCTTGAAGTATCCTGCTTAGGTGATCAACCACCTTCTCTGTACCTTTCTTGTCTCTGACCTCCCAATCGAACTCTCGAAGCAACAGGACCCAGAGAATCAGTCTCGGCTTAGACTCCTTTTTTACTAACAGATATTTAATAGCTATGTGAATACAATCACCATCGACCATAACAGATATGGTCGGAACTTCTCGAATGAGTACACAACAACCAACAATTCTTTCTCTGTAGTGTCGTAATTCTTCTGGGCCTGGTTGAGGGTCTTCAAGGCATAAAAGATCACATAGCTCTTCCTGTCAATGCTTTGACCAAGCACTACCTGCTGGGGTTCGGAGCCCCTTGCATAGCGGAAGTCATGCATTCACAAATAAATCAGATCTACGGATCTATTTGACATATTATGGGATTAATTAACTACATGTTAAACACAGAATTGCATTCAAGAACGCACATAATTCATGTAAAATGAATTAAAACCTAAAACATGAATTCCTACGGTTTAGAATTACCGATCTGATTCTCCAAAGAATCGACGATTGCTTGCACCTTCTCCACGTGATGTTCTTCGTACTCAACCAAGAATCTTCTAATCTGTATCCCGAACTCAGATAATGACCTTTGGGTGGGCAAAGCTTGTCAGAATCGAAAATGGCTTGATTAGAAAGAAGACAGAATATCAGTTTTCTCAAAAACTGATTTTTCATCCACTCCCACATGGGAGCACGAAAATTAATGATAAAAATCTTATTTAATCTCCTTTCTAATCTGCTTTTATATAGAGTTATGATGGGCTAGATTAGGGATCCATGGAGGTTGGACTTGGGCCAAACCTGTTGGACTTTTACTAATTAAATTGAGCCCCAATTTAATACAAGTCCAATAGAATATTATTATCATCCACTATAGTATAATAATATTGACTGCCCGTCCAATCCCAAATTACGAGTAATCCCGGCTTTACCTCTTTAATTTATTATTTCTCATGTTTAAGATATAAATATCCATTAATTAATTTAAGCCTGCTATTTGACTTTAATTAATTAATATCTTTTTCCAAGAGTTTTCTAGTTCAAAATCTTTATTTATTATTCTGGAATAAATTCCAACCGGCCGGGTTTCTGAATAATAAAACCTTTTTCGAACACCTCTTGAGGATATTATCAAACTGGACTCACCCAGCACACGATTCATTGCAATAACAATACTAGCACCTTTAGACATTGATCACCACTACCCAAGATACCAGGATTCTTGGATTGCGAAAAATCCGCAGCATTTGATAAATCAAAGTAGTGCATAATCAATATCGTATGGTCAATGTTATGTCAACAATGATTAAGAAATAACAATAACCGAGACCTTGTCTTTTAGTAAATAGCAAGAAAGACTTATCTCAACTGTTAGATCCTTCAGTGCTATACCACACCAGTGTCGTTTATTTCCAAAGGTATGGAAACGTGCGGACTGACACTGTAACCTTTCACGATAGGTAGCCAAAGCCTATCTAGGTTGTGAAATTCTATTTCTCTTCTACAAAGGACCGACTGCGTCACTTTCTGTGAACGTCGTTCACGACCAGTCTACTATGCAGAAGAATTAGACTTATTTGCTTCTTATACATTTAAATGTTTGAGAAACGTCTTATAAATACATAAGCAAACACCAATGCGATAAAATTAATTCTTCTCTCCTTGGGTTAAAAGTGGATTGTAGAGTTTATTGTATACAAGCAATTCTATCCGTGCAACATGCTCGAAATATGCTTTTCAGTATACCAATCCTAACAAACTCCCACTTATACTCAAAATCATGCTTTCGAGTATACCCACTCCCAAAACTCTCCCACTTATACTCTAAGCAGGTCTCGGGCCATGATACATCGAACTACCGTACTTTTCACCTCATGTGTAAAACATGTTTCCATATAGGCATTTTGTGAAAACTTCTGCCAGGTTGTTCTCTGATGATATCTTGGAAACCATAACGTCTTGCTGCGCACTTAATCCTTAATTAATTTCATACTTCATCTCTATGTGATTGCTTAGCTTTATCAGATCGTGTTTCCCTCGAGTTAGACATATGACTAGAGTAATTATAACAAAATATAATACTCATTCACATACTCAGAATCACGGTCAAAGCTATTAGGAAGTTACTGAGATGAACAACTACCTTAGTAGTTTCCGATGAAACCACACTTGTAATTTTCATGATGGAGTCTATGATTTGATCAACACTCCTTCATGTCTCAGTATTCATCTCCTAAAGTGAACACATAGTCAGAGGATGACTCGATCACCGATCAATTATAAAATCGAGTCGATGTAACCTAAAGGACATAACATGGATGTCTGATAAACTAGAGCATACCGTTTAGTCTTTTTCAAGTACTATAGTATATTCTTTACCAATCCAATGTCCTTGGCCATGGTTAATATGATATCAAGCTTCTATGCCAAAGGCAAAGCTAATATCTAACTTAATACACATCATAGCATAATTAGGACTTCCAATTACGAAACTTGTCTCATTCCTCTTGATCTCATTCAGTGTCGTAAAACACTTACTATAGACAAGATAATTCCATCTAGAAAAGTAAAACCTTTTCTTGGAATTTTCAATGCTAAAGTGTCTAAGTATTGTGTAGATGTAGGATTCTTTAAGAAACATAACATTCTTTTTCTAGCAATCTGATGACATAAATGCTTAGAATGTAACTAGATTATCTTAAATCCATCATCCTTAAACTGGGTAGACGACCAGTTTCCTACGCTAGATAACCCTCTTAGTTGTTTATCAACTTTTATAGATGTCATCGTCGTAGAGTACCAAAAATACCAAATATAGTGCACTTTCAACTTTCTTGCCCTATATTACATAACCATTAAGATGTTCCATGCAGATGATCTCCTCAAGACATCTACTTAAAGAAAACTATCTTGACAATCATAGTACATACATCCTAATTTATGTAGGTTACAATAGACAATATACAGATCGACTCAGGCAAAAATGACAGACGGGAATATAATTCTCTCTGGGTATAACCCTTTGCCATTATTCTAGCCTTTTGAGATCCATGCTTACACTTGCAGGTCCACTAGCTCCCACTGACTGAAATAGTCTATGGGTAGTATCGCAAGTCTTGCAAACATTCTGGTCTATTTAAGATTGTTATTCATAATCTATCATCTTATCAAGAATGATTATTTGAATAAGTCATTGTGTCCTTGTAGTTACAGGGATTATGTTCAAGTTGATCTAAGACTGAGTCTTAAAACTCTTTTAGACCCATGAACTTATTATGTTTGCAAAGAACGCTCCCACTACGACACGACTCTTACAATCTTAGGTACAAACGTTGATTTTCTTAGTGCATAAGTTTCTAATGGTAAGACTTCTTGGTTAAGATGGAAAATAGATATTCTCATTATCTTGAGAATTATCATGTTTGTTAGGCTTGTAGTTCTCCTCATAATCTTCATCAAAGAATCTAGTATTCGTGTAAACAAACACATATCTTGCCGTGAAGATTATAGAACATGTACCTTTTCTATCATTTGGGACAACCTTAAAACATACCTCAGTACACAACTCCAATTACTTGGATACCTTTTCCAAAACATGTGTTGGAATAACTCCACACCTTGAGATGTGCTGGACTAGACTTGCCTCCAGTCCACAACTCGTGTGTTGTAGAAGGTACTGATGTTATGGTAGTTTCTTTAAGGTATAACTCGTTGTTTCTAACGTATATCCCATTAATGATAAGGTGTTATTGAGTAAAACTGTTCACTTATCGAACTTGTCTTCAAGAGACTTCGATATCTTCTTATATGGCTATCCCATTCTTTAGAAGAATGCTTGGAGTAGTCAACTAGGATTTAACTCCCACTACTGATCTTAACACATTGCTCGTCTTCTATGGTATAAACCACTAAGACTTGCTAGTCTCTCTATGTCGCACCTCTATAAGTATTCTGAATCCCTTGACCGACGAAAAGATTCTAACATTTTGTGCATCAACCAGACTTACCTGACTTTCAAGCTATTTAACAAGTAAGCTGTTAAAATCTCGATAGTCACTTGAGTTTGACAAAATCAGTTTGAACAATTACTAAGTATTTTCTTGGCCTTATGTTTAAGTACCATAAATACTTTATCATTCATTGTTTAAGAAGTTGAACTGTCGTACAAGCTTACCAAACCTGAATTCCAACGTTCCTTTGATTAAGTTTAATCCTAAGGATAATCTCATCATCTCAGTTTTGAATATTAAGACAGTCAAATTCATCAATCTTATAACATCCATTACCGCCAACAAAATGGCTCTGATACCATCTTGACCCAGGTTGTATTTTGATATGATTGAAACCTTGTTGTTAGAACACGTATTGGCCAAAGCCGTGTTGTGTAATAACGTATTGGTTAGAATCATAGTATTTATGAGTGAATTATTATGATGGATTATTCCGTTATTAAAGGACATATGAAGAAAGAACATATGAAGAATATGCACAGAAACAGTTTGAATAAACATAATGAAAGAGAGCAGTATTAAAGTAACTGAAGAAAGAAATTAATTTGAAAACTCACTTTGGATTAAAACTTTGAAAGGTTTCAGAGGGAATGAGGGAGAAGAGCAATGAGTCTGAGATCAGAACTCGGTGTCTTCATCTCAATCTGAAACCCTTTATTTGTAGCCAACAACCCTGGCAAAAGGTGTACAGTAATTTACATAAACGTAAGCAGTGACGTAATTTACATAGTACAAATACTATTACAAAAAGTCAGTATTCACTATTCACTATTACATTATTGGAAGCAGAAAAGTGGCCGTCATTCTTGACCTTTGAAAAATTCTTTTGAAAAGCTACATCATGCTGCAAGAACGATGCTGAGAATTCTGAGTTTTCTCTCACATCTTTTGATATATTGGCAGTGCCTATATTCCTCATCATCATAATAATAATCAGAGTGACGACTTCTCTGGCCTCTGAGTTCATACATGATCTGGAGGCTTTCTTTTTCCCTTCTGACTGCTTCTTGTAACCATCTAGCTTCTTTAGCATATTCTAACATACAAAGAGGCTTCATCTTCAAGCTGCAGTAATTATGAGAATGATATTGAGAGTTCTCTTCAAATTTTTGAGGCTTTGATTTCGACTGTGAAGTCTATTAATGACCCAGCTGAGATAATGATAATCTATCTCTCCCGGAATATTAAGAATTTCTTTTGCCTCATTAAGATAATAGTCAGCTTCATCTGTGACTCTTTTGATTTCTTCAGTAAGGTTCTTGACATATTCTTTCGTCACCTTTTTCCTAAAGAATCCTGACATCAAAAGTCGAAGGGGTCTTGACCCCCAATAGGATCAGAAGAAACAGATTTCTCAGACCTTGATTTTGAAGAAACAGATTTTTGAGCCATGAGCTCAAAGAAATCTTTTTTGAAATGTTCTGGGAGATTGTCGAAAAAGCTATCAGATCTTGGTCCTGAATTGCTAGCTTTCTTTAAATTTTCTGCCTTGTTCTTTTCTTTCTTTTCTCTTTGAAAAACCACTTTTTCACCAGTGGTAAAGAATTGTTTGACTGCAGGTTCAGCTCCGATATGATTTTGGAACTTAGCCCACCATTTGACTTTGTAGACCCTAGTCAAAGAGTAAGGGGTAGGATCTGAATACAGTTTTTCAAAATTGAAATCCCAAGCAAGGATCCAAGGGACTTTTAATTCCGCATGGAACATAATGAATTTTTGAATGTTTTTGATGGTAGAGTATTCTGCAAAGGCATGGAAACCTTTTTGAACTTCCGAAGGAAGGATTTGAATTGTTGATCCCAATTTTCTCCACCAATCTGGAAACCAGACTGGGAATTGTTTTTCACAACTGTGGTGGAAGGAAATAAACCATGAGTGGTTATAATATCTGAATAAGAAAGCTCTGAACGAAGCATTCTTATAATCGATATAATTGTACCCCTGAGCTGGGTGGTTAAAAGTTTTGAATTCATTGAGTCCTCCAAAAGTGGATGTAGTATGGACTCTTTTGATGATACATTTTGAAAATTCAATCTCCTTAGATCTATTGTAATTATGAGTTATTTCCACTGAGTCAGAGTCAATAAGAATAAACTCATAATACTTTTGATCTTTTGATTTATCATCAGATTCCCAGAGTTGGGAAGGATCAGGAAAACGGTTTCTTATGAAATCGATTTGAGAGGGTTTTGCTGGAAAATCCGAAAAGGGGGTTGTCCCGCAATCTTCATGCAAGTCCTTGGGAAAATACTTACATTCATCAGGGGTGTTTGGGATTTGAATATTAGTGGGTTTTGGAATATTTGAAGTGAGAACAGTGTTATAAGGAATTTCTGGGATATTTTGAAGTGGAGAGAATCTATTAAGGGAAATTTGATTGGAAAGGTGTCTTTGATTGTGTTTTTGGGATTTTTGAGGAGTGATAGGAGCTGAGGATGAAACCAGGGCTTTTGATTTCACATTTGAAGGGAAGACTTCATAGTCATTGACACTTTGTTTCTTGGAGGTCCTAGAGTCCGTTATTACGACCTTGTAAAAATTCTCTAGTTAGAAAATCTGGTAGAGAATTGTTTTAACCTTTAATAAACTCAATTTCAAAATCAAAGACGGATAAGATAGCTTGCCATCTGGCAAATATCTGTTTTGAAACGATGTTTTGCACATCTTTGGTAAGAACTTCTTTTGCAGATTTGCAATCAATCCTAATTTAAAATTTTTTATTATAAAGGTCATCTTGGAACTTTTGAATGCATAAGACAATGGATAAGATTTCCTTTTTAATAACGGAATAATTCATTTGTGCATTATTCCAAATACCAGAATGGTATCTTATTAATTGTTCCTTTGAATCCAATTTTTGTTTTAATATAACTCCATAGCCTATGTTAGAGGCATCAGTTTCAATAATCATGAAAGCTTTTGGAATTTGGAATACCTAGGCAAGGTAGGGTTTTGACCTGTTGTTTTATTGTTTTGACAATATTAGTATGATCTTCTGTCCAGTTTGAAGGATTTATCCTAAGTCTTTGATAGAGAGGCTTACAGGTTTCTCTAAGGTTAGGAAAGAAATCTAAGATGTAATTCAAGCATCCTAAAAATCTTTGTAATTGATTTTTTTCTTTAATTTCATCAGGAAATTTGTCTGTGAAGGATATAGACCTAAGGATATAGACCTACTGATGGGTCTAAAAGTTCCCTTGTCAATCTCATGACCTAAGAACCTAATATTAGTTTGGAAGAGTTTCATTTTTGGAGTAGAGATAACTAATCCATTTTTCTCAATGGTTTTCAAGAAAATTTCCAAATGCTTCTCATGCTGGTCAAGATCTTTCAAGTTCAGCTGGTTTCATAATGTCACGACTGCCCATACTAGGGGTACCACGAACGCGGCGATCGTGACCGGCATGCATGGATAACATTTTAAATGAAAACTTAATTAACTAAAAAAAAACAATTTAGTTTAAAGAAGTTTAAGATTATAATTTAACTATTGATTAGAAATGACTTATGAAAACTATTTTTAAAAGAAGCAGCGGAGAAAATAAACTTAAAGAAAACCAATTAACTTCTAAAGTAAAACATTTAATTTAATTCACGGAAAACATCATTTTCAAAAGACAACGCTAGTTACTTGGTTAAAACCTAACACAACCATACATGTTCAAACACGATTCGAAAAAGATTATAGTCTTGAGACATAGTTCAAAATATAGCAGCGGAAAATAAGGTTTAAAAAGAGAGTCAAGGATAACGTCTATGTATGAAGACACAATGTATCCTAGTTCTTAGGCCAGCTCAACATCCACCGCAACATCCCGCTCAACCTGCACATAAGAAAAATAATATGCAGGGCTGAGTACTTGTTGTACTCAATGGGCTCATGCCGAAAACATTTTATAATAGTTATGTCATCCATACCAGTGACGAAAGTGTGGCCACACTATTCGCCCACGAGATCGGCCGACTAGCAAGGACGGCTCACGATCCCACCAGTGTACACAGCCTGATAGGGTTTGCGGCCCTACTCAGACCCGAATTCGTTTCACATCACAACCATATAGCCTAACGGAGCAAGCTCAGACGAACTAGGCTTCAGGCAACAATCTCATAAACTAAAACATTTTGGCATGACATAACAGTTAAACCACCCTTATAACACCACATAGTATTTTCGGAAAATAAAGAGGTTTGAAAAGAAAGCCCACCTCGTTCGCTTAACAATTCACAACCCAACTTATGGCAACTCTCGTTCCCCGAGTTCACGAATACACAATCACCCTTGTAAATGACAATACAAGTCAGCCTTCCACCAAAAACACATTACTATGCATGTCCTATCGTTTCTCTCTCATCGTTTTTCTCAATTACCCAACCCCAACATACGTCACAAAGATGGAAAGACACACCGTAATATATTTCAACTTATCACACGTGATCACATCATTAAACATGTTCCTTGGACATACATGCATCATATAATACTTTTAAACTTGAAAATAAGAGTCATTTTAACAAGGCAGAAAACTGGCAGAACTGTGCGACCGTTTGTAAAAATCACTATAAATTCACCCGACCTCATATGAAGCTAAATTTTGGTCACAACACAGAAGACACATTCAAGTTCATCCATACAAATTTTCACACTGAAATCACGTCATTTAGTCAGCCATATCAAATACTAAACTCTCTGGTCGGAACATAAAATTTCTGACAGCACTGCGCAGTTCATTTGAAAAATTCACCATAAATTTATCCAATGCCCAAAAAGGCTGAAACTTTTACACAACTCAGAAGACACTTCAAATTTTCATATAGTTTAAGAATCACATCAATCAGAGGTCATTTGGTTGGTCAAAAAGAAAACGAAACATTCTTGGCGAGAACACAAGTTTCTCATAAACATGTTTGCACATAGACTCACATCATTCACCAAATATTCCAATCCAACTTCACATGAATTCAATCAAAAACACATAATCATCAAAGTTCTTGTGCTATCACACTTTCCCACCGATAAATTTTGCGATCTATCAATCCTACACCCTCTATATGCATGTAGGATTCAAGAATAAAGTTTCAATGAAAGAGATGAGGAGAAAACTTAATTATACCTTTTCGAATCACGAAAACAAACGGTAGAAACAAGAATGGAGGCGATTCGTCGGAGACTCTTGAAAATAAACTTCAATGGATGCAAGAACAAGGATGAATAGAGGATTTTTGGAGAGAATATGGAGAGGGAGAGGAGATGCACGAAATTTATGAGGGAGATGGGGGCTAGGGTTTAGTTTAGGTGATTATGTAGTCCTAGGTATAATTCCATTAATTAATTAATTATTTAATTGTGGAGGAATAAAATAGAGGCCAATAAATAAAATCCCACAATTAAAAGGAAGTCTAGTATTTCGAAAATTATGGCTAGAAATTTAATAAGGAATTTAATTGGTATTTACTTGGAGAGAAATAGATTCACAATTTAGGAAATAAAACAATGAATATTCCATAAACAAGGGAACAAAATAAATTAAATCTCCAAGTAGGAAATAATGAGGGAGGGGCGAAAATCTTGATGGTGTGTACAAGGAAATTATTTAAATCCTCAATTAAATAGAATAGGATTTAAATTTGGTAATTTCTTTATAGGAAATGACTCTCATAAAATAGGCAACAATTAAATTTGGCTTAGGTATTAATTTAATAAAGAAGGAAATTAAGCCAAAACTTGTGGGATGGAGACACAATAGAAGGAAAATATTCACATCCCCAATTAATTTGGCTTAGGTATTAATTTAATATAGAATAAAAGGAATTTCACAAAATAGGAAGCAAACATATTCTCCTCTACAAATAGGGGGCCGAAAATTGGCTTAATTAGCCACAAGGAAATAATTCAACTCTTAATTTAATTGGGGTGAGGGAATAAAATGTGGCAAGATTCAATTGGATTTAATTTGGATGAATATCCCAAAACAAGTAATTAAATCCAAGAAAGAATAAAATTCCCAATAATTGGAGGGGCCGACAATTGCCACTTTTTTTGGCTAGAACAAGATGCCTGATTTTATTTAAATTGATTCCCCACATTAAAATATAACTAGCACTTCATTCCAATTTCCCCATGATGATTTATTCCACATACTCAAACTCAATCACGTAGCAACAAGTTAAATTTCATAAAAGAAATTTCCAAACGACGAATATTAAATAAAGGTCACAAAATTTTGGGATGTTATATCCTTCCCCTCTTAACAGAAATTTCACCCCGAAATTTTGACCGTCTCACATAAAGAACTCGGGGTATTTTTATTTCATTCTATCTTCTAACTCCCACGTGGCTTCCTCGGGACCATGGTGTTTCCACAATACTTTCACGGATGCTATCGACTTGTTTCGAAACTCTTGCACCTTCCGATCTAGGATTGCCTCGGGCCATTCCTCGTAGTTCATGTCGGGGGTTAGGATCACTTCCTCTTGATGAATCACATGCTTGGGGTCGAACACGTACTTGCGCAACTGCGACACATGGAACACGTTGTGCACATTCCCAAAACTGGGAGGTAACACCAAACGGTACGCTACAGGACCTACTTCATCGACAATCTCACAACTCCTTTCGTCGGGAATTCTTTTAAGAACACTTTGTCACCAACGTCGAATTTGATTTCTGTTCGACGCACGTCAGCATACGACTTCTGTCTATCTTGAGCTTCCTTGATCCTTGAGCGAATTTGGTGCACAATTTCGGTCATTTCCCTTATAGTGTCGGGTCGTAACATCTTTCTCTTGCCAACTTCATCCCAAAAGAGTGGGGATTGACACTTCCTGCCATACAAGGCTTCATACGGAGCCATATCGATCGTCGCTTGGTCGCTATTGTTGTAGGCGAATTCAACCAACGGTAGAATGGTTTCCCAACTTTCCCTTCGATCTAAGACAACGGTAGCATATCCTCAAGCATTTGAATCGTCCTCTCTGACTGCCCATCTGATTGCGGGTGATAAGCAGTGCTTAAGTTCAGTTGTGTGCCCAATTCTCATTGCAAACTCATCCAAAACTTTGATGTGAACTTCGTATCGCGGTCGGACTCAATGGTCTTTGGCACTCCATGCAATCGCACAATCTCGTTCCCGTAGAGCTTAGCTAACTTGTCCGCGCCATAAGTAACCTTAATCGGTAAGAAGTGTGCGATTTTAGTAAGTCGATCGATGATCACCCAAATCGCAGTGTTGCCCTTCTGTGACTTTGGCAAACCCGTCACGAAATCCATAGCTAGATGCTCCCACTTCCATTCGGGAATTTCAAGCGGTTGTAACTTCCCATATGGCCGTTGGTGTAAGGACTTCACTTGTTGGCATGCTAGACATCGTTCCACATACGACGCTATGTCCCCTTTCATTCCATTCCACCAAAATCGATGCTTCAAGTTTCGATACATCTTCATGCTTCCGGGGTGAGCACTGTAAGGCGTGTCGTGCGCTTCACTCAAAATCTCATATTTTAGCGCCTCATCGCTCGGCACACACAATCGTCCATCGTACGTCGAAGCATTATCCGCCTCCTCACGGTAATGGTCAAGCTTCTCGGCTCTCACCTTCACACGTAATTCTTCCAACTTTTCATCATGTTGTTGGGCTTCTATGAGCTTGGTTCTCAAATTTGGATCAATCACTAGCGTCGCTACTCTTCCTCCTACTATCTCGGGCGCTTTCACTATCTCCAAACTCTTTCTGTCGAATTCGCGAATCAATGTTTCCTCTTGCGTTAGGAAATAAGCCAATTGCGGTTGGTTCTTCCTACTCAAAGCATCGGCTACTACGTTAGCCTTGCCCGGATGATAGTGAATACCACAGTCATAATCTTTCACGATCTCTAACCAATGTCACTGTCGCATGTTTGGCTCCTTTTGTTCGAAGAAATACTTGAGTCTCTTGTGATCCGTATATCTTTCGCATCTCACTCCATAGAGATGATGTCTCCAAATTTTCAGTGCATGCACCATTGCTGCTCACTCCAAATCATGAATCGGAAAATTCAATTCATTCGGTCTCAACTGTCGGGAAGCATATGCTATTACTTTCCCATCTTGCATTAACACGCATCCTAGTCCCACCTTCGACGCATCCGTATAGATGGCGAAGTCCTTGTCGGGCTCTGGTACCGCTAGGACTGGTGTTGTAGTCAATTTCTCTTTCAACAGTTGGAAACTCGCCTCGCACTCTGGCGTCCAAACCACTTTGATTCCTTTCTTTAGCAGTTGCGTCATCAGTCTCGCAATCTTAGAGAATCCCTCGATGAAACGTCGATAATATCCCACCAATCCCAAGAAACTGTGGATTTCACTCGGTGTTTTCGGTGATTTCTAATTCTGCACGGCCTCAACCTTTGCTGGGTCTACTTGAATCCCATTTGCTGTCACAATATGACCAAGAAAGTTCACTCGAGTCAACTAAAACTCACACTTACTAAACTTGGCATAAAGTTTCTCCTTTCGTAACGTTTCCAACACAGTTTGCAGATGCCGTCCATGTTCCTCCTAGTTCTTCGAGTATACTAAAAAATCGTCGATGAAAACTAACACAAACTTGTCGAGATACTCGTGGAAAACTCGGTTCACCAAGTCCATGAAGACGGCTGGGGCGTTAGTCATCCCAAATGGCATTCCGACGAATTCATAATGGCCATAACGAGTGCGAAAAGTAGTCTTAGGCACATCCTCTCGTCGGACCTTTAGTTGATGATATCCCGACCTCAAGTCCATTTTCAAAAAATACGTCCGCTCCTCGAAGTTGGTCAAAGAAATCATCAATCCTCGACAGTGGGTACTTATTCTTCAATGTCATCTTGTTGAGCTCACGATAGTCGATGCACATCCTCATCGTTCCATCATTTTTCTTAACGAACAACACTGACGCTCCCCACGGTGTCACACTAGGTCGAATGAAACCCAAGTCTAACAGTTCTTGCAACTGAATCTTAAATTCTGCCAACTCTTTAGGGGCCATTCGGTATGGCGCCTTCGATACTGGTGCAAACCCTGGTTCCAAAACAATGGTGAATTCTAATTGTCTGTCGGGTGGCGGTCCAAGCAAAGCTTCGGGAAACACATCGGGAAAATCTCGTACGACGCCACATCTTCCACTCTCAAATCCTCATTCTCCTCTCCGTCCAGGTACACAAGATACACCGGACGCCCTTTTCTTATCATCGTGGTTGCTTGCAATGCGGAGATTATGTAGGTTCGTCGGTTCAAAGAAATCTCCTACAAGATAGTCGGCTTGTCGCCAGGGCTCAAAAAGAAATTTTCCTCTCCTTGCAATGTTGCATCAAGAACTCAGAATATGTATCAAGAATGCAAACTTTAATCAAACAATCTTAATTTGGATATGAACCGATTTCGAATTGTAACAATTGGTTATGATCATCCCCACGGAGCATGAAAGAATATAAGATAGGTCATGAATATGGGATGAAATCAAATAAATGTCAATTCTCATAGTTGACTACCAAAAGATAATTCAGTTGTCCGACCAAATTTGAAAAGTCCACACATCAATGGATAATGACTTAAAGGGTTGAGGGAAAAGAAATGATCAGTTGCATGAGGATTGAGAAATGTAGGCATTTGTCACAAGGCGGTACTGATCATGGTTCAACGAAAATCATAATATGGATTGATAGAATAACATCAATGGGTTCATAAGTTTGTGAAGGCAACCAAAGTCAAAGGGGCTTTTTGAAAAAAAATCAAGTGGATTAAGTTTGTTAAGGCAAGGTATAAAATGTAGGTCTTAACTTCGTTTTGTAGAAAGGAAGGTTCTATTATGAAAAGGATACATATAGTGGAACTGAACCAAAAAGAATTTCACTCTGTAAGAAAGAACTTGACAAAGACATGGTTACAAAATGAAAAGCTGAACAAAAGTTCAAGGAAGAATATCCCATAGGAAAAAAAATGTCTGCGAAACGTGATTATATTGAAGGACATAACTGCAAGCAGCTTTAGGAATGAAGTTCAATAGCAAAGGCACACAAAGTCAAAATATTGTGCGTATAAATAATAAGTCATAGAAGACTACAATCAATCCAAGTGTCCAAAGTTATGAAGGCAACACCACTTTCCAAGAACTGAAAGTGAGTTAAGACTCAATGGAGGAAAAGAAATAATATGCATCACTTGCAAGGGGTGAACGAAACAAGCTGTCAAGTAGACAAGGGTCCACGGTTATTTGAAAGGTCCTGAAAAATAACTTCTTAGAATCCAAGTAAGAGCTGTTGATTAAAATAGTTTGTTCTAGCTATTAAAGTCGCACTCCCTCGTTCATCTTTCGCAAGCCAAGACTGGTAACATCGCTCTAAGAACCGTGGATTCCACGCTGGGATTCTTCATGTCATCGCCACTAATAATGATAGTCGGAAACCACATCTTCATAAAATTCTTTGCATGTCATAATGCCTATCCTCGTAGGACATTGTTATCATCCTCGTGCTCCTTAGCAGGGTATGAAGATCATCTCCATCGTGTTGTCACTTACGCAAGATTACACTATACTAATTTAAATCACGAGTATGACCGCTCGTCGTTGCATGGAAATATCACTTAGCTTCAGCTCTTCTTGTCTCACACCTTGACTTAAGGGTTTGCCTTAACTTTCATATTCTCGTACGTTTCATTGCTCAGAGAAGCAATAGTTAAGTTTTCAAGTTAGAACTACGATTCGCACGGTCAACTAGGCTTATATTCTAGGTACTCTAAGTTCACAACACAATTCAACATCTCATTGATCATCATCTACCACAATTTACGTCATTCATACCCCGAGATAAACACACAACATTTTCACATCCCATAGCAAAACACTTTCGAACTTCACAATTCTATTCAAAACTTTTGAAACAATATTTCTTTACACTTTCACACATTCCAAAATTTTTTTTTTTTCCACATCTCAATTTTAAGGTAAAAGTTTTGACTCAGACTAAAACGTACTTTCGCATCAACTTTCATCACTCGCATAAAACACTCCATAGAATAACGCATCATACTTCACACCTCATAACATATATAACATCACACTTCCATGGCTAAATTTTCCAATCGAAAAGGTAATTTTTTATTATTTTATTTTGAACAATACATAAACACAACATTTTCTATTGATCAATTAATTTTCCCAAAAGAAAGAACTAACAAGTTTTCATTAAATGTTCAAAGATATATTTTTTTCTTTCACAAAAATTTCCAGCAACTTTCCACAACACAAACATTTTTCTTCAATCAAACTCCACTAGAACAACTAGTCATTAATATTGCAAAACATCAACCACAAAATCCTTTTTCCTTTTTTTTCTACATATCAAACCATGCAAATTTTTCAAAACTCATAACACATTTTTATTCCGAACAAAACACTCATGCACTTCACATATGTGTTTGAAACAAACATTTTTAAATGACTCGTTTTTTTTTTAAAAAAAATTACAACATTCACAAAACAACTCATCAATCTTCATCTTTCGTGTAAAACACTCCATCATCCTATGCTCACATGCTTTCGTCATATCACTTACACACACATAACATATACTTAGGTCATCATGTCAATCTTGCTCATGTCTCACATACTCATACCATACCAATATCATGTTCGTACATACAACACGTGCTTAAATCATATTGTCAATTCATGCTCATATTCCACATATTCATACTATCACGATATTGTTTTCACATAATACACGTGTTTAGATCATCATGCCAATCATGCTCACGTTCAACTTCTTTATGTCATCACATCATTTATTCACGAATTTCAATCATGAAAATCACATCATCACGTAATTACTTGCTCATGCATTCTTTTGCCCCAACTATCCATATCATATCATCAATCTTATACATCGTTCTCATATTTCATCAACAACTTAAAACATACATCACTTTCCTTGGTTGAGCGTGATGCGTGGATGTTGAGCCTTCGTGACACTTCTAGTCAATAAGGGTTCACTAATGTAGACTTAAGGTGAAAGAAGACTCTCGGACCAGAGCGAAAGAACAAAGCTCTGACCACTCTGTCACGACCGCCCATACTAGGGGTACCACAAACGCGGCGATCGTGACCGGCATGCATGGATAACATTTTAAATGAAAACTTAATTAACTAAAAAAAACAATTTAGTTTAAAGAAGTTTAAGATTATAATTTAACTATTGATTAGAAATGACTTATGAAAATTATTTTTAAAAGAAGCAGCGGAGAAAATAAACTTAAAGAAAACCAATTAACTTCTAAAGTAAAACATTTAATTTAATTCACGGAAAACATCATTTTCAAAAGACAACGTAGTTACTTGGTTAAAACCATACACAACCATACATGTTCAAACACGATTCGAAAAAGATTATAGTCTTGAGACATAGTTCAAAATATAGCAGCGGAAAATAAGGTTTAAAAAGAGAGTCAAGGATAACGTCTATGTATGAAGACACAACGTATCCTAGTTCTTAGGCCAGCTCAACATCCACCGCAACATCCCGCTCAACCTGCACATAAGAAAAATAATATGCAGAGCTGAGTACTTGTTGTACTCAATGGGCTCATGCCGAAAACATTTTATAATAGTTATGTCATCCATACCAGTGATCTCGAGTTTTAAGTAGTAAGAAAATATCACGAGAACACAAAAATAATTCAAGTCTGGCCAGACAATTTATCTCCCCACTTTCACATCAATCCATCAATCACAATCATCAATCACAGTGCGACGAAAGTGTGGCCACACTATTCGCCCACGAGACCGGCCGACTAGCAAGGACGGCTCACGATCCCACCAGTGTACACAGCCTGATAGGGTTTGCGGCCCTACTCAGACCCGAATTCGTTTCACATCACAACCATATAGCCTAACGGAGCAAGCTCAGACGAACTAGGCATCAGGCAACAATCTCATAAACTAAAACATTTTGGCATGACATAACAGTTAAACCACCCTTATAACACCACATAGTATTTTCGGAAAATAAAGAGGTTTGAAAAGAAAGCCCACCTCGTTCGCTTAACAATTCACAACCCAACTTATGGCAACTCTCGTTCGCCGAGTTCACGAATACACAATCATCCTTGTAAATGACAATACAAGTCAGCCTTTCACCAAAAACACATTACTATGCATGTCCTATCATTTCTCTCTCATCGTTTTTCTCAATTACCCAACCCCAACATACGTCACAAAGATGGAAAGACACACCATAATATATTTCAACTTATCACACGTGATCACATCATTAAACACGTTCCTTGGACATACATGCATCATATAATAGTTTTAAACTTGAAAATAAGAGTCATTTTAACAAGGCAGAAAACTGGCAGAACTGTGCGACCGTTTTGTAAAAATCACTATAAATTCACCCGACCTCATATGAAGCTAAATTTTGGTCACAACACAGAAGACACATTCAAGTTCATCCATACAAATTTTCTCACTGAAATCACGTCATTTAGTCTGCCATATCAAATACTAAATTCTCTGTTCGGAACATAAAATGTTTTACAGCACTGCGCAGTTCATTTGAAAAATTCACCATAAATTTATCCAATGCCCAAAAAGGCTGAAACTTTTACACGACTCAGAAGACACTTCAAATTTTCATATAGTTTAAGAATCACATCAATCAGAGGTCATTTGGTCGGTCAAACAGAAAACGAAACATTCTTGGCGAGAACATAAGTTTCTCATAAACATGTTTGCAAATAGACTCACATCATTCACCAAATATTCCAATCCAACTTCACATGAATTCAATCAAAAACACATAACCATCAAAGTTCTTATGCTATCACACTTTCCCACCGATAAATTTTGCGATCTATCAATCCTACACCCTCTATATGCATGTAGGATTCAAGAATAAAGTTTCAATGAAAGAGATGAGGAGAAAACTTAATTATACCTTCTCAAATCACGAAAACAAACGGTAGAAACAAGAATGGAGGCGATTCGTCAGAGACTCTTGAAAATAAACTTCAATGGATGCAAGAACAAGGATGAATAGAGGATTTTTGGAGAGAATATGGAGAGGGAGAGGAGATGCACGAAATTTATGAGGGAGATGGGGGCTAGGGTTTAGTTTAGGTGATTATATAGTCCTAGGTATAATCCCATAAATTAATTAATTAATTAATTGTGGAGGAATAAAATACAGGCCAATAAATAAAATCCCACAATTAAAAGGAAGGCAAGTATTTCGAAAATTATGGCTAGAAATTTAATAAGGAATTTATTTGGTATTTACTTGGAGAGAAATAGATTCACAATTTAGGAAATAAAACAATGAATATTCCATAAATAAGGGAACAAAATAAATTAAATCTCCAAGTAGGAAATAATGAGGGAGGGGCGAAAATCTTGATGGTGTGCACAAGGAAATTATTTAAATCCTCAATTAAATAGAATAGGATTTAAATTTGGTAATTTCTTTATAGGAAAAGACTCTCATAAAATAGGCAATAATTAAATAAGTTTTCCACAAAGAAATTAAGCCAAAACGTGTGGGATGGAGACACAATAGAAGGAAAATATTCACATCCCCAATTAATTTGGCTTAGGTATTAATTTGATATAGAATAAAAGGAATTTCACAAAATAGGAAGCAAATATATTCTCCTCTACAAATAGGGGGCCGAAAATTGGCTTAGTTAGCCACAAGGAAATAATTCAATTGGGGTGAGGGAATAAAATGTGGCAAGATTTAATTGGATTTAATTTGGATGAATATCCCAAAACAAGTAATTGAATCCAAGAAAGAATAAAATTCCCAATAATTGGAGGGGCCGACAATTGCCACTTTTTTTTTTTGCTAGAACAAGATGCCTGATTTTATTTAAATTGATTCCCCACATTAAAATATAACTAGCACTTCATTCCAATTTCCCCATGATGATTTATTCCACATACTCAAACTCAATCATGTAGCAACAAATTAAATTTCATAAATGAAATTTCCAAACTTCGAATATTAAATAAAGGTCACAAAAATTTGGGATGTTACACATAACATAAAAAGCTGAGCAGCTCCAGGGAGAATTTGAAGGTCTTATTAGTTTTTTTTCTAATAAGTCTTTAATTTCTTTTTTACAGACTTCTAGAAGTTCTTGGTTCATTTGAATGGGTCTTGATTTCGTAGGGATTTTATTTTCACAAAAATCCTCTTCATAGGGTAATTCAATAACATGATGTTTTCTTCCCCAAAAGGCATTAGGAACATCATTGCAGACTTTTTTGACAAAATTATTTTCTACCTCTTTAATTTTAGAAATATATTTAGGAGTTTTGAGTTGATCTTCAATTCTTTGGAAAGGTAATTCTTCTTTCAGGAATCCCATTTGTTTTTGTTTTTGGGTAATATTATTAATTTGTCTAAAAATCGAATTTCTTTGAAGATTAAGAATTTCTTGCTTCTTAATAGGGGAAATAAATTTGAATAAAATTTCTTTTTCTTGAATCTTAGTGATAATGCCATTATCACTAACAGAGAAGGGATAAATTTGAGTTAGGAAAGGTGTTCCTAAAATCATGTTATAAGTAATATCTTCAACAATTGTGAAGATATTTCTGAAACAATATCCGTTATTACAAATATGTGCCTTGGAGAGTTTGAATCTGATTCTTAAAGGGTTATTATTGGCTGTAAAAAGCTTTTCTTTGGTTTTATCACAATATTTGGTAGGCACAACACCTTCTCTAATAATATTATGGTCAGCTCCTAAGTCAACTAGAGCCATCATATTGGTTTTGAAGTTGTTAACAACAAGTGTTATGTTAATATGCCATTTTTGATAATTAATTTCTTGGATAACCCCTACCGAATTATTTCCTGGTTCAGAATTTTGGTCAGGATTTTCCCAATTATTAACTTCTGTATTATGTTCCATGATAGAAAGCCTTGTTTCTAATTCAAAATTCTTTTCTTTTAATTCAAAAAATTCTTTATTAATTTGTTTCTTAAGATTATTAATTTCACTCTGTAGATCTCTAGTAGTTATTTGTTTTGATATACTTTGATAGGGATATTTATCCCAAAGTTTATTAAGACTGAATTGTTCTTTGATATTAACCTTTTTAGAAGTAGAAGGTTCATCAAGGATTAAATCTTTTAACTTATTAAGATATTCATCTCTAACTTCACTTTCCGGAATTTGTTGGACTAGATCAAGAATAGCCTCTTTCTTTTCTTTAGAAATGACATGGATACAAGTTTTACAAATATCTTTTTCATTTTCAACACTACTATGATAATTACTACTTTCCGAGGTATTTTGAATTTCTTCAATCTCTGACTCACTTTCTGAATTAGATGAATTATTTTTTTCTCTTAAGAGGTTATTAATTTGCTTAGAAATAGATCTAATGTTTCTTTTCTTTTTCTTCCAACATTGATCTTCAGTATGACCTGTTTTCTTGCAATAACCACATTTTGTTTCATTCCTATCATTATTTGGTTTAAATTTTCTTATGGGTTTTGTTTTTCTAAAATTATCTCTATTTCGGTAAGGCTTATGATTATTCTGCCTCTGTGAATCTTTTTTGAATTTTCTGGACTTCCTTTTGATTTTTGAAGAAGGGGCTTCAATTTTTTCAATTCCAAACATTTCAGAAAAACATCCTAATTCATTTTCGCTTTTTGTTTGTCTTTTCTATATTTATTTTGTATTTTTATTTCCATACAGAGGGCTAGCCCTTCTTTTTTGACAAAAGCAAATAACTGCCCGAAAGTTATATTTTCAAAGGGGATATTTTCAGAATTAATATCATCTTTGAGTTTTTGAATTATTCTTTCACCAAAAAGTTTGGGTAATCCTGCAATGAATCTTTCTTTCCAGAAAGCTTGATTACAATCATTTCTTTTAAGAACATGAGTTATGAAAACATCCATAGAAGTACTATTGTATTCTTCTCTAGGGTTTCCCACAAAATACATTGAAATGGTGACAACAAGAAAATCACAAGCATCGCTCACTTCTTGTATTTCTCCATCCTGATCCTCAATATTAATGATATGATTAAGTATTTCTTCTTTGCTTTCTAGACTCAAAGCATTATCCCACCAATTTTTAAGTTGGCCCGTAAAGCCATTAACAAGAAGGACACAAGCTTTTTTTTCAGAAATTCCAGCATATCTATATGCCATTTTTGCCATTCCCATTTCTTGAAGAGTATTAAGAATTTCATACTCCGGTTTTCCATCAATATTCCATTCTGTAATTGAGGTTCCATCATAACTGGATTTATGAAATTGTCCTCTTTCTTCAAACAACATATCTGCTGGTGAAGGTCTATTATAATAAGGTTTATTACTATTAAATCTTTTCCCTTTGAAAATTTTGTTTATCTTTAAAGGGGAAGACTCTGATTCCTTAAAGACTTTTTCAACTTTTTCAACGAAATTATCTTCTTTTTCAGAGGAAGAATCACTCGATTGTTCAGTGCTGGAAGTATGATTTTCATGAATAACATTAGTTTTTGAATTACTTGATTCACCTAAATTTTTAACAATTTTTGAAAGTAGTTTATCAGTTTTTGTATTAAAGGTAAAGTTTTTACTTTCTATAGTCTCATTACTTTTGAAAAAGGGTTTAGAAGTATCATACAAAATACTTTGTTTTATAGGTGGAGTATCTTTTGCAAAAATAGTATCTAACTGATTTACAATAGTAAAAAGGATTTGATTTGAATAATTATTTTGCTGAATAAGACAACGTAAGTCTCCTTTTTCCACAGGGGTTTTTTCATCAGTTTTATTAGTATGTTTAAAAGGATCAGCAATAATTTCTCCTTTATAGGTTTGAATTATTAAAGATTGAAGAGGAGGGTGAACAGCTGAAAAATTTTCATTATTTTTTGAAGAATACCATTTTTGATAAGGCTAGTATTAACTTCAATGGTTGGTATCTTGAAACAATCAAACCATCCTTCTGAAGAGAGAAATATTGAAATAAAGTCATAGAAAAGAAAATTTGATTTTATTCTTCCCATTTCTTTCATCCATTCATCTTTGATTTTGGTTTTAATTTCTGAATCTAATTTATTAAACCATTTTTCTTTTTCTTTGTAAACAGGATTGTTTAATTCTTCATTTAAATAATCCCAATCAGGTTTAAATTCTTTATCGAGAGTAATAACCATAGTACTTCTAGTTGGTGAGTATGGGTCACCTACATTTTCTTCTACAACAAGGTTTGATTGTGGTATAGGGGTTTTGAAAGTCCAATTCCTTTGTGAGGTACTTGGTATGTCAGAGCAGGAGGCTCTACTACTTTCATAATTAAAACTCCTATTATTTCTGAGATTTGAGAAATAATTTATCTTGTCAAATTTGATAATTACAGTACCATCAGGTTTCTCAATAATTTGGGATGGTTCTGTTTTTTCAATGTTCCTAGGAATTTGCGGTTCTTTTATGATGAATTGACTTGGGATAATAATTTCATCCCATTCGTAGGATTATGGCTCCCACTAGGGTGGGTCGCGATAATATTAGAAACAAGCTTCTAGTTTAAGCAACCTACTATAAAGAAGTCTAATCTTATGAACTTGCTATTTTGTAGGATTTTTGCTTCTACTAAGGTGGGTCGCGATAATATTAGAAACTGCTTCATATATATAGACCAATTTATGGAGACCATATACAACGCACTGTTGTAATTATCGCTTAGTCATTTTAAACATGGTTTTTGCATAATTATCACATAAGTAGATGAGACAGACAATCCACTTAAAACAGATAATCACCAAATAAACAGATAAATCCATTTAATAATATGATAATTAATCTTACTGGATAATTATTGAAATTTTTTTATAAATCTAGGGAGATTTAATTAATTAATTAATTCCTTATCTTATCCAAAATAGGAATTTCGGATTTGATAGATTTATCTTGGATAATGGTTATCCAAATTAATTTAGGATTTATCTAGATAGGGTTGAATCTATCTAAATCCTTTTTGGGATTATTCTAGATTTTATAAGAATAAAATCAAATCCTTAAATTCAAGATAAGACTGATCTTGGATTATCATTATCAAAATCGTACTAGGATATTTCAGGATAGAAACAAATCTATCCAAATCCATAAGATAAAATACAATCACTCTAAGATTTAAGAAAATCTTAAATTATTTAGAATAAGAAACTAGAATATATCATATCTATTAGGATTTATTCTAGATAAAATTAACTTTATCAAAATCCAATTAGATTAGGATTATCTTGTATTATCTTTATCCAAATTTATCTAGGATATTTTCTAAATAGAAATAAATCTTTTTATATCCATAAATTAGGATAAACTAGAATTAATATTAATTAATTCGACTAGGATTTAACTAGATAGAACTAAATCTATCTTAAATCCAAAAGATAATTACAATACTGGATTAACAATTATCTAAATCTTCTAAGATATATTCTAGATAGATATAAATCTATCAATATCTATAAGATAGAGATACATTTAATTATCTAAATCTACTAGGATATTTTCTAAATAGAATTAATTCTATAAATATCCACAAGATAAAGATAAACATGGATTTTAATTATCCAAATCTACTAAGATATATTCTAGATAGATATAGATCTATCAATATCTACAAGATATGGATAAAGTTAATTAATATTTATCTTAGTCAATCAAGGATTCAACAAGATAGAATAAAATCTATCTAAATCCATATGACAGAAATAAATTTAATTATTCATCCAAATTTATTTAGGATTTCTCTTGATATAATTAAATATATCTAAATCCATAAAATAAGGATAAAATCCAAATTTAATTAATTATTTATATAGTATATCTAGGATTCATTTTCATAAAATTAATTTATATAAATCCATAAGACAAAAGAAAATAAATTAATATTATTCAAATTTATCTAGGTTTTATCTAGATATAAGTAAATATATCCAAATCCATAAAATAAAGATAAATATCAAACTAATCCATAATTTAATTAAAAAATTAAATTTTAGACCATCCAATTAAATTGATATATTCAAAACTTATTCTAAATTATATCTTGAGTTATTTTCAAAAATGAATCCAAGGATTTGGAAACCCTAATCAAAGTTTGGAACGCGAAGTCACGAGATGAGCCGATGCGATGTCGTGCGGGTTCCACCCGTGCGAGCGTCGCGGATAGGGAAAATTACCCTAATTCAGCATCGCTGCACTCCCACTGAGCCCGCAGCCCCTGCTGCTCGTCTCCACCCATTGCTGTCTATGAGCCGCTGATCGGACCACCTGGGCAGTTTATTTCAACGCTGACTTTGTCCTACACCTGCCTGATCTCTTGCGGTTATCCCCGCATATCCCGAGTAGACAACCACGATTTCGAATCGAATTCGTTGGGTATATCCCGCAATTCATGTAACAGCAACGACGTGGAAAACTCCAATTTCCAATTCACGTACAGTTAATGTACCGATTTGACAAACATAGTTAATTGAAAACAAACATATTCACGTAATCACAATTTGAAAAGTAATGATTACAATATGTAAATCACGTCAAAAAACATGAACAATTCAATTAACACCATGTAATCATTATAGATTGGAATTGGATTCCATCGATCAAATTGATAAAAAAATTCGTCAGCCCTTCGTCGCTTATACTGTTCTTTGTTATTCGTATTCGAACAATTATATAACCAATAAAATACGAACCGAACAAAGAAACACATGTGTTCAAGCAATTCATATAATATGAAATTAATCCACATAATCAAAGCAAAAAATTGGCTCTGATACCAATTGATGGGGTTCGGAGCCCCTTGCACAGCGGAAGTCATGCATTCACAAATAAATCAGATCTACGGATCTATTTGACCGACTATGAGATTAATTAACTACATGGTGAACACAGAATTGCATTCAAGAACGCACATAATTCATGTAAAAGGAATTAAAACCTAAAACATGAATTCCTACGGTTTAGAATTACCGATCTGATTCTCCAAAGAATCGACGATTGCTTGCGCCTTCTCCACGTGATGTTCTTCGTACTCAACCAAGAATCTTCTAATCTGTATCCCGAACTCAGATAATGACCTTTGGGTGGGCAAAGCTTGTCAGAATCGAAAAGGGCTTGATTAGAAAGAAGACATAATATCAGTTTTCTCAAAAACTGATTTTTCATCCACTCCCACATGGGAGCACGAAAATTAATGATAAAAATCTTATTTAATCTCCTTTCTAATCTCCTTTTATAAAGAGTTATGATGGGCCAGATTAGGGATCCATGGAGGTTGGACTTGGGCCAAACCTGTTGGACTTTTACTAATTAAATTGAGCCCCAATTTAATACAAGTCCAATAGAATATTATTATCATCCACTATAGTATAATAATATTGACTGCCCGTCCAATCCCAAATTACGAGTAATCCGGGCTTTACCTCTTTAATTTATTATTTCTCATGTTTAAAATATAAATATCCATTAATTAATTTAAGCCTGCTATTTGACTTTAATTAATTAATATTTTTTTCCAAGAGTTGTCTAGTTCAAAATCTTTATTTATTATTCTGGAATAAATTCCAACCGGCCGGGTTTCTGAATAATAAAACCTTTTTCGAACACCTCTTGAGGATATTATCAAACTGGACTCACCCAGCACACGATTCATTGCAATAACAATACTAGCACCTCTAGACATTGATCACCACTACCCAAGATACCAGGATTCTTGGATTGCAAAAATCCGCACCATTTGATAAATCAAAGTAGTGCATAATCAATATCGTATGCTCAATGTTATGTCAACAATGATTAAGAAATAACAATCACCGAGACCTCGTCTTTCAGTAAATAGCAAGAAAGACTTATCTCAACTATTAGATCCTTCAGTGCTATACCACACCAGTGTCGTTTATTTCCGAAAGTATGGAAACGTGCGAACTGACACTGCAACCTTTCACGATAGGTAGCCAAAGCCTATCTAGGTTGTGAAATTCTATTTCTCTTCTACAAAGGACTGACTGCATCACCTTCTGTGAACGTCGTTCACGACCAGTCTACTATGCAGAAGAATTAGACTTATTTGCTTCTTATACATTTAAATGTTTGAGAAACGTCTTATAAATGCATAAGCAAACACCAATGCGATAAAATTAATTCTTCTCGCCTTGGGTTAAAAGTGGATTGTAGAGTTTATTGTATACAAGCAATTCTATCCGTGCAACATGCTCGAAATATGCTTTTCAATATACCAATCCTAACACTACCCCAACCGCGAAATCACTCTGGAGCCCTGATAATCTGGGCCGATACAAGCTTTTCTTTCAAAAGTTGGAAAGCCCCTTGACATGCTTCGTCGAAGAAGAAATCTACATCATTCTGCAAGAGACGAGTGAACTGTTGTGCAATCTTCGCGAAATATCGGATAAACCTCCGGTAAAAACCAGCGTGGCAAGAACCCTCTTACTGCCCTCTGATTTGTAGGGTAAGGTAACTTTGAGATCACATCCATTTTCGCTTTGTCTACTTGAATTCCTCTCTCGGACACTACATGACCTAGGACAATGCCCTCAGGAACCACGAGTGGCATTTCTCGAAGTTAAGGACGAGGTTCTTTTCCTGACACCTTCTTAACACAATGCCCAAATGACCTAGGCATGACTCAAACGAGTTCCCATAGACAGTGAAGTCGTCCATGAAAATTTCTAAACACTCCTCCAGTAGGTTAGAGAAAATGCACATCATACATCTCTGAAAGGTTCCAGGTGCGTTGCAAAGTCCAAAGGGCAATCGCCTATAAGCATACATGCCGAACGAACAGGTGAAGGTGGTCTTGTCCTGGTCTTCTGGATTCACGTAAATTTGGAAATAACCACTGTAACCATCGAGAAAACAGAAATATTACTTCCCAGCTAACCTTTCCAGCATCTGGTCGGTGAGGGTAGGGGAAAATGATCCTTACGCGTGGCTGTATTCAACTTTCTGTAATCAATTCACATTCTATCCAGTGACTAATCTCGTGAGTACTAGTTCGTTCTTCTCAATTTTCACCACTTGTATCCCAGATTTCTTCGGCACCATGTGCACCGGACTTACCCACTCACTGTCTGGAATTGAATAGATAATTCACAGGGATATTAGTTTCAACACTTCCTTTAGGACCTCCTCTCTCATGTTCGGAATCAACTTTCTTTGTGGATCACTGTGGGCCTTTGCACCTTCTTCCAAGCGGATATGATGCATGTAGAAATCGGGGCTGATACCTACCAGGTCTGACAGAGTCCACCCTATGGCTTTTTTGTTCCTTCAGAGCACTTCCAATAATTCACCTTCCTGCTCCTTGGTCAAGCTGTTTTTGATGATAACGGGGAATGTTTCATGCTTATCCAAGTAAGCATACTTCAGGCCTGGCAGAAGTGTCTTCAACTCTTTCTTCGGTGGAACGTCTTCCTGCGGCAGTGGATTCTCCTCCATCTCCTCGGTAGCTGAATCCTCTCGGTCTGGCAGTTTTTCCACACTGGCTACATGGGCAGATCCCTTCGACCTGGCAGACTTCGGATCATAACAAAACTCTATGATCGCCTAGCTTGGGTTAACCAACTCATTTTTATGAGTAGATCTCTCATTTTAGGAAAACTCAAATGATCTTGGTTTTGGTTACGGTATAATTTCCATTTTATAGGGCTATTTATAGATCTTGGTTGTGGTTATGCTATGTTCGGTTTGCAAGATTGTATCTGAGATTGAATTTGTAATGTGTATGTTTCATGAGATTCAATCCCACAATTCAATCCTAGATGGATCATGAGATAATTAGTCATAGCTAACCCCTACGACTAAAATAATATTACAACTCAATCTTAGGTTATATCTTGTTATTATTATCTTGGAAACCAAACAGTTGTCAGTTTATTTATGCATTAAAAAGCTCATTTAGTGGGGATGGGTAAGCATGAATACTTGTTAACATAGTACGGACCGATCTAACCTAATCAAATCCAATACAGGCTCAAATATGACCACAACAACTAACTCTATACTACTACTACTATTACTACTACTATGTCACGACCACAACTCCATGGTACTAGTGAGCGTAGCTATTTTGTAACTAGAATAATTTCATCAGTCACAAAGTCATCATAAATGAAATAATTAAGTTGAGGGAATAGTCTCGAAGGCAAATGGGTACAAAGTCAAATCATGATCAGAGTACAAGGCCAAGTTCATAAGTTCCTAGAACAAAATTCAAATGCAGCGGAAGGTTCCAAGACAAAGTAGTATGTATGAGGACATACATACTACTTTGGGCTACCTAACTACTTGTTACAATCTCTTCCCAACACCTTCGTCATGTCATTCACATTCAACCTGCATGTTAGAAAGAAACATGCAGGGCTGAGTACTTGATATACTCAGTGAGCACCATGCCAAAATAGTTCTATTTAATTTGTCAGTCATAGTTCAGTGATCACGTGGTTTTTATTTAAAAGGCCTGAGTCACTAAATTCCTTTAATTTCATAAAATTGATTGCGCAATCACATAAACACATAATATCATATCTGAACTTATGTGAACCAGGAATGTGGCCACATTCCACGACGGTCACTGGAACGGGCAACTCGAAAGCTAGCACGCAGTCCCCATATGTGTACACTAGTCCGAGTAGGGTTTGCGGCCCTACTGGGACCCGAATTTGATTTAACATGTTTGGCATAGCCAAGCAGATAGGTAATCGTAAAACAAAACATGGCATGATAAAATATTTAAAATATATTCACATTTTCATACAAAATCACATTTCAAAAGAAAGCCGACCTCGTTGGCTTAATTCCTTAATTGAAAGTTCCTCAACTTGGTCTCAGTTGACGTGCGACAACGCCCCTTTAGAAAAATAAAGTATACTTAAATCAACCTTAAAAAACTAATTACTTAGCGTGTATGCATTCCTAAGCGCATGATCTTTATTTCTCTCTTCCTAACTCCATAGAAAAAGTCCTAAAGTATTAATTAAATCAAGCGATTAAATTTATTTGGGGAATTTACTAAATTTTGCGATCACTAGCTAAATTCAAGAAATTTAATTTTAACGTCATGAATTTAAGTAGCGGCTATCCATTATTTAATCGGCTTTATTAGGAAAGCCTATCGACTAAATTATACTTTTAGTCATGCTTGTATTTTTAATTGGCAGCCCATTCTATGATTTATTTTATTATTAGTCCATCCTAAATTTAATTCTCTTGGATTAAGTATAAAATGGGATTAAATTAGTAAGGCCCAAACTAATTGATTGTTGGTCCAAGTATTAAAATGCCCAACGTAAATCAGTGGCCCAAAAGAATTAAAATTTGTAATCCAAAAGAATTAATTTACTAGCCCAATTCAATTAAATTCATGGTCCAAAAGAAATAAGTTTTAATGGCACAAATCAATTAACTACTACACTATGGCCCAAATTTAAAAGAAAAGAAAGCTGGCCCAATTAATTAAAATTAGTTCTAGGCCTAAGAGCATCTCCAATGCACGGATGTCCCACTCGGACATCCACTAGGACTTCTCAAAAACACCTCCTGCCACGTCACTAGGACTTCCCATCCCAGTGCCACGTCACTAGGACTTCCCCTGCACAATCCGCCCTTCCCATCGCCCTTCCCACTAGGACTTCTCGCAAAAAAAAAATCACAAATTCACAAATAAATCAATTTACGTTTACGGAAATAAAATTTCAACACGAATACGAATGGGAAAAACTAACAACTTCATTAAAAAAAACATACATGATTCAAAAATTACATAAAAAAAAGAAAAAATACATAGTCATACAAAAAAGAAATAATACATAGTCATACAAAAAACAAAAAATACATAGTCATACATTCTCGGCTCACTCTGCATTCTATGCATGGTCCGGACCAAGCTAGTCGTTATCTGTGCGCGGGTGAGACGGTCGTACTCTTCTGGGGGAGCAGGGGCCTCCGATTGGACCTCGAACGACCCGCTACCGCTGCTGCTTCCCCTAGCCTTCCGCTGCTCAGCCTTTTGCCCAATCGGCGACGACGACGGCGGTTGTCTGATTGAAGTAGCGGGGCCACATCCTCGGCTTCTAGGAGCTCGTGCGAACCAGCACTGCTGCTGTATTCACCGGCAGCATTGATCTTCGTCCGCTTCGGCCAGCCCGATTCGACACCCCCACAAAACTTTTGGAAATCCTTCACCACGAGATAGGCCTTCCATTGGTCGAAATCTTTGAACTTCAAGGATCTGTCGGGGTACTGCGCAAAGGCACGGTTCTTCACATCCTCCTCGGACATACCGCTGGTCGCCTGGCGGAGGTTGTTTTGGTAGAGGCCGGCGAATCGACTAAGCTTAGGCCTCAACCGGTCCCACTGTTTCCTGCATTGTTCGGGAGTGCTGCACTTCGCCCCAGCTGGTTTATGTGTGAGGTAGGCTTCAGCGATGCGATGCCACAGTCTGTCAATATGCTGGTTAGCACCGACATAGGGATCCTCGACTATTGAAACCCAAGCCTTCGCAAGCGCGACGTTTTCCCACACGCTCCAGACCGTCCTCTTTCCCGTCTCCTTCTCATCCTCCTCATCTGCCACCGTTCGCGAGGAAGAGCCCGTGGCTTTCCCCTTGCCCTTGCCCCTGCCCCTGCCCCTTGCCGCTGTCCCCACATCATCGGGAGTCTTCCTGACTGGAGATAGCCCCAACTCCTGAAAAGATAAAGTTTCCACGCCGGTGAACTGAGTCTCCGGAATAAAACTGGAGGGGGAATCAGTAGACAGTATATCGACAAATAGGCGATAGACATCCTCCGCAAGTGGTTCAGCACCCTTGCCACCCCCTCCCCCAGGCATGGTCTGCATCATCCCCGGCATCATCCCCGGCATCATCCCACCCATCCCCCATCATATTTGGGTCATGCCCCCCATCCCCATCCCCATCCGCATCATATTTGGAGTCATGCCCCCCATCCCCGCTGCCCTGGGCATCATACCACGCATCCCACCCATTCAATTGTACATATTGAAGTACGGGGACATCATACCACCCATCCTACCCATCCCACCCATACCACCCATCCTACCCATTCAACCCATCCCCGACATTGCCGGAACCGTTGTCGCATTTCCGCTAGAGTTTCCCTCCAGTTCGGCAAAAAACGTCTGAGTCAGCGACTCGCTCGTGGCGGGGGAGTTCATGTCGTTCTCCATTAAGTAGAAATGAAATTTGTAGTAAAAGAAGAGAGAAACTTGTTAACACAAGTGGTGCGAATGAAATGAAGTTCAACGAGCCGTATATATAGAGTTTAAAAAAAAAATTAAATACCGGACGTCTGACCCGGACGTCCGACCCACGCCACAATGGCGGACGTCTGCCCACCCGTCGCCCGCACGTCCGAGGACATCCGACGTCCTTACGGGACGTCAGTATCCGAGTTGCCACGCCACAATGGCAGACGTCCCGGTCGCCCGTCGCGGATGTCCGACTGGACGTCCGCCATTGGAGATGCTCTAAATGAAAAATAACAACTCCCTTCCACCACCACAGTCAGTCTCTCTCTCCCTCATTCTTCTTCATCAAACAAAATCCCCAAATGGATATTTTCGAACCCTAGCCCCTCTCCCTCTTTCCTCGGTGCATTTTGCCGCTGCACCGACCGCCATGCACCGCCGTCTCCGACACCATCTCCCCCCACCTTCCTTCGGTTCTTCCTCTCTCATCTCTCCCTTTCTCCTCTAAACTAGATGAATCCCCAAATTGAGAAAAAGTGAAGCCCTAGCTTGCTATGAATCCAGAAATCCCCCTTTTCGCCGACCGTCGATCACTATTCCGGACGGCACCGACGTCTCGGTGGGATTCGCCGTCTGTCGGCCTGCCCTCATGACGCCAGGGACACACCCCCCGGCAAATGGCAGCGCTGCTCGCTCCGTTCCTTTCCTCACCCCGAGGCTGTCGCCGTATAGCCCACCAGCACTGGAGCGTCGCCGTTCAGCCCGCCAGCACTGGAGCCTCCGTCGGCACGGAGGGGAAGGCATCGCCTCCGTGGCTCCCTGGACGTGTGGACAGCGAGGGTAGCACTTGGCACCGTCGCCGTTCCTCAACTGATTACCGAGCTTACCTTCTCGTTTCTGAAGCTAAGTCCCCCCTCTCCCCCTTTTTTGCTCTTGTTAATTTAGCCATTTGAAAGTTAGTAGTCTTAGGTGACTCTTACCCCATCGTTAGGAGTCTAGTTGGAAACGGTGGAGGGTTCGTTCATTGCATTCAGGCTAGATTTCAGTACCTAATAACCTATGTTCTCAACCACGGCAGTAGCTACGTTTAATATTCTATGGGCAGCCCTTAGTTACTGTGACTGTGATTTTTGGTTCTTGTTAACATGGAATTCAATATGATGCAAGGCCTGGTGTTGTTGTGTTATTACTACTTCTCTTGAGATTCCACATGTCATTTGAAGTTCTAGGTTCTTGAGGTCTCTATATGAATGGGAAAGTCATAAGGGTAAAGTGTGTTACGTCTTGAAGGGAGGTTCTGCTCTTGAGGTTAATGATTTGCACTTGGGATTCCCTTGCTCACTTAACTGCTATGTTGCTGAGATTTCTGAAATATGTAGAAGGGGAACTTGATGAGTGTGAAAGGGGTTTTATAGGCAGGTATTGGTGTCCTTTTTGGGGAATTAAATGAGTTCTCCACCCTCTTTGTATTCACATTAAGTGTTGAATCCCTCATTTCTGTTTTACGAAGCAAGTTTCTCTAGGATAGTATAAACTGGTACTATTTGATTGGGAAGTGGATCGTTGCATGCAAGGCTTAGTGTTAATTTCCGAATCGTTTTTCTATGTTGACAGTATGCAGAAGTCCAATTCCGGTGTTTGATTTCAGATTTGATTTCGTAGTTTTAGATCTGTGTTTGTGAGTTGATAATCTGTGTTTTCCGTGTTGAATCTGGAATTGTTATCTGAATTTTGGAAGTGTTTGTTGAAGAAGATGGTGTCTATTTCAATTGGAGGGGACCACTTACTTTTTAGATGCTTTTTGCCTTTTGTCCTTCACCTTTAGTTTATACCCTGCAGATCTGTCAGCCTAGTCACCAAACCTCCACTACCCTCTGAATATTCTGTTTAGCCCAAAATAGAAACCCGTACCTTCTAAATATTTTCTGTTACAAAAATGTCTCCCCATTCCACGTACACAGTTACATTCCAGATGTCTTTCGTACCGTCTGACCAGTAGAACACCACCTTTAAGTTCTTGCCTAGGTAGAAACTCAACCCAAGCGTGGTAGCTAACCAAACCATCCAGAATATCACCACAATAGTTTTAACGCACCATCTCTGTGGGATTCGACCCTTACCACCACCATACTGCTCAGTAGAAGTGGGTTGAGGAATCTTTGAAACCAGGGTCTAGGCTTAGTTAGGATCTCTATCCTGACCAGTAGGATATATCCTTGCTTGAACGACACCTACGCACCCCTCGTCCCTTTCAAATGGCGCCGTTGCCGGGGATGGATGGCATTTTTGAGTTACTTTTGTGTGTGATACTTTGGTGTATATATTGTGTATAATTTTTTCTTTTCTTTTCATTTCAGTTTATGAGCAGTAGCTCGGCTCCTGACCAGGGGAGACCGAAGATACTTCAGCGAGGATCTATACTCGTAACCACTCGTTCTGGCCTGTCGACCGCCTTGTCTGACCTAGGCACGAGTAGTGACGAAGAGAAGGGCACCATAGAGGTACCAATACCAGAAGAGATACCACGGTTGGAAGGCAACCCAAGGGAAATGGCTGCTAACATAGAAGATGATCCAGAGCTTGGGACGCTGAATGCGCACACTGAAGGAGAGCAAGCCGCCAATTACCCCAGCTGGGGACTACAAGGGTGCAGAGCAGGGAAATCAAGGACCGAGTTATGATCAGCCTAATGACTTCGCGAATATGGAGCAAGTCAATGCTGCTGGGTATTTCAACTCTAGTGGGCACTGGATCCAAGGGAGACAACGGGATGCACCATGGAGAGATCATCCGAACTTTCGATGGGGGGATGGGAGCCAAAATCAATACCAAGGTCAAGGTCAAAACCAATACAACTCCCACCTGAATCAGAATTTTAACCGTGGTCCAGAAAATCCCAATAGTCAGTTCAACTGGTCAGGAAGGAACCAACAACCCCACAGTCAACAATCCCACAACCAGAACCCACAAAACCAAAACCCGAACCCTGTCTATGTACCACCCCACCAGAGAAACTTCCAAAATTTCCAGAATTAACCCAACCAAGGCCCCCAACAAAATCAAAACCAGTTCCAAGATTCCCAACAAAATCAGAACCAATATCACCCAGACCAGTATAACCCTCCTGCCCAGTATAACCAATACTCACCTAACCAGAACCAGCAAAATTTCCAGAATTACCAACACCAAGGGCCGAGTCAACCCCAATATCCTAACAGGCCAAGGCGATCAGTGGAGGACATGATGGGAGAATTGCTCGCTTCACAGCAGGGTATAAAGGGTGAGTTACAATCTCATAACGAAGTGGTGCAGGGGATGCAGAAATGCCAGAAGGAGCATAAAGCGAACATGGATATGATGAACAGGCAGTTGGCCCAACTGGCCATATCGATGGGTGAAATAAAAGGAAACTCAGGAAAAACTTCCGTCTACAGTCCATGTACCTGAAAAAGCGAACGTGAGCAAGGTCACACTACGGTCCGGTACTACCTATGAAGGACCTCAACTGAAGAAGGCCGACGGAGAACCCAGTGGGACGAAGAAGATGGGTGATACTGTTTCAATGGAAGAGCTCTAGAGACCCATGCCTCGAATGCAGGATCCATTTTTCTTGGGAGAAACACCATGTGGAAAGGGCAAACCCGAAAACATACTGCTCAGGAAGGAACCCCCTCAAGAGACAGAACCGATAACTGAAGCTCTAATTCACAATAAGCCCAAGGAAAGCTCTGAGAAGGTTGTTGAGGGACAGACGAAAGGAACAAAAGGAGAGAAGCCATTCCCTTACCGGTTTGTAACTAAGAGGAAGAAGGAAAACCCAGTGGATTACATACCAATTTTCGGGAAGCTAGATGTTACCATACCATTCCTCCAGGTCGTGAAGCTGCCCCCACTTGGGAAGTTCATTAAGGAGTTCATAGCCGGGAAGGCCAAGGAGGATGGGAAGATCATGGTAGAAGGGATCGCATCTGCAATTGTGCAGGAGAAGCTACCGCCCAAGAGGGCCGATCCAGGTATGTTCACTTTGCCTATAGCTATAGGAGATGTGAAAGTCGAGCATGCAATGTGTGATCTTGGAGCTTCTATTAATGTCATGCCATTATCGATCTATAACCGATTGAAGGGAGTTAGATTGTCGAGTACTAGGGTGTTGATCCAACTGGCTGATAGATCATGCATAAGCTCTGAGGGTGTTTTAGAAAATGTGTTGATTAGGGTGCATGATTTTACCTATCCTGCTGATTTTTATGTGATCAAAATGAGTGAGCATGAAGCTAGGGAATCTAGTGGAGTATTGTTAGGAATGCCATTTTTGAGAACGGCTAAGACAATAGTAGACATGGCCGAGGGGACAATTTGCATTGATTTCCATGGAGAGAAATTTACTTTTGATATCTATGAAGCCATGAAGAAACCGACTGATTCTGAAAATTTGTGTTATGTTGATGTGATTGACCCCCTTGTCCAAGATTTTCTTGAGACCGAACTATTGCAGGAGAAACTCCAAGCGTTAGATGTTTATGAGCAGGCTGACGTCGAAGCTGCTGCATGGTGTGATCTGATCAGTAGCCAAGGGTTGACTGATGAAGAAATAGAAGGAGCGATCAAGGACTTCTGCCAGAAATCAGAGTTCGTTGGAGCCGCAGGGGCTCAGCTACCAGTCAGTATAGAGGAATCTCTAGAGGGAGAATTAGAGAAAAGAGGAGAGGCTGAGAAAAAACCCTCTACCCGAAGACACACTTCCACCCCAAGTTGAGCTGAACAAGTTGCCACCGAATTTGAAGTATGCCTTCCTCGGAGAGGAGAACTCATATCCAGTGATCATCAGTAGCAGCCTTACGAAGTAACAAGAGGCTAGGCTACTGACCGTGCTGAGCAAGAACAAGAAGGCGATTGGATGGAGTCTTACAGATTTAGTTGGAATTAGCCCCGGCGTCTGCATGCACCACATTAGGTTGGAGGAAGGAGCGAAGGCACATCGAGATGCTCAAAGGAAGGTAAACCCTAACATGCGAGAAGAGATATTGAAGGAAATCTTGAAGTTGTTGTCGCTAGGGATTATCTATTCAGTATCGGATAGTGAGTGGGTCAGCCCGATCCACATGGTCCCAAAGAAGTCGGGCATCCAAGTAGTTCAGAATGAGAGGAATGAGCTGATCCCAACGAGGCTAGTCACGGGTTTGGCGAATGTGCATCGATTACCGTAAGTTGAACAATGCGACCAGGAAGGACCATTTTCCCCTGCCGTTCATCGACCAAATGTTGGAGAGATTAGCTGGGAAGAAGTTTTTCTGTTTTCTGGATGGGTACAACGGTTACTTCAAAATTTACGTGGACCCTGAAGACCAGGATAAGACCACCTTCACTTGCCCATTCGGAACCTAAGCATACCGACGCATGCCTTTCGGTCTATGCAACGCTCCAGGTACGTTTCAACGATGTATGATGAGCATATTTTCCGATTTGATTGAAGACTGCATAGAGATATTCATGGATGACTTCACAGTCTACGGAGACTCTTTCGATTCTTGCCTTCATCATTTGGACATAGTACTAGAGCGGTGTCAAGCAAAGAGTTTGGTTCTGAATTTTGAGAAGTGCCAATTTATGGTCACCGAAGGGATAGTTTTAGGACACGTGGTCTCAGAAAGAGGTATCCAGGTGGATCGAGCCAAGGTGGATGTTATATCCAAGTTACCATTCCCCACTGATCAGAAGGGGATAAGGGGTTTTTTAGGGCACGCCGGTTTTTATCGAAGGTTTATCAAGGATTTCTCCAAGATCGCCCAACCCCTTACCAGATTACTTCAGAATGACGTGGAGTTTGTATTTGATGAGGAATGCAAGACTGCTTTCGATCTTCTCAAGGAAAAGCTGATCTCCGCACCTATCATAAGGGCTCCTGACTGGAACCATCCTTTCGAAGTAATGTGCGACGCCAGCGATTTTGCGGTAGGAGCCGTGCTGGGTCAGAAGATCGATGGGAAGAGGCACGTAATTTTTTATGCGTCCAAGACTCTGAATCAAGCCCAACGGAATTACGATACCACTGAAAAAGAGATGCTGGCAGTGGTGTATTCTTTCGAGAAGTTCCGGCCATATTTGCTGGGATCCAAAGTCATAGTGTATACTGACCATGCAGCCATTAAGTATCTGATTGCCAAGAAGGAATCCAAACCACGCCTGATTCGATGGGTACTTTTGTTGCAAGAATTTGATTGGGAGGTAGAAGATAAGCGATGAGTAGAAAACAAGGTGGCAGATCATTTGAGCAGAATAATGCAGGATGGAAACGGTGACGACGTGCATGATAAGTTTCCAGAGGAACATTGTTTGGGAAATAGTTTCCAGAATAATGAGGTGATTTTTGCGCCCAGAAAAATTGTTTGGGAAGAAGTGTTCAAACTTACTGGTCAGAATGATACAGCAAAATGAAAAGAGAAGGTGGGGCAAGAGCCATGGTATGCAGACCTGGCCAATTACCTAGTTACTGGAGAGCTTCCAGAAGTACCAAGTGTTACCAAAGCCCAAGAATGAAGATCAAGAGTGAAGCAAAATACTACTTTTGGGACGACCCCTATCTGTGGAGAGTAGGGTCCGATCAAGTGATAAGGAGGTGCATTCCCTGACTGGGAGCAGCGGGATGTTCTAACCCATTGCCATTCGTTAGCATGCGGTGGACATTTCGGGTCCAAGAAGATGGCAAGGAAGATTTTGGATAGCGGCTTTTATTGGCCAACCCTCAACAAAGATGCGTACGAGTTCTGCAGGAGCTGTGAGCGTTGCCAACTGACCGGTGGAATAACTTCCCGGGATGAAATGCCGCAGGTACCCATAATAGTTTGCGAGCTATTCGACATATGGGGAATGGACTTCATGGGTCCGTTCCCTTCATCCTATGGGAATCTGTATATCCTAGTTGCGGTAGACTACGTCTCCAAATGGGTAGAAGCCAAGGCCACAAGCACGTGTGAAGCCAAGGAGGTGGCCAAGTTCTTAAAGAGTCATATCTTCAGCCGATTCGGTGTGCCAAGGGCGATCATATCCGATCAAGGTACGCACTTCTGTAACCGTACAATTGAATCCTTGATGAAAAAGTACGGTGTGCACCAATAGACTTTCCAGCCCTTACCATGCGCAGCAAATGTCAAGCGGAGATTTCTAACCGCGAGATAAAGAAGATTTTGGAGAAGACTGTGAACACTTCTAGGAAGGATTGGAGTGTAAGGTTAGAGGATGCTCTCTGGGCGTATCGAACAGCCTAACAAAACCCCCCATAGGCATGTCCCCTTACCGGATCGTTTTTGGTAAGATGTGCCACTTATCGGTTGGGATCGAGCATCGAGCATACTGGGCAGTACAGAAATTGAATATGGATGCTACAGCCTGTGAAGAGGAAAGGAAGCTGCAACTGCAGGAGCTGGAGGAACTTTAGATTGGAGTCATTCGACTCAGCCATGTGGTACAAAGAGCGAACTAAATTGTGGCATGATCGAAATCTAAGAACTAAGGAGCTCCAATGGTTTGGCCAGAAAGTACTACTCTTCCAGTCAAGATGAAGCTTAATTGCCAGGGGGAAACTCAAGTCAAAATGGCAGGACCTTACATCATAACTGCACTCAGATCTAATGGGGCAGTGGCAATTTCAGGGAGTTTTTCTAACTCTGAACCTTTTATAGTAAATGGACATATGTTGAAAATATTCAGGGAGAATAGCGAGGTGGGTGTAGTGGATGAAATTCCACTGCAACCACTTACATCGGTTTCATACTGATCAGTAAGATAGGAATTTGGAATTCCACGTGGCTAGTTCCTTTTGAGAATAATCTTTGCATATACTAGCCAAGTAGGATTCTAAATTGCCCATTGTAAATATTGTAAATACGTAGTTAGTCTTTGCATGTCAGAGAATTTCTAAGAAAATCCAAAAATATTTTGGCCTTAATTTTAATTTGGAGTACGTATTGATCAATTTGCCTATCTGGTGCTATTTCAGATTTTATTTAATGGCCCATTTGATTTATTTTCCTTATTAGGTAAGTATAGGGGAAATTATGGAGAGGACGATAATTTGAATTAAGCCTTGTGCAGCTTTTGCAGGGTGACAGCGGCTAGGATGGCGCGTGAGGAGAAAGAAGGGACACGCTGACCAATCAGAGGCCAGAAATCTAAACCGCCTCCCTTCTGAAGCGTCGCGGCCGGCAACCCCTGAAAACCGGTTACAACCACCTGCAACTGCTCTCTCTCACCCAAATTAAACTCACCGTCCCAACCCTTTTCCCTCACAAACCCTCATTTTCAAATTCGCTTTCAAGAAATTCTTGTCCATCTCTCTCACGGAAACATCATTCTCAACCCCAACTATCTCCAAGATATCAAACCCTACTTTCCACCACTAAATCGCAGATTTCCGATCATGGGAAAGAAAGCGTTCGCCAAGAAAATCAAACCGCGCCGCCAAGAAACCCAGGAGGCACAACCACAGCAAAATCCACCACCACCAGCACCGACCGCTCAGCCACCACCTATGATTTCCATGGATGCCATGATGGCATTTCTTCATCAACAGGACCCTACTCGGGACTGGACGGCGGCATTGGCTGGTTTCGGTCAAATGAGGGGCGTAGGAACCGCACCTAGTGAAATTCCACCCGCACCGGTCAGTCACGCAGAAGTACAATTGGAGGAGGGATCTCCCTCGAAAACCGCGCCATCGGAGACCTCGGTACCAGATTCAGCGGATCTCGACGCTATCGCCGCCCATTACGACTCCGACTCTGAGGAGCGTAAGAAAAAGGCCAGCCAAGAAGAGACAACCCATGAGGGGAGTGGCAAAACTGAGAGGACGCCCGAGGAGGAGCCGGTGTCTCATGAAGTGGAAAGGGAGGACATAGATCTGAACGAATCAGCCGAGAAGCGGTCATTGATGACAGATGAGGAGTTTGATTCCATCTTGAACCAAGTAGGCCAAACAACGGAAGCTACTGCCTCGGAGGCAGAGGGTCTAGACCTCGCTTCGAAGGCAGTAGGCATGAGCGAGGAAACAAAGGAAGTAAGTGAACCAGAAAGCCCGGCATACCAGCTGGAAGAAGAGGAGGACAATACGATTACGGAAGCCAAGGAAACAGGAACATAGACAGCTGAACCAGAGGTAGAAGCATCCACCCTAGTGGCACCTCAGGTAGTAAAGCCGATTCCCATCAGACGGAAGCTGGTAGTGAAGACAGACTCCAAGGCAGAGCCGGCCAAACCGCAGAGGATATCGCAACGTTGTTTGGGTAAGTGTGCATCGAGCAGGGCGAAACCAAACACGACGGAGGATCCTCTAGAGATCGTGAGTGACGACGAACGTACAACTCCCACAAAACCTGGGGAGGAGCCCCCATCTTTTACCGATCAAATAGATGCTGAAGTAGTAGTCGAAGAACCCTCTCCGGTGCAAGAGGATCAGGGTGTGGAAACCGAGCGGGTGGCTGAGGGTCTGGACCTCGCACCCAAGTCAGTTAGGCCCGAACAACCGGCGAAGGAAGACGCCAAAATAGAGAGTAGCCCCACTACCCAGGAGATGCAACCAACCGAGGCGGAGGAGAAAACCCGATACCGAGTAGAAAGAAAGCGGAAGGGCAAGGCTGTTATGAGGAAACAGCCTAGCACCAAGAAACAACGTGTTGTGAACACCGGGATCGTCATCGCGGAAGCAACCCAAAGAACTCCACCGAGCCAGCGGGAGTTGAGTGACAACGAATATACAGCCAGCTCTGAACCATCGTCCGACACCAATGTTTCTCTGGACGATGAGGAGTACACGGAACAACATCTTTTGGATGATCATAGGGAGCTCGTTCAATCGCCGGTAGAGAGATTAAGATACCGGCGGTGGACGGTCGACCTCAATGACGACGTGATAGAGGAGATGAACCTGTTCGACTCCAAGAAACTCCAAAATGCCTACCGGAAAAAGGACGACAAGAGCAAACAAATCAAGAGTGGAAAGGTGCTTCATCCCCCCTCTTTGGATGAATTGGAGGTTCGCGACTCTTTTCTCGTTCTTTTGCGTGCGTTGGGTTTTGAGTGGCTATTGGAGAATGAGGTTATGAACATCCCGGTCAAACTAACCAAGGAATTTTTCTCATCTTTTAGATTTAAAGTTACCACTGATTTGGATGAGGAATGCATCAGTTTTAAGGTGTTTGGGAGTGAGATTAGGATGAGTATAATCGAGTGGACGGTGAGGTTGGGTATGTGTACATTGGAGGAAGCGTTGAGTTCGGAGTGGCAGAATAGGGAGAGGGGAATCCCACGCAGACACGTGGAGTTCGAACCACAGGAGGCTTGGGGGGAGTTGACTCACCCAGCTTCAGGAGAGTTCCAGTCCACCCTCTCGCGGTCCATCCATTTCAACGACCCTATTTTACGCTTAGTTCAACTGTTCTTAGATTTCAACCTTTTAGGGCAGTCGAATTCGGCTGTGAGAACATCAATGACGGAGTTGTACATCTTGTGGTGTGCCAAGAAGGGCAGGAAATTGCACTTGGGATTTTGGACGGCATACCAGTGCCATCAAATAGCTACCCATCCCGCACGGAATCTTTCCCTCTGCCACATCTTGGGAATGTTAGTGAAGAACAATATTATCGTCAGAGAGGCTGAAGACCTCTCCCCGTTAAGCATGGTGGACGCCCCGGGAATGTTTGACACACCATTGTTCGTCCGCACGAACCCGGTCTTTTTGTTTTTCGTACGCATGTTGACTCATACTTAGTCCATTGTATGGCCTAAGTGTGAGGAGTTTTTAATTATGTTTGTGTTCGTTGGTTTTTGTTTAGGTGTTCAAACCTCTCCCACTTAGCCTATTCCATAGTATAAGTGTGAGAAGTTTTTAATTTTTAGTTTGTTGTTTCTAGTTGCTGTTTTGTTGTCTGTGTGCCCACCTTACTGGCCATTACATTTTCCACTTCACAGCCTCATCTGAGGGCAGACACTTGTGAAGTGGGAGGGGGGACGCAATGGCCAGTAGGATGTATGTATATGTGTGTAGTCTTGGTGTTTGTGTTTTTGTTTTGGTAGGTCTAGTTTTTTATGTTGTGTGTTGATTGGGCTTAAAACTCAACTGTCTTGAGCTGACGGTGAGCGGAATTGAGGGAGATAGGACATGCTGGAAAACCGAAACCATCCCCATTAGTACCTCCTAGTCAGGATAGATGATGTGAGTATGAGAGAAAAGCCCATACTTAGGTCCGAACACGTAAGCCCTCTAAAATGCGAGTTATAAGCCTTAAAGTGGAACCACTTTCCACATATATTGAAAAGAAAAGAGAGGCTGCCACAATTTGCCTAGGGTGAAGTGACCACGGGTAGCAAATACTGAAGGCAGTAGGAAACCCCCCCCCAAAAAAAAAAAACCACCTTTAGAACCCTTTTTCTTAACCTTTTATACCCAGATAAACATTCCTAGCCCCTGGGGCTGTGTGTAAGGCATGAAACAAATGGAGCTTACTGGCCAGGAAGAGGTGCGAAAAAGCAGAGACCAGCTGGGCGAGGAAGTTGGAAGAAAATCGACCAGGGAGTCATCCCCAGTCCAAAAAAAAGAAGAAGAAGAAGAAGGAATAAGGGTGGCGAAGCCACGAAGAAAAGAAAGAAAAAAGAGGGGGAACGGAGAAAAGGAAGAAAATGGTCAGAAAGATTTGACCAAAAAAAATGAATGAAGGAATAAGGGTGGCGAAGCCACAAAGATGCTACTGACCAGTTGGAGACCAAAGCCCGAAGCGCCAGTTAAGAAAAATTGTAAAAAAGTCCTTGTACAAATTTTTTCTTAAATTTCGGCCCCCTCCTAATTATTCCTAATTGGAGATTTGAATTTAATGTTTCCCATTGTATCCATGATTTTTATTTCCTAAAGTAGAATATATTCTCATCCAAGTAAATATTGCCTATATATACTTGTTAATTAAATCACAAAATTTGGATTCCCACCTGTCAGAATAACCCGCCTACTGTGTGATCTAATGTGGATTGTATTTAATTTTTCCTCACACAATTTAATTATTACGTGGGTGTGAAATTTTAAACCTATACACAGAAAATAGCATAAATCCGAACCCGAGCCACTAATGTTACACGCCTCCCGATTTATCTCCCCCCCACACAGTTTTTTTTTTCATCTCCTCCACTCTCCCATCTCCAAAAATCTTCCATTCAAGTTTGTTCTTGCAGCCATTGAAAGTACCTTCGAGAGTTTCCAACGGATCGCTTCATTCTTCTTTTCTACCGATTGGTTTTTGTAAAGGAAGGTATATTTGCACACTTTTTCTTCTCCTTCTCTAGTGAACCACGTTTTGAGTCCTACATGCATGTAGAGAGTGTAGGTTTGATAGATCGCAAGTTTTAATGGGAGGGAAATTGTGTGTTCGTAAGAACTTGTGTGATTTTTACGTTGTTGATTGAAATCATGTGAGTTGGATCGAATTATTGGGTGAATACTATGAGTTTGTATGCAAATATGTGTATGAGGATCGTGTAAGCATGATTATGTGTTTTCGAGCATGAAAAATCGGTGGTTGTGTTGTGGAAGTTTAAAACCTTATTTTCGAACTGGAACCAGAAATCTGTGATGCACGACCAGTGACTTATGATCTGTATTTTACCCATCAAACGAATGAATTTTGCTATGAAATTTTTACTGAGTAAACTGCAAGGTGTTTTCTGTGTCTCGTGTGTATTTCAGCCTTTTTTATCGAAAAATGAATTTTTAATAGATTTTTGAAGTTGACTGCGCAAATCTGCCAGAAACGTGAGTTATCGCCATGAATGTTTCGTTTTCTGTTTTACTGACCAAATGACCTCCGATCGATGTGATTCTTAAACAATATGAAAATTTGAATTGTCTTCTGTGTTGTGTTAAAATTTCAGCCTTTCTGGGCGTCGTATGAATTTATGGTGAATTTTTCAAATGAACTGCGCAATACTGTCAGAAATTGTATGTTCCGACCAGAGAGTTCAATATGTGATATGACTGACTAAATGACGTGGTTTCGATATGAAAATTTCATGGATGAACTTGAATGTGTCCTCTGTATCGTGACCAAAATTTAGCATGTTTTGAGGTCGGATGAATTTAAAGTGATTTTTACAAAACGGTCGCGCAATTCTACCAGTTTTCTGCCTTGATTAAATGACACTTATTTCTCAAGTTTAAAAGTATTGTATGATGCATGTATGTCCAAGGAATGTGCTTAAATGTTGAAATCACTTGTGATTTACGTGTGTTTTACACCTTTGAGAGGTATGTTGGGTTTGGGGATTTGAGAAAAAGGACGAGAGAATCGATAGGACATGCATAGTAATATGTTGTTGGGGGAAACTAATTGTGTTGTCTTCGACGAGGGTGCCGTGTAGTCGTGAACTCGAGGATCGAGAGTTGCTAAGTTGTGTTGTGAATTGCTAAGAGAACGAGGTGGGCTTTCTTTTCAAACCTCTTTATTTTTCCGAAAAATATTATGTGGAGATACAAGGATGGTTTAACTGTTATGTCATGCCATGGACTGTTTTTGTTATGAGATTGTGTGCCTGATGCCTAGTTCGTATGAGTTTACTCCGTTAGGCTATATGGCTGTTTTGTGAAACGAATTCGGGTCCGAGTAGGGCCGTAAACCCTGTCGGGCTGTGTACACTGGTGGGATCGTGAGCCATCCTTGCAAGTCGGCCGGTCTCGTGGGCGAATAGTGTGGCCACACTTTCGTCGCACTGTGGTTGTGATTGTTGGATTGATGTGAAAAGTGGGGAGATTATTTGACTGGCTAGTCTATGAAACATTTTTGTGTTCTCGTGATATTTTTCTTTACTACGTATAAAACTCGAGATCACTGGTATGGATGACATAACTATATAAATGTTTTCGGCATGAGCCCATTGAGTACAACAAGTACTCAGCCCTGCAACTTCTTTTAAAAATTTTGCAGGTTGAGCGGGATGTTGCGGTGGATGTTGAGCTGGCTAAAGACCCTAGGATACGTTGTGTCGTCATACATAGGCGTGATCCTTGACTCTCTTGAACCTTATTTATCCGCTGCTATGTTTTAAATTGTGTCTTAAGACCTTAATCTTTATGTTTTTGTTTGAACATGTATGGTGGTGTTAGGATTTAAACGTGTGTTTACGTCGTCGTCTTTTGAAAATGGTATTCTTCGGGATTTGAGTTAATGTTTGCTTTACTTTAGTTATTTAATTGTTGTGTTTTCTTAAGTCTAATTTTTCCGTTATCCTTCTTTTTTTAAAGTATTTTATCTTAGGTCTTTTCAAAAAAATTTTTACCTTAAAATCTTTTAAGTAAGGTGTTCTTTTAAATTGTTGTCCATGCATGTCGGTCACGATCGCCGCGTTGTGGTACCCCTTGTTTGGGCGGTCGTGACAACTCTAAATTTAGTGTTAGGAAAATTAGTTGGGTAGGTGGAGGAATGTGAAGTTAGGTCGTATTAATTTGTCATTACTCCTCATTGATGTAATGCATATATATCTAATCGATTCGAATCTTTATCATGGTACCACTTGCATCTAATACTTTGAAAATTTTGGATTATAATATAACTAAATATTACTTACGAAAAAATATAGTATGGACAAACGGGCTAGGAAGTTTATGTTTATTAGTCGGCCCAGGAATTTATTATTTTTGTCTAATATCTTTGAATTCCTCGTGGTCTATCTAACCCACCTAGAATAATGGACAAACGGGCTAGGAAGTTTATGTTTATTAGTCGGCCCAGGAATTTATTATTTTTGTCTAATATCTTTGAATTCCTCGTGGTCTATCTAACCCACCTAGAATAAAAAAGGATATAAATTATGATAATATTATTATTATCATACATGGCTAAGTACATAACTTCGTGTACAAATTTTTAACATGCATGTTACGTGGTAGCAACTACAGAGATTGGCAGTCATTCTATAATTAATTAAACAATTTATTGAAATTATCCGACTAAGACGGGAGCATCACTATAAAAAAAGCGTTAAATAAAATGAAATCAAATTAAGTATGCCATTCTCTTGTTCAATAAATAAATGTTGAATTTGTTGAAAATTCGGCGCAATATCTCTCTATAGGAACCGTGCATTTAGTTATATTATAAATCAAAATGACAAAGTATTAGATGCAAGTGGTACCATAATAAGGATTCAAATCGATTAGTTATATATGCAATACATCAATAAGGAGTAATGATAAATTAATCCGACTTAATTTCACATTCCTCCACCTACCCAACTAATTTTCCTAACACTGAATTTAGAGTAAAATAATGTAAATCAATTAGTAGTATAATTCTTATAATCTCTACACAAATATAGGGACTAATTAAATTGAATTTAGTGTTTCCGGTATTGAATGATCATTTAAAGGACAGGTAAAATGAAGTTACGAATATAAAGTATTTTTCACTTTTCACCTGTCCAAAACCGTCTGCGACTTCTAGCTCTTTCCCCAGCGGCACCACCCCTGACAGAACCATCTTAATCGAGCTCAGGTCGAAGTTATCCACCAACGGAATTATTATTGACATAGATGTTTCACATTTTTATTAAAGTGATGGTAGAGCGTGTCGCAGAATTATTTCACCTACTGACATAGATCAATTGTTGTAACACCTCATCTTTTGTATTTACATTCACATACATACATATATATATATATGTGTGTAAGTAACTAATCACAATGATCTAATCTAATGATCCAAGGGTTGTGATTTGTGTTGTGTTTTACTCTAAGATGCTGTTAGGACCGTAACACACCCCATTATCTTATAGGTATATATATATATCTATAAGATAAAAAAAAGATGATGTTAGGACCCTAACACACCCCATTATCTTATATATATATATATATAGATTGCAGTAATTACTCCTCATTAAATCCTCCAAATAAAAAAATCACCAAAACTCGATGGAGCAAATAGTAATTTTACTTTGTATTTTTTTTACACGAAATTTTATTTGTTATGGTAGGCACTGTATATTTTAAAGTTGGAGATAAAAAATTTCCTACTTTTCAGTGCAATGAAATATGCTTTTTGCATAAATATCGGAAGTGTACATGATACCGAAAATTTGATGACGATACCTTTGTTTCCCATGCTAACAATTGTGATTAGTTCACATTGCAAACTTATTTGAATAATATTATTTTTAATTTGAAATGCTAATATTTTTGTATTGACATAATTTGTTTAAATTAATTAGGGTGCAGATCCAACACCTAAATCAGTCCCAAAATTGATGCGCATCGAAAGAGTAACTCTTTTTCATTTCAAGAGTCACTTACATATCTTATATATTCTATACATGCTCGTATTTTATTTTATTTTTATTGTATTTTGGTGCACTTCAATATTATTATTTCATGATTATTATTATTTCATGATTATTTGTAAGAAGGCTAAGGAGAAAGGAATTCATACCCGCTCAACGATGGTAAGTTATTCTTCTTTATTTTGTATTATTGTTATTATTAATATTATATTATTATTATTGTTATCATCAATACTATTATTATTATATGGGGTATAATAAAATCATTTCTCTCATATTCTAATTTATAGTATGATTATTAATTTATATTAAAAAAAGTACTTATAGTACAATTGAGAGTATCAATAGAATTTCTGTCAAATAAAGCAATGAAAAGTAATTGCGTTTTAGCCGTACAAGTCAAAGGTTATAATAATTACAACAATATCGTCTAAGGTAATTCGCGGCTAGTTTACTTATAAGGCCTATTTCATGCATCGGTTTAGGAGTAAAATGTAGGCTACTTGATCAGTTCAAAGCGAGTGTTAATTGTGCAGGAATGCCGCTTGACCAAAGGCAACAAGGCCAAGCTGATCAAGCTGTCGCAGAAGACGAAAAAGGCCAAAATCGGGTGGGTTGATCAAGGAGGTGATCAAGCAGTTAGCCGAGGGACCACTGCGTTCTAGAAGGAAGACACGTGAGGCTGATGCGCTGGATAACGATTATCAATCAGTTATCAAGGACTGCATTCAAGAAGGGGACACGTGTTGATGCATAAGACGCGCAAGGACGAAGCTGAATCATCTTATGGTTATTGAAGAACCACGGCATTCTAGAAGAAGGGCACGTATCAATTGATGAGGCGCGCGATCCCAGCAAGGACGGATATTCGCTCATGAAGTCGTTATCCTAGCGGGAGGTTGTTGCAACGAGCTTATAAATAGAAGACGCAACACCATAATGAAATCTTCTTCCGCTTCTAGCTTAGCGTCTTCTTCCTTCCTTTTAGTTTAGTTTTTCCAGTTCCAAGTTCCTCCTCAGTTCCAAAATAGCCTAGTTAAATAGGGGAAATGGTAAGTTAGAAGGTGAGCGACTGAAGGGAGCGCGACAGAGAATTCAATATCTGTTCGGCGCCGTCTCAAGTTTCCAACCGAGGACTTCTCGGCTTATTTCGCTTTCTTACTTTCTTGTTTTCTGAAATTGTTAGCTTAGTTAAATTTTGTTTTTGTTTCGTAGTTAAAGAATCGATCTTGTTTGTATTCCGCACTTCCCAGTTCTGTGTTTGAAATCTTTTATAAAATCGAAGTTCTTTTGTTTTCGGATTTTCAGTATACTGTTCCAGCTCAGTTTTCACTTTAAAGTCTCCGATCGAGTGCTTGAATCTTCATTATGATGAATGAATAAGTGATTTGTAGTTTCGTAGCATGTTTAGGTAGTTAAGTCTTTATTTCAGCCTGTCGGTTACTTGGCCCGTTATTTGTTGTCAGCATGATGAGTCCCTTGATCAAGTAGTTAGTTTATATTCTGCCTAGCGTAATCCAGTAGTTTAAAAACTCCCAACTTAAAGCGTGGTAGCAGCCGACCCCTGTTCACTATTCACACACTCAACGCACCGGTTTCTCTGTGGTATCGACCCCGTACTTACCGCTTTACTGTTAAAGTAGTGCATGTTTGGGAGTTATAAATATTTTTCGTGAGCTAGAGAGAACACCTTGATCAAGTGGAAACGACATTTGCTAATTGATCCACCCGGTCGGTTATCTTTCATATAACTTGATCCATCACGTTCGACACTTCCGATCTCACCAAAATGGCGCCGTTGGTGTTATTACATGGATGTGTTTAGTGCATAGGTATAAATAGTTTTGTTTCTTTCTTTTCTAATTTGTTTTTCTTTCTGTTCATGAGAAGGTACCACCGCGGAGGACACTGGAATCATCCTCTCGTATACAGAGATACAAACGCTCATTGGCGAGTCCAGGAAGCCGGTGTCGTAACCTCCCGTTACAGAGCCGCGTTGGAAGCAGCAGCTGCAAAACTGCTGACCAGTGAGGAGGAAGGAGAATAGAACACGCCACCTAAACCACCACTACTTGAGCAAGCTGAAGCAGAGATGGCCCTCGTTGACACGGCTCAGGAATTAGCTCCCTACACGCTCATGACGAGAAGGAGCCCACCTATGCCTCGCTGTTACTCTTGGAATGCGAACAATCGCGATCAAATCAGGGGTGCTAGCCGTATTGTCAAATTTCTATGGCCTCTCAAAGGAATGTCCTTAAGCTTTTCAAGAAGAATTTTGCAGATACTGTGATATTCAACCTGTGCCGGCTGGATCCGCATCAGAGGATTATAGGCTCAAGGCCATACCCTTCGTCTTGAAGGGCGACGTCGGAGTCTGGCTGTCGAGGTTACCAAATGGATCAATCAGAACATGGGCCGAGTTTCGCATGATATTCTTAGACCGCTTCTTCCTAGCGTCGAAGACGAGTGCTTTAAAAAGGGAGATTATAGAGGCAAGGCAAGAGTATGATGAGCCTCTGGCCCAATACTGGGACATATTTCAAGGACTGCTTCAAGCATGCCCTAACCACAAGATGGGAGAGCGGGAGATCTACTCAACCTTCTATGGCGGACTTACCATGGACAGCAAAAATGATCTCGGCCTAGCAGCCCAAGGGGATTTCTCAAAAACCCCGTTCAGTCAAGCGAAGGTATTCTGGAGAGGCTAATCAAAGCAAAGAGATCGTATGAAACCTCCCGTAGCCAGTACAGACGAGGAGCAGTCCACACAGCAGAGGCATGGAGTGATGAGATGCTGGAGGCATGATTTGAGCAGATGGAGAAGAAGCTGCTAGAGGCAGTAGAAAAATCCAGAGCGCCTCTACCTCCTGCTCCCAAGGAGAAGCCATATGTGCCACCACCGCCGGAGGAGCACCATTATTACTATTACGAGTTTCCTCCAGAAGTGGAGCCGCAAACTCAGGTGAATGCGGTCGGTCATTGGAACCCAAATGGCAACTGGATCCTGGGGAAGCAGAGGGATGCTCCGTGGAGAGATCATCCCAATTTCAGGTGGAGTGATCAGAACCAAAACCAACCGCCTCAACCATCGACACAACATATACAAACCTCCAAGGGGCAACACAAGTGGCCCGCTCGAAATCAAGAGGGACCACATAATGGAGGAAAGTGGATTCAAGGTGGTCAAAGGAAAATGGTCAGGTGGACCTCAACCAAACTGGTCAAGTAGGCAGCAAGAGGGGAACTAGGGATACCGACATCAAGTCCCTCAGTCGAGCAACACCGGGAGGCAACCTAACACTCAAGTGGTGAGTTATGTTCTTCCGCATCAAAGAAGCAACCAACAGAACCAGGGGAACCAACAATACTCCCAAGGGAATCAACCTTACCATCAGCCCCCGTACCAGCCAGAGCACTATGGGCCGTCCGACTTCCTGCAGGCCAACCACGGTGGAGGGCCTTCAAATCAACGATATAACAGAAACCCCAATGAAGGCCCAGGGGAGGGAATGGCTCCACACCACCCTAATGATGCGATGCGTGAGATACAGGAGGCTTAGAAGGAGCAAAGGGCAGCGTTGGACATGTTTACAAAGCAATTATCTCAAGTCGCCATGTCGCTGGGAGTGCTGAGAGGGAACGAAGGGAAGATCCCTGCCACGATGCAGCCGCCTGGACTGGATAACATAAGCGAAGTCTCCCTGAGGTCAGGGAAGGTATACCAGAGCCCCAGCCCACCTGCGGTGTCCCCAGTGTCTACTCCTGGACAGAGCCACTAAGAAGAAGGAGAGTCCAGTGGAGTTGATCAAGCCTCTAGAGGAAGAGATAAAGGCAAGGCGAAAGTGTGCGGCGAGACCTCAGAAGAAGTCTAGGAGAAGAAACTGAGAAGGTCAAGCCTTACCCATACCGCAGAATGGTTACCAGGAAGAGAGACGCCACAATCGATGTGGCCAGGCTGTTTAAAGACGTAGAAGTCAAGGTGCTACTCTTGACGGCATTGAAGATGCCCCCAGTCAGCAAATTCATCAAGGACTACCTGGCGGTAAAGGTCAATGAAGAAGGGAGAATGATTACAGAGGGAAATGTCTCTGCAGTGATCCAGCAGAACGACCTCCCATCAAAGAAGACCGACCCAGGGATATTCAAGTGGAGCAAGCAATGTGTGATTTGGGGGCGTCTATCAATGTTCTGCCGTACTCCATTTACAAGAAGCTGGGAGAAGCCAAACTCGTCGATACCGACATAATGATACAGCTGGCCGACAGATCTTGCATTCACCCGGAGGGAATCCTAGAAGATGTAATAGTGAAGGTGAATAATTTTATATACCCAACCGACTTCTTCGTCATCAAGATGACAGAGCCAGCAGTGAGGGTGTCCAGCGGAGTTCTGTTGGGAAGGCCATTCCTGTCCACGGCAAGTACTATAATCGACGTCCGTAATGGGACGATCAGTTTGGATTTCAACGGAGAGCAATTCACGTTCAACATTGACGAAGCAATGAAGAGGCAAGCAGACAGTGAGAACGTGTACTCGGTGGACGTAACCGAGCCGCTGGTGCAGGAGTATCTGGAGGAGAAGTTCTTACAAAGGCAGTTCACAGACTCCGCCGCGGGCGAGGAAGTTGAGAGAGAAGTCGCCGAATGGTATGAAGCCATGAACGTCGGTGAAATGGATGACCAGGCCATCGCGAAAGCGGTGATGGATTTCTGCAAGCGACCGCGGCCGGTCGGGTCAAGCGGGGACGCTTAAGTGTTTAGCCTCGAGAAGCTGCCTGATCAAGGCGGTCAGCTGAGAAGAGAAGCGGAAGAGAACCCCCTGCCTACCGAAGTACCCATACCCGCTAAGGAATTGAAGCCACTTCCCGCACATTTGAAGTACGCCTACCTGGGGGAGAATGAGACAGTGCCAGTTATCATCAACAGTCAGTTGACCCAGGGGCAGGAAGACAAATTGCTAGAAGTGCTGAGGTGAAATCAGAAGGCCATCGGGTGGAAGTTGACAGATCTGGTAGGCATCAGCCCAGATTTATGCATGCACCATATCAGGCTAGAGGAATGAGCTAAGCCGCATCGTGACCAGCAACGCAAATTCAACACCAACATGAGGGAAGAGGTACTCAAGGAGATAGTCAAGTTGGTCTCCGTAGGAATCATCTACTCCATCCCTGATAGCAACTGGGTCAGTCTGGTACATATGGTGACGAAGAAGGGCGGAATCCAAGTTGTAAAGAACGAGAAGAATGAGCTGATTCCGACACGACCAGTCACTGGGTGGAGGATGTGTATTTATTACAGGAAGGTGAATGCGGCCACAAAGAAAGATCACTTCCCGTTGCCGTTCATTGACCAGATGCTTGAGAAATTGGCTGGGAAGCAATACTTCAGTTTCCTCGATGGGTACAGTGGCTACTTCCAGATCGTGGTGAATCCATAGGATCAAGAGAAGATCACTTTCACCTGCCCTTTTGGCACCTATGCCTACAGAAGGATGTCGTTTGGCCTCTGCAACGCCCCATGCACTTTCCAAAGATGCATGATGAGCATCTTCTCTGATTTGTTGGAGGATTGCATAGAAATCTCCATGGACGATTTTACCGTCTATGGGGACACATTTGATCAAGGGCTACATAGCCTAAACAGAGTGCTGGAGAGGTGCCGGCAGAAGGACTTGGTTTTAAATTTTGAGAAGTGCCATTTCATGGTCACTGAGGGAATTGTCCTAGGCCATGTGGTGTCAAGCAGGGGGATAGAAGTGGATCAAGCTAAGGTGGCAGTCATAGCGAAGCTCCCGTACCTGACAAATCAAAAGGAGATCCGGGCCTTCTTGGGTCATCCGGGCTTTTACAGACGATTTTTCAAGGATTTTGCGAAGATAGCCCAACCCTTGACGAGGCTACTCCAGAATGATATGGGGTTCGAGTTTTCCATTGATTGCAAGGCCGCTTTCCTGCTATTGAAGGACAGACTGATCAGTTCTCCGATTATCCGCGCCCCCGACTGGAGTCACCCCTTCGAGGTGATGTGCGATGCAAGTAATTATGCAGTAGGTGCGGTCCTGGGTCAAAAGATCGATGGGAAAAGCTATGTTATCTTCTACGCTTCAAAGACTCTCAATCAAGCACAGAAGAATTATGATACCACCGAGAAGGAGATGTTGTCAGTAGTCTATGCCTTAGAGAAGTTCAGACCCCTGGGCTCGAAAGTGATTGTCTATACCGATCATGCGGCTATCAAGTACCTTCTGGCGAAGAAAGAGTCAAAACCGCGTCTGATCAGATGGGTACTCCTGCTACAAGAGTTTGACTGGGAGCCGGTTGACAAGAAGGGCAGTGAGAATAGAGTGGCTGATCACATAAGCCGAATCATGCAAGAAGATAATGGGGAAGCCATCTCTGATGCCTTCCCTGAAGAGCATTTATACTTGATCAAGTCAACGACCAGTCTACAGTCTATCAACCAAGTTGAGAGGATGAATCAAGCTGAGCAAGGGAGAGAGATCCACACGCAGAAGGAGCCATGGTTTGCTGATATGGCCAACTATCTGGTGACGGGCGAGTTGCCCGGAAATGACGAAGCCACGAGAGCACAGAAGCAGAAACTCAAAGGCGAATTCTCGATACTTCTATTGGGATGATCCTTATTTGTAGAAGATGGGGGCTGATCAAGTCATCCAACGCTGCATATTAGATTGGGAACAAGAGGACGTATTGGTCCACTGCCACGCACTAGCTTGTTGCGGTCATTTCGGTCCAAAGAAGACAACGAGGAAGGTGCTTGACAGCGGGTTCTATTGGCCCTCCCTTCATAGAGACGCCTATGAGTTTTGCAAGAGATGCCCCCGATGCCAGCTGACTAGAGGGATTTCTGCTAGAGATGAAATGCCACAGATTCCCATAATAGTGTGTGAAATCTTTGATGTATGGGGGATGGATTTCATGGGACCCATCCCAGCGTCGGAAGGGAATCTCTATATTCTGGTGGCAGTAGACTACGTGTCCAAGTGGATAGAGGCTAAGGCGACAAGGACGTGTGAGTCCAAGGAGGTGGCAAGGTTTTTAAAATCAAATATCTTTACCCGATACGGGGTACCATGTGCCATCATCTCTAATCAAGGAACTCACTTCGTCAACCGAACCATTGAGGCTTTAATGAGAAGATACGGCGTCCACCACCGACTATCCACGCCTTACCACCCCCAATCAAATGGCCAAGCTGAAGTGTCTAACCAGGAGATCAAGGCGATCTTGGAGAAGACGGTGAACCCCACAAGGAAGGATTGGAGCCGTCGATTGGAGGACGCGCTCTGGGCGTACAGGACCGCCTTCAAGACGCCGATCGGAATGTCCCCTTACCGTCTTGTATTCGGGAAAATGTGCCATTTGCCTGTGGGAATCGAGCATCAGGCCTTCTGGGCAATCAAAGAAATGAATTTGAATGCTGAGTCCTGTGCTGAAGAAAGGAAATTGCAGCTGCAAGAGCTTGAAGAGCTCCGCCTTGACGCTTACGACTCTGCCATGTGGTATAAAGAAAGGACAAAAATGTGGCATGACAAGAACCTCTGCAGGAAGGAGCCCAAGGTGGGACAGAAGGTGTTGCTTTTCCAATCAAGATTCAAGTTGATGCCTGGAAAGTTAAGGTCAAGGTGGATAGGCCCCTATACCATCATCGCCATACGAGCAAATGGAGCAATCGATCCAAGGGAACGACCCTGCTTCCTTTTAGGTGAATGGCCATGGAGTGAAACCTTATAGAGATGGAACTGAGGTTTGCGTGGTGGACGACATTACACTGCTCATGGCTAACTTTCTCTAGTGAAAGCAGGTATAAGGAGTGACTGAGTATTCTTGGGTAGTCTGCTTGATCAAACAACTGATTTCTAAACCTACAAACTGATCAAATGATGTCCTAAGGGCACTCAGTCAATTCCTTGGTAGTTTAGTGTAAATATTTTTCGTATTATTAATTTTAAACACTTAGGAAATTTAAAATTAAAAAGAAGAAACTGATCAAGTGGTTATTAATTGAGTATTCATCTGGAATCACTTGTCCACTTGATCAGTTGGAATCTGGATTTAGTTGATGGGTTACAGTGGTTTGATTGATCAAGGCAGGGTGATGAAAAGACGCGCTCACTCATTGAAAAAGCGTTGAAAAACGGAACGTCAGAGAGCACCAATTGTTGCATTGAACTGTCGTACTGGAGGAAGAAGCATATTAGGGAAGCCAAGCCAGCTGTCGTTCTGAAAAAGCACGTCGATACTTGAAGAGTCACATGGACACCAAAAGTCCACATTGGCTATAAAAGGGAGTTTTCTGAACTGTACTTCACTTTTTCTCCCAACCGCCTACAGTACACTTTGTTTGCTCTCATCATTTCTCTCAAAGTTGCAAAACCCTAGCCCAAAATGACACCACGTTCACAGAAAAGAAAATCCCACAAATATCACAAAATGAAGATCACTGAAATCACCACCTCATCCAGCAAGGATGTTCCCCGTGCCAGCAGTAGCGGCCGAGGACCTTCCACACAAGCCACGACGGCCCCCAGCTTCACATCCTAGCACCTCCTCTCCACTCCCTACAGTGGACTCGGCTTTCATGAGGTGATTAGAGCGCCTCCTTGGAAGCGTACCCGCCGGCACGGATGCCGCGGCGGTCTACGCAACCCTAAAAGCACAACTGGGAATCCCGAAATCCCAGAGTCCCGCTCCGACTCCCGAATCCCAAATTCCCCCATCTTCACCTCCCAAAGCAAAACCTCCTCCCAGAACACAATCTCCGCCTCACTCTCCTAAACTTACCCCCCATCATCCTGCTGGTATTGTACAGTGGGGACGACTCAGACGATGAAGAGGGGGAGGAGGCTTTAGAGCAGCCCATCTCCGGTCACACCCAGGGCATATCTACCCCACAGCGGGGTGAAGCTCAGTTAGAGCCACATATCAGAGATCCTCCTAGGGATAGCCCTAGGCCAGAAGAGGGCACCTCTGCCCTAAACATCCCGTCACCTGTGAGTGGCGGTGGTTCTAACTCTGCCCCTCTCCAAGGGCCACAACCGATAGAGGTGGTGGAAATCGACGACGATGATCTGGAGGACTTTCTGCCTCCTCCCAGCGATATATTACTTTAGCGAAGGGAGGCCGACTGGAATATTCTACCAAATGTTGAAGATGAACCAGCACGCGACAAGGAGTTGGAGCCGCTATGCCGGCGAACGCGTCGTATGAGCATGGACCAGCTTTTAGAGGAAGCAGAGGCCATGAGGGCCAATCAACCAAGGAGGGAGGATGAGCCGATGGACCAGAGGCCCCGCGTCGTGCGGCCCCTAGTGGATGAGGAAGAGGCTGTTGAGGACAGCCCTGAGAGGAGAGAAATGAAGAGGAAGGGGAAGGAGCTTGCTCACCCTCCTCTTAAGAAAATACGCCCTGCCAATCAGGGAATAGTTATCAGAGAAGCCGACCAGCCAGCCTCCTCACTGCCGCAGAAAGGAGACGAAGGCAGTGACACTGAGGGGCATGAGCTGCGCTGGACCCGGACGTCCAGGAGACAACAAGGAAGGCCTGCAACAGCCCCTGCCGCAGCCTACTCTAAACAAACTGTGGCCTTGACCGCAAACCTCCTCCAACAGATGCTCGAGTTCGACAATCCTAAATGGCAGGAAGAGGTCAACCAGCGGGTGATCAGGCAGAAGTGGCTGAAGGCAGGGAAGAAGCTCCACCAACCATCCCTAGAGAAAATACAAGTCTAGGAGCCGAGTACATAACCGGCATTGGGTTTGAGTGGCTCCTGGAGGTGGATGAGACCCCTGTGCCTGAGGTCTTGGCAAAGGAATTCTTTACTTCCTTCCGATTTACCGGAGACACAGACTTGGAGGCCAGGGGTGTCACTTTCAGGGTGTTTGGCAGTGGCCAAAAGATGAGTTTAAATGAGTTCTCGATCCACATGGGACTCTATACAGAAGCCCAAGTGGCCAATGGGGAGTAGTTTGGGCGAGATATCGGCCTCCGGCACAGGAAGCCCGACTTCGACCAGCAAGCTGTCTGGAAGGCCCTTAGCCATGATAGAGCTCCAGCCTTCAAAGCCTCTGAGTCCAGGGGAAATCATATCGCTGACCCAGCCCTTCGCCTCGCCCAGGTCTACCTAGGCTGCAACCTTCTGGGTCAGGCCAATACCATGGCTATCATCACCCTAGCGGAGCTCTACTTCATGTGGAGCATGAGAGAACAGAGCAAAGTCCACCTGGGCTTTTGACTGGCCTACTCCATTAACTAGATTGCTACCCGACCTGCCCGCCACTTGAACATCTGCATCTCCTGGGAGAGTACTTGAGGAGACACTGGATCCAGGAGATCCAGGAGAGTGTGGAGCGCCCCCGCCGATGCCCTAGACCTGAATTGTTTGACCTGGATTTCTTTTTTAGAATACAGGTACTTGAAAAAACGCGAGGAGGGAAGTTTCGCTTCTACGCTACCGACCAGAGGGAACAATCAAAGGGCCAGCAAGAGGAGAGGCTGAGGCCAGCTGAACGCCCAGTCAGCCCTAGCAACCAGCAGAGGCCCAGGCTGGCATTGGTGCCTACCCAGAGGACAGAGCAAGAGGAGGCTGCTCAAGGCGACAATGAATGGAAGCTCGGCATGGAGTAAATGATGAAGCAGCTCGTGGAAAACTCCCACACCCAAATGGTCCTGATGACCAGGGTTGGGACTGTGATGGAGAGGATGCTGGAAGCAGTCCGCGATCCAGCTAGCCCCTTGGCGCAACAGCCCAGCGCAAGGCGCCCACCACCTCCCTCTACAAGCTCTCCTCAAGGACGGCGCACCTCTACTCCGACCAGGCCATATACATATATTTTATCCATTTTCACACTTAGTCCAGTGCCTGGGCTAAGTGTGAGAAGTTTATGGATCTTGTCTGCTTTTTAATCTCCTATGTGTCTTTTGTTCTTGTTTTTCTATTTTTCGGCATGCTTTGATTTTTGGCACTATCTCCCACTTAGCCCAGTGTCTGGTCTAAGTGTTAGAAGTTTTCCTTGGTTTGTTCTACCTGTGCCGTTGCCTAACCCTTTTTCCACTGCATCAAGCCACTCGAAGGAGAGCTACTATGCAGTGGGAGGGGGGAGGGTTAGCCTAATTGAAATCATTCATGTCAACTTATAAAAAATTTCAAACAAACAGATAGTAATAATTAGGGCAGTATGCAGTTAGAGTTCTCTCGGGAGTTACCGTTCCTTCAGCATCGTACAAGTATTCTCATTCCTCGCCATAGCTATGGTCACCTGAGTTCCTGAAGTCCGCCGGTTCATCAGTCTCCGTCATTCCAGCTAGTGTTTTCGTAGTCAGAACAGTTTATCGCCCGGAGTGGCAAAAACAATCTTATTTGCTTTCGTAGTTATTCGTTTCTCGTTTGTTTCCGTTGGATCTGTGGAATATTCAGTACTTGTTTCGTTTTGGAAGTATTTTGCTGGAGATCCAAACGTTCTATGATATGAAGTTGTTTTATTTTATGCATCTGCTCGGTTAATTTTGTTCATTCTGCCTAGGTAGCGTAGATCTAGTCTTTGCAGTAATTTTCTAAGTGTTTGAATCATGATTTCACGTAGAGTTTCTAGATCTAAACTTGTTGGTTTCATTGTTGGTTGGATTTAGTTTTCTGAAGTGTTTGAGTACAAAATCCGAGTTTACGTGATTTCTGTCACCTTGCATGTCGTCCAGTATGCATATCTCTTGATTTCATGCGTTAATCTTCGTGTTTAAGCATTTTAATCGGTGGATCTAATTTGTGAGTTCGTGAATCTGAAGCTGTGATGATGGAGTCTGGTTCTATTTGATTGTTGTGCATATTAGTTGAAGAAGATAACGTCCACTTCCTAGTTTTTGGGACCACTTAGCTTTTAGGTTACTTTTTGCTTTGTCCTTTACTTTTTTCTGTGGTACCCTCCAGATCTGACAGTGCAACAACCTAACTGCCAAATATTCCCTAATTTTCTGTTTAGCTTTTTATAGTAACCATTCTACATTCCACATGTCTCAGAAACATCTTGTTCCCCACATTCACGTACACAGCTACATGCCGATCCCGTTCACGCCACTAGTCAGTAGAGTACCCCCTTTAATTCTTGTCTAGGTAGATACTCAGCCCACGCGTGGTAGCAAACCAAACCCTTCCAGAATATCACCACAATTACTGAAACGCATCATCTCTGTGGGATTCGCTATGTCCACTTGTATTCCTTTCTCTGAAACTACGTGACCGAGGACAATCCCTTATGGCACCATTAAGTGGCACTTCTCGAAATTTAGGACCAGATTCTTCTCCTGGCACCTTCTCAACACCAGGTCCAAGCTGGCTAAGCAAGAGTCGAAAGAGTCCCCATACACGGTAAAATCGTCCATAAATATCTCAATACATACCTCCAGCAGGTATGAGAAGATGCTCATCATGCATTGCTGAAAAGTGTCCGGGGCATTACATAAGCCGAATGGCATCCTCCTATAGGCGTACGTCCCGAAGGGGCACGTAAATGTGGTTTTCTCTTGATCTTCCGGGTCTACGTAAATTTGAAAATACCCGCTATACCCATCCAGGAAGCAGAAAAACTGTTTGTCTACCATTCTTTCCAACAATTGGTCTATGAAAGGCAATGGAAAGTGATCCTTTCGGGTGGCCTCATTCAATTTCCTGTAGTCGATGCACATTCTCCACCCCGTGACAAGTCGCGTGGGGACAAGTTCGTTTTTATCATTCTTCACCACCTGGATCCCTGACTTCTTCGGCACCATGGGGACTGGACTAACCCACTCACTGTCTGGGATAGAATAAATGATGCCCAAGGACAGTAATTTCAGCACCTCTTTTAAGACCTATTCTCTCATATTCGGATTTAACTTCCTCTGAGAATCCATGTGGGCCTTCGCACCTTCCTCCAGCCTAATGTGATGCATGCAGAGATCAGGACTGATTCCCACTAGATCCGAGAGAGTCCATCCAATGGCTTTCTTGTTTCTCCAGATTACTTCCAATAACCATCCCTCCTGCTCCTGGGTCAAGTTGTTGTTCACAATGACTGAGAATGTCTCGTTCTTTTCCAGATATGCATACTTGAGACCCGGTGGGAGCGTCTTCAATTCCTTCTTGGGTGTACTTGTTTCCTGGGGCAGGGGATTCTTTCCTACGGCTCCTATCACCAAGCCTTCAGACCCCGGAGCACTTTCCATGCTGGCCACCTGAGCTGATTCCCTTGACCTGGTAGAATCGGAATTCGTACAAAATTTCACAATTGCCTCGGCCAATTCCTCATCGGTCAGCTTGAAAATGTTCATGGCTTCACACCATCCTACAACTTCTCTGTCGATGTTGTGTCTCAACTCTGAATTGTCAATCTGCTCCTGTATTAATTCAGTCTCAAGATATTCCTGGACCAGGGGGTTAATTACATCGATAGCATGCAAATTCTCAACATCTAAAGGCTTTTTCATAGTCTCATCAATGCTAAACGTGTAAGTAGGTCTCACATTCCACTTTTATTTCACTTTTACCATAAATAGTAAGTAGGTCTCACATTCCACTAACTCACTTCACTCATATTCTATTATAAAACCAATATAAAAAAGTGGACCCCATATTCCTCTAATTTTTCCAACCCACTATTCTTTACATTTCTTAAAATTCATGCCACACCAAATATGGCTCCTATTGTGGTACGAAGGGAGTATTATGTATCGATATACCAAAATTTCCCAAAATTTTATAGTATTACAAGAATTGACTTTTTAAGAAATTCTTGAAATTCTTGTAATTAATTTTTTTATATGAAAAGGGGTAAAATATAATTTAGATAGTAATTTTTCGTATTATTATTTGGTTTATCGATTTTTAATTAGGTTGTGTTTGTTTGATCTATTTATTTATTTTTACATAAATCACATATTTGTAAATATATAATATGGGAAAGCTTAATTTTATTTTTCATTACAAACACTTTTTTGCTTAACACGTTCAACAATTTCCCATTATCCTAATAACATTTTTTTATCGTCTAATCTACATTTCAAGTCGCAATAAAATATTTACAAAATTACTCCCTCCGTCCCTTAAATATAATCACAGTATGATCGGGTACGGATTTTAAGAAATGTAATGGGAAATGAGTTGAAAAAGTTGGTAGGATGTGTACCCTACTTTTAAAGTATTAGTTTTATAATAAAATGTTAGTGAGAATAAGTTAGTAGAATGTGGGGTCAAATACCAAATATGGTAAAAAGTGAAATGTGACAAATTTTGTGGGACGGACAGAAACGGAAAAATATGATAAAATTTCAGGGACGGATGGAGTGTGTTAGACCATTTTATACATGAAAATGATACATATTATACATGAAGATGATATAAAATCTGGATTGAATCTGGATCTTTAATTTTCAGATTTATTGATCAAATTGAGCTCGCTCTCTCTCTATATATATAAATATGGATAGGGTAGTGTTAAACTGCAAACTCTAAATATTGTACAAACTCCAAACTATGATGTGTATCGTTTGAAAATGTCAACAGATAACAAATAATAGCAACAAAAAATGTCAACACAATGTCAACACAGCCTCAACCGTTGATATTGTGTTGACATTTTTTATTGCTGATATTTTGTCATTTGTTGACATTTTTTAACGGTCCAGATCATAGTTTGAAGTTTGTAAAATATTTAGAGTTTCCATTTGATCACATCCCTATATAGATATATGGATCGAGTCTCATTATATATAAATCTACTTCTTATTGCAGAAGTGCAAAATTAAAAACTACATTAGGGTTCTCAGATTAGTTTTTGATGGATGAGATGGCTACTGATGTATAAATTATTTATGCCTTCATCACAAAGCTATTTTACTTTGGCCGACCACGACAATAATTCATAAGTCATATTCGGCATGAGTTTTAAGAAATGTTAAAAAAAGTGGGTGGAAAAGAGTTAGTGAAATATGAGTCCCACTTGTATATATTAGTTTTAAATGAATTGTGAGTGAAATGAGTTAGTGGAATGTGAGACCCTATTATCATTTTTGGTAAAAGTGAACCGGGACTCCTATTCGCGGATGGACTAAAACGGAAAAACAGGATTCCTATTCGCGGACAGAGGAGGTAACATATTAGGAGAATTTAACTTCTTTCCAAAATATGTTACTTCATTTTAGTAGGTTTTTACATCATTCTAGTACGTACATGTGGTTTCATCGTTGCGTACCGGTTCTCTCCAATGTATTTCAGTGCCGTCGCAGCGCTCTCTGGCCGCTGATGTGAATCGACTCCACGTACACCAGCGTTATGATCAGTCTTGTCCATATTAATTCTCTCGGCAGGAGTACAGACAGAGATGTCAAGGCCATCTCGTCGACGTTGTGACAGTCCCGAAATCATAGTTGTGACAACTGTTGCGGAAATCACAGCGAAAATTGCAAATTAAATAAATCCACAAAAGAATCTATTTAGGAGATTATGTGGACCGATTCAACATCATGCTTATGTAGAGACATATTATTGCGTAATTAATCACATAACTTTGAATTAAATTATGTCGTTGAATACTTACAATAATGATTCTCCAAAGAATCGAAGTGGCTCCCTACTTCTCCACGTGTAGATCTTGATACTTCAATATGACTGCAAGACCAAGGATCTTCTAACCTATGACCCAACTCTAGATCTAAATTCCTTGTGGGAGGAATCTCTTAGAAATGTAGGGATCTCGAAGAAGAAGACAAGAACGCCAAGAACACACAAAAGACAATTTTTGACTTCCATATAGAGAGAGGGGGAGGGGCCGAAAATATGATGTGTGGAGGCTAGGGTTTCACTCTTGTGATGTGTGTTTTTGTCAAGCCTCCTTCATCCCTTTATATAGAGTTTGTGTGGGCTAGGTTAAGGATCTATGGGGCTTGGATTGGGCCTCTCTCATTGGACCTTCTTTACTAATTAAATTATAACCCATAATTCAATATAAGGCCAATGAAATATTTCTTGTGCCACTATCGAAGAAATATTGACCGCCCATCCAATCCGTGATTACAAGCAATCTGGGTTAACCTCTTTAATATATTATTTCCCGTGTCTAAGACTTTCTATGTCCATTAATTAATTTGTAGTCTGCTATGGACTTTAAATTAATCAATATCTTTTATTTCCAAGAGTTTGTCTAGTACGAGAAGTATATTAAAATATACTTTGCCTTTTCCATTATTCTTGAATAAAATCCAAACCGGTCGGGTTTCCGAATAATAGAACTTTTCTCGAACACCTCTTGGGGATATAGTCATATCACGCGGGCACACGATTCATTGTAATAATAAAACTGACACCATACTAGTTATCAATTACTACTACCCAAGATATCAGAAATATTGGGTTATGAAAAACCCGCACCTACTGATAAGTCAAAGCAGCGTATGATCGAATAACGTGTGTCCTATATTATTACAAAGATTAAGAAATATTAAATCTCCAAGACATTGTCTTACAGTAGATAGCAATAAAGACGTGTCTATTATTTAGATCATTTCAATGCTATACCACACCAGTGTCTCTAGTCATTCTCAAGGTAAAGACAACTTTCGGATGGACACTGCAACCTTTCGCGATAGGTAGCCAAAGCCTATCTAGGTTGTGAAAAAGTTTTACTTCTACAAGGTACCGACTGGGCCACCTATTGTGATGACCTGTTCCACGACCCAACCTTCAATGTAGAAGACTTAGACTGACGCTTTAATTATATAATTTAATATATAATTAAATACGGTCAATACCCATTAAAGTAAAATACACAGTGTGAAGAAAGCATTTATTATTCTAATTAAATGAGGAGAGTTTACAATATACAAGCAATTTATCAAATTCATAATAAACTCGAAAAATGCTTTTTAGTATATATGTTCCAACAATCTCCCACTTATACTCAAAACATGCTTTCGAGTATACTACTGTCAATTTTCTTCAATTTCTCCCACTTATAGAGAAAGCAGGTCTGAGTCTTTAATGCATCTAACACCTATGCCTTCCATATGACGATTGAACGTCCCACGCGATAGGGCTTTCGTGAAAGGATCAGCAAGGTTGTTTTCTGTTGCAATCTTGACTAATTGTATGTCACCTCTCTGTACAATCTCCCGAATGATATGATACTTCCTTTCTATGTGTTTACTTGCCTTATGGGACCGTGGTTCCTTTGAGTTCGCAACAACTCCAAAGTTATCACAATAGACCGTGATGCTCTTTGGCAAACTCTGAATCACTCCCAACTACTGGAGAAAGTTCTTGAGCCATACAGCCTCTTTTGCAGCTTCAGAAGCAGCTGCATATTCGGCTTCCATGGTTGAGTCTGCAATGCATTTCTGCTTTGTACTCTTCCATATAATGGCTCCACCTCCCAAGGTGAACACATAACCAGAAGTAGACTTCCTCGAATCACGATCAGATTGGAAATCTGAATCCGTGTACCCCATAGGACATAGATCAGATGCCTTGTAAACTAGAACAAACTCTTTAGTCCTTTTCAGGTACTTGAGTATATTCTTTACTGCAGTCCAATGTCCTTGGCCAGGGTTTGACTGATACCTAGCCACCATGCCTACGGCAAAGCATATATCAGGTCGCGTACACAACATAGTATACATGAGACTTCCGACTGCCGAAGCATATGGAACCCTTTTCATGTCCTCTATCTCTGCGGGTGTCTTAGATAGATGAATTCCATGTCTAAAGGGAACAAAGCCCTTCTTGGAATTTTCCATGCTAAAGCGTTGTAGTACGGTGTCGATGTATGACTCTTGGGATAAGCACAACATTATTTTCTTGCGATCTATGATCACTTTGATTCCTAGAATGTGTCTCGCATCTCCCAAGTCTTTCATCTCAAACTGGATAGACAACCAGTTTCTTACGGACAACAACATCTTGTTATTGTTTCCAATTAGCAAAATGTCATTCACGTAAAGTACCAAGAATACCACATTTGCACCTTCAACTTTCTTATACACGCAGCTCTCTTCTGGGCACTGATCAAAACCAAATGATTTAACAATTTTATCGAAGCACATGTTCCATTCTCTGGATGCTTGCTTGAGTCCATAAATGGATTTCTTAAGCTTTCAAACCATGTGCTACTTGCCCTTAACCTCATAGCCCTCGGGTTGTTTCATGTAAATGGTTTCCTCAAGACTGCCATGCAAGAAAGCGGTCTTGACATCCATTTGCCATACTTCCCAGTCCACGTAGGCTGCGATGAATAGAAGGATTCGAATTGACTTAAGCATAGCGACGGGTGAGAAGGTCTCATCATAATCGATGCCTTCTCCCTGGGTATAACCTTTTGCCACTAATCTAGCTTTAAACAATTTCACCTTTTCATCCGGACCTCGTTTACGTTTGAATACCCACTTACTCCCAATGGCAATGCAGCCTTCGGGAAAGTTTTCAAGGTCGTAAATGTCCTTACCCTCCATTGATTGTAATTCGGAATCCATTGCCTCAATCCAGTTGAGGCCATCCAAATCATCCACTGCCTCTTTGTAGTTCCAAGGTTCAGGTTCTAGATAACCGGAAACAGCCCAGACCAATCCACCTTTCTGGTTCCTTTGAAACCCTCCCACTACGGCGGGGCTCAACAATCACAGGTGTAGAAGTTGTAACAGTTGATGCAATATTTTCTTGCGGAGTTTGTTCTTGTGTATTTGGAACGTTATCACCTCTCATTTCATCAAGAGTGATTGTACTTCTGGGTTTCTGATTCCTTATATATTCCTCTTCCAAGAACTTTGCATTTGTGCTTACAAACACTTTGTTATCTTGAGGACTATAGAATTCATAGCCTTTAGTTCCTTTGGCATATCCCACAAACAAGCATACCTCAGTACGAGGATCCAACTTACTTGGATCATTAACTAGCACATGTGCTGGACAACCCCATATCTTGAGATGTTCTAGGTTAGACTTGCGTCCAGTCCATAACTCATGAGGTGTCTTAGGTGCTGACTTTGTAGGTAAGTTGTTGTGGGTATAGCACGCTGTTTCAAGTGCAAAGCCCCAAAGGAATTTTGGCAACTAAGCATAACACATGATTGACCGAACCATTTCATAAAATGTTCGATTCCTCATTTCTGCAACCCCATTTTGTTGTGGTGTGCCGGGAGCAGTGAATTGGGATTCAATCCCAGCTTCTGCCAAGTAGCCCAAAAACTCATAACTAAGGTATTCGCCTCCTCGATCAGATCGTAAGGCTTTTATAGTCTCACTATGATGCGTTTCTGCAAATGCTTTAAACTCTTTGAATTTTTCAAAGGATTCTGATTTGCGTTGCATCAAATAGACTTGGGCTAATCTTGAATAATCATCAATAAAGGTGATGAAATATACATAGCCTCCCCTAGCTTGAAATTGGAAAGGACCACACACGTCTGAGTGAATGAGATCTAGTACTTTCTTGGCTCTATTTCCTTTGATCTTAAAAGATCTTTTGGTCATCTTGCCTTCCAAGCAGGATTCGTAAGTTGGAAACGGGTCTGTGTTTAGTCCCTCAGTTGAGCCAAGGCTCGCCAACTTTTGGATCCTTCTCAGATTGGCATGCCCAAGCCTTAGATGCCATAAGTACATATCATTCACATCATGTGAAGAAGTTTTTCTATTGCGAGAAGCTGATATGTTATTCGACTCGTGAAGGGTTTGATAAAGAAATTAAATTTGATTCTGAAAACCTCATAAATCAAACGGAATATTCCCAACGGTGCCTTTTTGGTGAAGGAAAAGGGAAACACGGACCTCACCGGGGGGCAAAAGAGTCAATATAACTGCGCTTCACCGGGGGTAAAATTAGGGTTGGCCCGATTTGTTTGACTCCTAATTCAACACTTCATTGATTATTTTATAATATAGATAACTAAAAAAAATAACTTTCAATTTTATATTAAATATATAAATTATATACTAAATTTTATTAATATAATAATAGATAAAATAAATTGGAAACTTCAAATTCACTAAGAAAAACATTTAAAATTCTAAAATATGCTTTGAAATTTCTTGATGTTTATGTTTTATTTTGCATAAATCTCCATAGTATTTAATCGTGTTTATGTTTGAATTTAAGCATATATCTCAAATTCAATATTATTAAATGTTTTACATTTAATAAATATAACTAATTTTCAATATTATTTGATTGATCACATGTTAAATTTATCGGTAGAAACCGATTAACCCGTTGGGCTAGCCCGAAACCCGAGTTTTTAGGGTTAGGGTTTAACTTTTATAACCTGAAAAAAACCACTACTTGATTAGCCCGCACCTGAGTGACCCATAACTCGGGCAAGGTTGGCCTGAAACCCCGCTGGGCCGACCCGATTGACATCCCTACCTGAGACGTCTATGGAAGTTAAAATTCAGAAATCTCGTATTTTGACTAAGTTTTATAATAAATATATTAAATAGAAAATGAAATAATGAGAGCCATGAATAGTGAAGGGAAGATATAAATAAGAAATGGAGGATTGGAGGTGCTACCTGTTTAAATTAATAACAATACATCAAATTCATGATCATATATTTATAATTCATGATTATAACCTTATTTAAGTCATTCCTTGTTTCCGATGGTAAAAACAGAATTACTCACGAGAAACCACCACCAACAGCTTCCCTACGTTGCGACCGGAGTATAAGCCAAAGAGAGCCCCAGGCGCGCTTTCAATGCCTTCGGCTATGTCTTCGACGTATGTGATCTTCTCTTCCTTGATTAGAGGCACAACCATCTCCAGGAACTTGGGGTAGAGATAGTAGTGGTCGCTAGTGAAAAATCCTTCCATATGGACCCGTTTTACTAATGCGTTAATCAAGTTGTGGACGCCTTCGGGCTGCTCAAGGCTGTTGTATTGGGAGATCATCCCACAAAGCGCAACACGGCCGTTGAGTCTCATGCTGTTTAGCACCGCTTCGAGCATCTTCCCTCCCACGTTGTCAAAGTAGATGTCGATGCCATCGGGGAAGTACCTAATTAACAACAACACAAATTTGTGAGTATTATCTACATAACGATAAATTGCCGGAAAAACTATAAAATTTGGTCAAATTCTTTCAAAAAACTAACCAAAAAAATTATATATTTGGATTTGTTATCCACAGTCGTGGGATGATTGTGAACTGATCCATACTTGGTGGTTTTCTCAGCTGATTTACCAAACTTCGCGGTTTTTTGCTAGTTTTTATGAAATTTGTGTTGAATACAAAAGGATTCTTTTGTTATATAAGAACATAAATATGTGTATTGTGTGTTAAATTACTAACTATTCTTCAATGTTAATCAAGTATACACATTTTTATAGCAATGATAGAACCTCTTCAACGCTGCATTATAGTCTTGCTCTTCTTTTTAGTTGAATGCTTCGTCAAACCTGAATTTGTTCTTCAAGAGATCGACCTTCATCAATGCAAAAGCCGACTTGTTCATCAAATGTGAAACATAAACTTGCCACAGAAGAAAAATATCACATAAATCGACAACCAATCTAGCCAACAATCTAATAAGTTTTCGATAAGCCATTAGATTCTGACCTTTTCTTTGCTCCCCGCACTCCCAACAACGTAACACCCTGTGATCTTTGCAAACTGACCAACGAGCTGACCAACAGCTCCGGATGCAGCAGAGACATACACTGTTTCCCCCTTTTTGGGAGAGCAAAACTTGAAAAAACCAACATAAGCATGCCTAAAATGATAACGCGAAACACGTTGATTTTCAGTCTCAAGTTAGTACATCTCCTACTGTTGTTTTTCAGAAACTATCAAGATAAACGCTACAAATCCAACATTTCCCAATCTATTAATTCAAGCAGATATAGTTCATCAACAACTCGTTTTCGTTAACAGTTTAACTGCATACATAACTTCTGCAGAATCACAAACAACTAGTTCTAGTCAGACAAATAGCACTAGGAAGCAGGAATCATGCGTGAAATTTGAAGTCGATAATCACAAGGGGCTCGAGAAACTCACCAAGAATCCCTATGAAATAAGAGAGGGGCAAATCTTTATCTTGAACCTTAAACAATTGGTCTGGATCTTTAATAAGGCTATACTCCTCCCAGCCAGTAAACCCCCAAACTAGCTCGCCCGTCTTGAAATTTGGATGAGACGAATCCAGTACTTTCGACACTCCAAATCCATAAATAGGCTGTCACCAGAAAAAGGTCAACAAACACAAAAAAAGATGCAACCAACATTGCATCAATGGAAAGATAACATTTTTTATTTCTTTCCCCAAAATCTCAAACTATTCATCAAACAAGACCTCTGCAGAAACATCAAAAAGACATAACAAACATTTTATCAATAGAAAGATACAGTTTATAATTTTCTCCCCGAAATCTCAAACTATTCATCAAACGAAAAAAATACTACTGTTATATTCCAATGAGATCATCTACACAATATTGTATTATAAGTCTATTTTTTTAATAAAATAAAAATTAAGGGCCCCAATTTAAATCAAGACATGTATAACAAATTCTATTCCAACCAGAAGAAAAATTAATTTCAACAAGAAAAATTTCACTTAAAAAAACTAAACTTACAGAATCCAGCGTGAAAGAAGGTAAATCGAGCTCCTGATTCTTCATGAGGGCAAGAATAAAAGGATCGATGGATAAGTAGAGATTCTTCACCAAAACGGCGCCGTCGCAACCGCTGGGAATTTTGAGCTGAATTTTGGAAGTTCTCAGCGACAAATCGGATTCTTTCACAGATGTTTTGACATAGTTGCTGAGTATCACTTGCTTGTTGCTAATTTCCTCACCCATTTTGCCGTTGATTCTGGTGGAATTCTGGTGTTCAGCTTCATTGTTTTATATCTGAAAATCCCTAGAAAAGCTCTTGGCTAATGGAGTAGAAGTTTTGGGTTGTGTGTAGTAGCGGCGCCTCTGCTAGGTGAGAATCATAGGGAGCTCTAATTTTCTATGGAGGGACGTCTTTTTTTTAATATTATTTTAGATCCGTGAACTTTAAAAATATAACTTGAGGTCCGTCAACCGTGAGTTAATATCAGTCGAAGTACTTTTTTACTATTTTCAAGTTTTTTGGATGAAAATACCCTCAATCATATTTTTAATTAACTTATCACATACTCATATGGTTTTTGTAAATGATAATAAATAACTAAAGTGGACATATGATAAAGTAAGAGAGAGAATAACGTTGAAGAGAGTCTACATTATTCTCTATCTTACTTTACCCTTTATTCATTAATTATTTATTACTCCCTCCGTCCATGAAACGTTTTCCAGTTTTTCCATTTTGGTCCGTCCGTGAAATGTTGTCCACTTTGCTATTATTTTACTTTTTTGGTAAATGGTTCTCATATTCCACTGACTCATTACACTCACATTCTATTATAAATTCAATATATAAATATGGGACCTACATTCCACTAACTTCTTTCACTCACTTTTCTTTACATTTCTCAAAACACGTGCCGAATCAAACATGGACAACATTTTGCAGAAGGAGGAAGTATCATATCAATTAAGTGTCCTCGCTTCTGGTCCTAACCTATATAGTTCAATTCATATTTAACATGTTAATCAAGTCAATCCATATTTAACTCATTCATAAAGTCAAAATGAGATTAATTAACCATTAATTATTAACAAAAATAGTATTTTAATATGGCCAAGACATATAACCAGATCTAGGAATGAACGGCGATTGGGGTCGAGGGGGGCCGACCGCCCCACCGTCGGCCCATGAATACCGCCAGAATCAAGCTTCTGTCGTTGTGCTTCAAGTCTTCGACCCAACGATGTAGAAAGAATAGCAGATATGCAACGGCTAATGAAAAGGAGAGTGTTAATCAAGGATCAATTGAGAATTTATACTATATTTATTGGAGGCTATGAAGAAACTACACGTTATGGCTTAATAAAGTGTTAATTTAGGCGCTATAAAGTTATTCATGAAGGTATTAAGACACTAAATGTTCTAGTGTATTTTTTTTCATAGTCATAACATAATTACATCACTTTATCTGTGTTCATGGATTAATGTGAAAATCACATTTTATGTGAGAATCGAGAATAATATTTTGAATGTATAAACTTGGATAATTCACGGTAAAAATTAACCGTATGAAAATAATATATTTATTCGTGACTAGTGGGATTTTAATCCATATCTTTCACTTAATTTAATATATAAAAACGGCAAACTATAAACAAAGTTCAAGAAACAAAAGAAAAATATAAGTAGGGTTGAATTTAATATACATCACATTTATTAAAAATCCCTTCTATGGATGTGCCTCTCTCCTATTACACTGGAATTCTTGGTAAATTTGTTTGTCAAATTAGTCGCCGTATGTATCGTGTCAGTGCATATTATTGTAGGATAATTTGCCTATAAATTTATAAATTTTCATCAAAATATAGTTTTTGCATACAGACTTTACAATTCATATGTAAATTATCAAACTATTAATTTGTTCTATTTTGCAACCAAACTATTAAATTCACATGTAAACGATCAAACTATTAATTTGTTCTGATTTTACAACCAAATTACTGATTCGATTTGATTTTGCATTTTAACTATTAAATGTGACATCAACCAAAATAATGTTAAATTTTATAGTTAAATAATTCATTGGTTGAATTATGGTTATAGAATTATATCAAACCATTTTAAACTCAAAATCTTAATCGGAAGCAAAATCAGAATAAATCAATTGTGAAATACGTGTTTTAAAATGTTAAAAATAATAACACATAACCACATCATACACGCATCGCTAACAAAAGTATTAGACTTAAGTAATAATCTTTAAATGAAATTTTCTGCGTCTATCACTGCATTTTTTGATGATCATTTTGTGAAGGTATGGCCGATATCACTGCATATGTTGGATTTTACGAGATTTGCTCTCCAAAAAAGGGTGAACTCGTCTTTATATCGGCTGCATCAGGAGTTGTAGGTTAGCTTGTTGGCCAATTTGCTAAGCTATTTAGGTGTTATGTCGTTGGAAGCGCAAGATCACAACATAATGTCTTTTAATTACTCTTTTAAATTAATTTATAAAAATCCATTCACCAACTTCTTTTTTCAATTTGAATTTGCATAATTTGTTGGTGATTAAATAAATATGGAACATAATAGTAATAATTAACATAAATAACCATACAGTCAAAAGTCAACTCTAATTCAAGGTTTAAAATATTCAATAAGCATTATCTTTAATAAAAAATATTAATAAAAATAACCTCAGCAATTATCTTCATACTGAAGCAACAATTTTCTTTTTGGGGCTGTAATTACTTTATATTTTTTAGAGTTAATTTATTTATATATATTACTTTGTTCAAGGTTGACCTTTTGAAGAACATATTGGGGTTTGATGATGCATTCAACTACAATGAAGAATCGTACCTGAATGAAGCCATAAAGAGGTATATATATAAAGTGACAAAATTAATTAATTTCTTTTACATATAATTAACTGATCTGACCATATAGATTATGGGCCAACAAGATATTGGGTCGGGTCGGGCCGGTCCAATCCAAAGATATATATATACATATAGCCCATATGGCCCTGGCTAGCCACATAAATAAACAAAATATAGCCCTCGGCCGTAGAAATATAAAAATCATCTTTATTAGTTTTGAAACATCACTTGAAAAGACTAGTTAACGACATAATTGATTTATGTTTCCTAGGTGAAATAATTCTGCGACAAATTCAACCATCACACTAATAAAAATATGAAACATCTATGTTACTAATAATTCCGCTGGTGGATAACTTCGACCTAAGGTCGATCAGGATGGTTATGCTAGGGGCGGCGCCGCTGGGGAAGGAGCTGGAAGCGGCTCTGCTCAGCCGCGTGTCGCATGCGGTTTTTGGACAGGTGAAAAGTGAAAAATAACTGATATACCTAACTTCATTTTTCATGTCCTTCAAATGATCATTTAATACCAGAAACACTAAATTCAATTTAATTACTCCCTATATTTGCGTTGAGATTATAAGAATTATACTACTAATTGATTTACTTTGTTTTACTCTAAATTCAGTGTTAGGAAAATTAGTTGGGTAGGTGGAGGAATGTGAAATTAGGTCGAATTAATTTGTCATTACTCCTCATTGATGTGATGCATATATATCTAATCGATTCGAATCTTTATCATGGTACCACTTGCATCTAATACTTTGACAATTTTGGATTATAATATAACTAAATATTACTTACGAAAAATTATAGTATGGACAAACAGGCTAGGAAATTTATTTTTATTATTCAGCCCATGAATTTTTTATTTTTTTCCAATAACATGAATTCCCTGTGGTCTATCTAACCCACCTATAATAATGGACAAACGGGCTAGGAAGTTTATGTTTATTAGTCGGCCCATGAATTTATTATTTTTCTCTCATATCTTTGAATTCCTCGTGGTCTATCTAACCCACCTAGAATAAAAAAGGATATAAATTATGATAATATTATTATTATCATACATGGCTAAGTACATAACTTTGTGTACAAATTTTTAACATGCATGTTACGTGGTAGCAACTGCAGAGATTGGCAGTCATTCTATGATTAATTAAACAATTTATTAAAATTACCCGACAAAGACGGGAGCATCACTATAAAAAAAGGGTTAAATAAAATGAAATAAAATTAAGTATGTCATTCTATTGTTCAATAAATAAATGTTGAATTTGTTGAAAATTCGGTGCAATATCTCTCTCTAGGAACCGTGCATTTAGTTATATTATAAATCAAAATTGACAAAGTATTAGATGCAAGTGGTACCATAATAAGGATTCAAATCGATTAGTTATATATGCAATACATCAATAGGGAGTAATGACAAGTTAATCCGACTTAACTTCACATTCCTCCACCTACCCAACTAATTTTCCTAACACTGAATTTAGAGTAAAATAAAGTTAATCAATTAGTTGTATAATTCTTATAATCTCTACACAAATATAGGGACTAATTAAATTGAATTTAGTGTTTCCGGTATTAAATGATCATTTAAAGGACATGAAAAGTGAAGTAAGGAATATAAGTTATTTTTTACTTTTCACCTGTCCAAAACCGTCTGCGACTTCCAGCTCGTTCCCAAGCAGCACCGCCCCTGACAGAACCATCCTAATCGAGCTCAGGTCGAAGTTATCCACCAACGGAATTATTATTGACATAGATGTTTGGACATTTTTATTAGTGTGATGGTAGAACATGTCGCAGAATTATTTCACCTACTGACATAGATCAATTGTTGTAACACCCCATATTTTGTATTTACATTCACATATATCCCTATATATATATATATATATATATTATAGGGATGTATTCATATCCAAAAGCTAAGTATAAGTGAAACACAAAACACATGGAATCCATTGGTTTTGTGATCTAACGGTTAGATTAATGCCACGTGTCATCTAATAATGTAGATTTTTAGCCTAATAATGTACCTCGGCTAATAATGTAGCATTTTGTTTAAAAATGTACAGTTTTAGTCTAATAATGTAAATTTCTAGTCTAGTGTACCTCGGCTAATAATGTAGATTTTTAGTATGATAATGTAACTAATCACAATCATCCAATCTAATGATCCAAGGGTTGTGATTTGTGTTGTGTTTTACACTAAGATGCTGTAAGGACCCTAGCACACCCCATTATATATAGGTATATATATATATATAGATTGCAGTAATTACTCCTATTTAAATCCTCCAATAAAAAAAAAATCACCAAATATTCTATTACTATTCACAGTTTTATGTTCGTCAACTTAATACTAATTTAAAAATATTAATAATCACAGATAAATTTCAAGATCAATTAAATGCGAATATTCCATAGACTACTCATTTTATCTATCCATTCCATGTGTGTTTCATGTCTTTTATTCCCTTAATCAAATTCTAAGTTACTATTTCCACTAGTTACTTTATACTCCGTAATTACTAATCTTACTTAGTAAATCCTCAAATTTAGTTTAACATTCATAGTCATTCTAAATCATATTTCTTTTACCAAATCTTATAAATAAAACTCATTAACCTTATCAACTAAATTTCTTTAATCTCAATTATTTGCAATCGTTAGAATATGCTTCAATCATCAATTCTAGTCTCATTTCTATGGTTAATCCACTCACATAATCACACTTAGTTATTAGTCATTACCATATTCAATTCCTTACTCAAAAAAAAATCTTTCACTTCAATATTCCAATCAATTTTCCAAAATATATCAAATGGCCATTATAAATTCTAATAAATTTATTTTGGTCACTAAATAAGATATATTATTCATTTTCAACAACAATTTGACGAATTAAGATTCATGGATTAATGCACTAAGATAGTCAGTTCATACCCAAAATCATACATAGGTTCAACTCAATTTAGTTCAATGGAAAAACTAATGATTCCGACGTCTACGGACAAGGATTGATAGATAAACTCAAAACGTAACACACACCTTATTTGACAACCAACGATGTCAGAAAATTTTTACCTCATAACCTATCATAAGTTTCAAATAAAAGAAAAATAGGATAAAAGAGAGCCCTACCTTGATAACCATACGTTGGTTCGACTGGTTCAAAGCGTCAACACAAATTAAGTGAAACTTTCATAGATTGCAACTTCTTCTTCCTCCTTTGATTACTAATCGGTTGATTCTCCAAAGTGGGGTGAATAGTAGGCTAGTAGCTATATTTGATTTTACAGCAAGAGCCACATTATTTAATTAATTATGAATAGTAAATGACAAATGACACTATTTTGATCATTCATATTCTTTCTAGATGATTCCATGTATAATTGTCTTTATTGTAGTAAAAAAAATTACAAACCTAAAAAAATTGTGCCTCTCGAAGAGTTTTGGAGATAAAAATATACATAGCATCTTTTATGCAAAATGACCATTTCTCCCTTCTATTGTATACGCTATATAATTTCCGATTTAATTCTATTTTCTTGCTCAATCTTACTGACGTGATACTTGTGTAACCCCAATTCTATATAAAATAACATTCAGTGTTGTGCACAAATTATAAAAATTTCAGCCTAAATTGACAAATTTAGGTAGAAAGGAATTTTCCAACTAAACCCTGATTTGGGGTGTTACAATTATGTCGTGAACTAGTCTTTTCAACACAACTTTTTCGAAGCGGACTGCTATTTGTTCAACAATCGTTGGCCGCCAGCGGTCCGCTGGGCGGGTCGAATGCTCCAGATTTTCATCTTCGAGTTTTAGCTATCTTTTTAGGCTCAAATTTGCACATTTCTCACAAAACACGTCAAAATACCAAAATAGATAAAATATATAATTATTGGACATGTAATGCAACATTGATACTCAAAATGGACCAAATAAAGGCCCTAAAATAGTGCAAAAACCGAGCATATCAAAGAGTATGACTCCCATTTCGTTAATATTTTCAATTCACTTTCTATTAACATTTTTAAAAATTCGTGGTGGATAAAGTGTGACTTTCAATAGCTAACGTAGGCAGTAGGATTTTCTTGTGGCAGCTTTTTCAAGATTTCATAGTTATGAGTTGATAAAATATGTAGATTCATATTGATTGTTTTTATTAAAAGCATGGAAAAGAGAAAATGAAATACAGAGATATATAGTAGGAGGATAGAAATTTATTTTAGCAAACATGAAAGTAAAACACGCAGTCCCAAATTAATAGTATATCAATTGTCATTGTTGCGGCTATAGTTGATCAATTGTCATTGTTGCAGAGCAAATACCACAGAGCAGCATGAGGCCAATGTATGGTTTAATGGAAGCGATTTCAACATTAGCCGCAGCTTCTTCTTTGAGATCGTACTCGATCGTAGATCGAGTTATACACTGCTTCTCGTTTCCCTCCACCTCTATCACATTGAATCTCATACGATACAGCGTGAACCCTAGATCCAGAAATCCTCCTTCCACAACCTCTGCCTCCTTCACACGCTTCTCGTTATCCACCACCACGAATTTCTCCTTGAACGACTTCATTCCCCCTCCCATCCCTGCTCAATTAATCAATTAATTAATAATTACATAAATCTAGTGGAAGTTGATTGAACTGAATGTGGATGGTACCTGGACGGAAAACGGCCTCGAGAATGGTTCCGGCGCCGCCGTCCCCTTGGACGACGTCGACCCGGCTGATAAAGTCGGAGTTGGCTTTCTCTGCCACTTTGGGGAGCTGTAGAGTGCCGTAGAGCTTCCACGCTTCAGTTGCCGGTACATCAAACGTCATCTCAGCGGACATTGTTCTGTACATCTTCGATTTCTGGTTGCGGCAGATGTGATGTCTATGCACTACAAAGAGGAGTTGAGATTGAGAGGGTTATTATTTATAAAATAAGGGTGTGGTTGAATTGGTAAATAGGGGCATTCATAGAGCATTTAACGGCCCAATATAGTGTTTGATTTGTTGGTTAAATTTTATGTGTGACTCGTTTAATGGGAAATGGCCCGTTGAATTATGGCTGAAAATGACTGTTTTATTATCATGAAAAATTCAGTGATAATAATATGTGCAACACTATTTCAACTTTAAATTACATAGAATTTACTAATATAGCCCTCGGCCGTAGAAATATAAAAATCATCTTTATTAGTTTTGAAACATCACTTGAAAAGACTAGTTGAAGACATAATTGATTTATGTTTCATAGGTGAAATAATTCTGCTACAAATTCAACCATCACACTAATAAAAATATGAAACATCTATGTTACTAATAATTCCGCTGGTGGATAACTTCGACCTAAGGTCGATCAGGATGGTTATGCTAGGGGCGGCGCCGCTGGGGAAGGAGCTGGAAGCAGCTCTGCTCAGCCGCGTGTCGCATGCGGTTTTTGGACAGGTGAAAAGTGAAAAATAACTGATATACCTAACTTCATTTTCATGTCCTTCAAATGATCATTTAATACCAGAAACACTAAATTCAATTTAATTACTCCCTATATTTGTGTTGAGATTATAAGAATTATACTACTAATTGATTTACTTTGTTTTACTCTAAATTCAGTGTTAGGAAAATTAGTTGGGTACGTGGAGGAATGTGAAGTTAGGTCGGATTAATTTGTCATTACTCCTCATTGATGTGATGCATATATATCTAATCGATTCGAATCTTTATCATGATACCACTTGCATCTAATACTATGACAATTTTGGATTATAATATAACTAAATATTACTTACGAAAAAATATAGTATGGACAAACAGGCTAGGAAATTTATGTTTATTATTCAGCCCATGAATTTATTATTTTTTTCCGATAACATGAATTCCCTGAGGTCTATCTAACCCACCTAGAATAATGGACAAACGGGCTAGGAAGTTTATGTTTATTAGTCGGCCCATGAATTTATTATTTTTGTCTAATATCTTTGAATTCCTTGTGGTCTATCTAACCCACCTAGAATAAAAAAGGATATAAATTATGATAATATTATTATTATGATACATGGCTAAGTACATAACTTCGTGTACAAATTTTTAACATGCATGTTACGTGGTAGCAACTGCAGAGACTGGCAATCATTCTATAATTAATTAAACAATTTATTGAAATTAACCGACAAAGACGGGAGCATCACTATAAAAAAAGGGTTAAATAAAATGAAATAAAATTAAGTATGCCATTCTATTGTTCAATAAATAAATGTTGAATTTGTTGAAAATTCGGTGCAATATCTCTCTCTAGGAACCGTGCATTTAGTTATATTATAAATCAAAATTGACAAAGTATTAGATGCAAGTGGTACCATAATAAGGATTCAAATCGATTAGTTATATATGCAATACATCAATAGGGAGTAATGACAAGTTAATCCGACTTAACTTCACATTCCTCCACCTACCCAACTAATTTTCCTAACACTGAATTTAGAGTAAAATAAAGTTAATCAATTAGTTGTATAATTCTTATAATCTCTACACAAATATAGGGACTAATTAAATTGAATTTAGTGTTTCCGGTATTAAATGATCATTTAAAGGACATGAAAAATGTAGTAAGGAATATAAGTTATTTTTCACTTTTCACCTGTACAAAACTGTCTGCGACTTCCAGCTCGTTCCCCAGCAGCACCGCCCCTGACAGAACCATCCTAATCGAGCTCAGGTCGAAGTTATCCACCAACGGAATTATTATTGACATAGATGTTTCACATTTTTATTAGTGTGATGGTAGAACGTGTCGCAGAATTATTTCACCTACTGACATAGATCAATTGTTGTAACACCCCATATTTTGTATTTACATTCATATATATCCCTATATATATATATATATATATATATATTATAGGGATGTATTCATATCCAAAAGCTAAGTATAAGTGAAACACAAAACACATGGAATCCATTGGTTTTGTGTTGCCATGGTATAACATTATTGCTTTCTGTGAGAACTTTCTCCATGGATTCGCTAGCGGCATATGTAGGGTATTAGGTTGAGACGAAGCATATAATGCACGTATTGACGATGTATAATGCACTTAGGTTTCTATATAATGCATAATTCATGAGAGGCAATGTTTCGGGTAAAAAAGATTTCGTCTGGATTGCGCGGTGTGGCGCACGTTGCTTGTTTCCCCTAAGGGTTTAATAAGCCTAGGGGGTAGGGTGTCGTATGTACAAGTTGTATTAGTTTGATTAATTGATTTTTAATCAACAATAAAATCATGTTTTTTGTTGACGTGGTATAACATTACTGCTTGCTGTGAGAAATTTCTCCAAGGATTCGCGGGCGGCATATGTAGGGTATTAGGTTGAGACTCGGCATATAATGCACGTATTGACGACGTATGATGCACTTAGATGTCTATATAATGCATAATTAGTGAGCGAGATTGTTTCGGGTAAAAAAGATAGGGTCGTCTGGTTTGCGATTTGTAGCGCACCTTGCTTGTTTCCCCTAAGGGTTTAATAAGCCTAGGGGGTAGGGTGTAGTATGTAGGGGGTAGGTTTTAATCAACAATTAAATCGTGTTTTGTGTTGACATTGTATAACATTACTGATTGCTTTGGGAATTTTCTCCATGGCTTCGCTAGCGGCATATGTAGGGTATTAGGTTGAGACGAAGCATATAATGCACGTATTGACGATGTATAATGCCCTTAGGTTTCTATATAATGCATAATTCGTGAGAGGCAATGTTTCGGGTAAAAAAGATTTCGTCTGGATTGCGCGGTGTGGTGCACGTTGCTTGTTTCCCCTAAGGGTTTAATAAGCCTAGGGGGTAGGGTGTAGTATGTAAAAAACAACATTTTTAATACATATACCACAACATGTACTCCGTAACAACGTTTTTATTAGTATGTGTTATACGTATGCATAAATCACGTGTTTGTCTATCTGAATAATTTGACATATTGAAATCGTGAAAATCGTGCATTACTTGTCAGCATATTATATTGCAAAGTTGTTATATTATGCTGACCCCTTTTTTCCAATTATGTACATTGGTTGTTGTACCTGAATGTCCTCCCTCGATGAAGCCTGTTGTAGGTCAGAAATTCCAGTCATTGGATTTCGCTTTTGCTTTCTACGACATATATGCCCGGGCAGTTGGCTTTGATACGCGCAAACAAGCTATGAGGAAGGTTGATGATGTCACCACGTGGTATCAAGTTGTATGCAATAGGGAAGGACGGAAGAAGGGTGAAGAGGATGACCAGTTGAATGCCCGTTCTGGTTTCACAATCAAGCGTAGGAAGTTATCTAAGCGGTGTGGTTGTACAGCTAATATATCCTTCAGGTTTTTCTCGGAAGATTGCTCGTCAGGATACATAATTCAGGAGTTCAATGAGATTCATAACCATCATATGGTTGAGATGGAACAGCAGAAATTCATGTCAAGTAATCGCAAGTTGGATGATGTACATCACAAATTTATACTAGACTGTTCCAGGGCGAATATAGGACCCACGCTTACATTTAAGGTATTGAAGGAGATTCTTGGTGGGTTTGACCTGGCTGGTTGCACTGTGGGGGATATCAGGAATGCCTCACGGGACATAAAAGCATATGCACAAGGAGTTGATGTACAAATGGTGTTGGATGACATGGCTAGGAAGAAGGAGATGTCCGAGGCTTTCACCTATCACTACGAAGTTAACGAATTTGACCAGTTGGTTGTTTTGTTTTGGTGCGATGGTGTGATGAAGAGAAATTACCACATGTTTGGTGACATTGTGTCCTTCGACTCCACATACAACACAAATAGGTACAAAACTAAATAATGTGTTGTTTATGTTATATTCTATTAATGTATTGTATATTGTATGCATTATTTGTTTGATGTTACTGCATTATGTACTGCCGTAAGTTGCATTATTATACGATTATGCTTATGACGACCGGTTGTTGTCATGTCCGCAGGTACTGTATGATATTCACTCCTTTCACTGGAAAGGATAATCATGGTAGTCCTGTGACATTTGCGGCCGGGTTGGTGTGCAGCGAGAAAACAGGGGCATTTGCTTGGCTGTTCAGACATTTTATAGATTGTATGGGTGTAGCACCCAGGATGATTGTGACCGATCAAGATTTGGGTATGCGATCAGCGATTGAAGAAGTCCTCGTCGGCACGCGTCACCGTTGGTGTATGTGGCATATAATGCATAAATTGGCAGTCAAGGTACCAAACAGATTATTGCGGGACGACGATTTCAAAAAGGAGTTTAACGCTTGTGTTTGGTCGGACCTATTAGAGCCGGAGGAATTCGAGGAGGAGTGGAATAGATTGGTTGAACATCATCAGCTGGAGGACATCGACTGGTTCAACACATTGTATGCATATAGGAGGTACTGGATACCGGCGTACTTTAGGGATTTTCCTATGGGTTCGATGATTAGGACTACGTCCATATCTGAACCAGAGAACAGTTTCTACAAAAATTATCTGAAGCCCAGAGCAAACATAGCTGAATTCTACCTGAGTTTCAACCACGCCATAGAATTCCAGTGGAATAGTAGAACAGCTTTGGACTACCACGATGCCACGTCCATACCCATACTCGCAACTACTCTGCCGTTCGAGAAACATGCTTCTACATTGTTTACCGACAGTATGTTCAGGAAAATACAACAAGAAATAGTCGAAGGTAATGATAGATGTCGTGTGCTGAGTTTTATGTCAGGAGAAACTGCTGACACATACAAGCTTGGCGATAGCAAGCGCAATGCATATTTTGTTCGTCATGACAAGACGGATGATTCTTACTCGTGCGAATGCAAGCTTTTTGGTCGCCATGGTTATTTGTGCAGTCATATTTTCTTCCTATTTCAGAACAATGAGGTGAAAAAAATCCCGGAGAAATATTGTGAAAGCAGATGGATGAAGACGCCCTTAGCCAAGGCTGTACACGGGGAGTTTCAGGAACGCTTGCTTACTCACTCATCCGCTGACGATAGGCAAACTGTGTCAAAGAAGGCGATTTCGATGTTTTATGGGTTTCTTAGATAGTTTGAGACCGACATCGGCGCATTACGTGCATTTGTAGCTGGCGTCGAAGAACTTGGCAACTCACTTCAAACTGGTAATCCGGTAACCTCAGTCGCTGAGAAGAGGCGTATGGTTGAAGAGTTTTACGGAATGGCAAGGCCTGAAACTGTTGCAGTACATCCTCCCGATGTTGTGAAGACGAAGGGTCACGCCAGCAGCTCGGCGAGCCGTCTGATTTCAAAGAGAGACAAGGCTATAAAGGATGCGACTAGGCCTCTTAGACGGTGTAAGGGTTGCGATGAGATGGGTCATCACGACTCTAGGAATTGTCCTGTGCTTAAAGAGATGAGGATGGAGAAGGATGCTGGCAAGGGGAAAAATCCAGCTTGAATCATATCTTTAAAAAAATTCCTGCATTTGTTGTTCCTTTGGTCGATTCTTTATTTTTAGTAGGATGGTTGTAATAGAATCTCTTGGTTTACTTGGTTTAGGTGAAAAATATGTCGGTTTATTAGATGGTTAAACATCTGTCCCTAACACTTTTCATGAGCATTATTTTAACTCAAGCGTTGAAGGCCAAATACATTATACGGTTTCCATTAACAATTACAAAACATATATACACATTCTAGGAGTACTAAATATACGTTCTACTATATCAGGTATGCAATCAACAAATGCATTATTTATTGTTGCAATTGCATTAGACATAACGATTGTTGCATTAATTGTGTAATATACACAAACAACGTTTGTGTATGCATAATATAATACGAATACTTACAGTATATGCAGACATGATGCACATACAATGGAGGCCTACTATGTATTTGTTGCAAATTATTAGGTGTGCAATAAACGAATGCATTATTTAGTTGAGGCGCTAGCATTACGCCCAACGATTGTTGCATTATCCATGTAAAATACGCAAAGAAAGTTTCGTAATGCATAATATATTACGAATACTTATGTTAGGAGCAGATATTATATACAAATATAAATGCGTACTACATACATGGATTAATATGTATTAGGTGTATAAAAAAATGCATTATTTAGTGTTGCCATTGCATTGCGCACAGGAATTAGTGCATTATTTGGCATCTGTAAAGCATTACGACAGTTAAACGACCACCTATTTTGAACAAAACAAAATTACAAACACGACAAAGGACATAATACACCAAGTACACAAAAAGTATTTTCATCCGTCTGATTAAAAGGAATGCACATACGGTTCTGATGAGTGCTCACAAGATAAAATTCAAAAAGACTTTCTCAAAAACATTGGTAAGTGTATTGAAGGTTGTAATAATATCTAAAATGCTATGCCTTCCAACAAATACCAGAGAGTCACGCACTACAAACCATAATTTTCTACCCAGCATTCGAAATTGAAATTTGCAGGTTTTTCTTTCCAGAACTTGTTTGCATTTTTTTGGTTTGCGGCACCGCGGACATTGTGAGCACAAGTCAGTAACGCCCTTGCGAACTTGATTCGAAACATTTCAATACTTTTGTTTCCCTTCGCTGTGAGCCCGCATTCCCAGTCTTTCTCCTTCTCTCCAAAGTAGGTTTCCAAGTGGCGCATGACATACACACCATTCTCACATATGGACAGGTTGTTCCGCCACGGCATTGCAACTACATGTGTTGTGCACTTTCGTATCACATCAGCCAGTCTGGAGTCGTTGCACTTATCTATTGCGTCAGCCATGAATTTCCGCTAAAACAAAAACATGCATAATTTTACCGCATCACCAAAATATGTTTTAATGCATAAAAGGAAAAAAAATAGAGTGGTCACATATCATACCAGCAAAGATGGTGTGTCCCCATATTTGTCGCCGAACGATGCGTGCGACTCTGTGAGGGTGTGGTCAATAATGTTGATCTTGCCATCCGGCACATCGAAACAGACCACATATTGATGTATCTTCCCCCAAATTGGGAAGAAGATCTACACGACGAAGTTAACAATAAATGTTATTGTAAGATGTCCTAAACAATTGATTCTCATACAAATAAGTTTATATTCACACTAACCAGATCGTGTTTCTCCCATTTGCTGTATCCTGCTGCTAGTGCCTCCTCAAAAAGAATGGTCCAAAAAGACGCAAATCTCCTTTCTTCATCCCACTCTTCAGGGCTATCTATCAGCGATGGTGCCTACAATCGTTGTCGGTACTTCAGGTACTTATGTTGCAGAGTAATATTCATTTCGTAAATAGATAAAATAATAGATTCACTCACGCATGGCCTTGTCGAAAAGAAGAGTCTGGACGCTGTATATGGTGCCTTGTGCTTCTCCATATTGTTCAAATATGAGCACCAAGTGTCCACGATGACCGGGCTGACAGGTTTAAATGGTGCCAGTGAAAGGAACTCGGACTTCACTGTTTGTTTGTAGGAGTCTTCATAAACAATTGCATCCCTGCATATCAATATAAAATGCCACGTTAATAATTGCCTACATAAAAACTATCAAATCCAAATAATGAAGCTAAAATCCCAGTAGGTTTATTACTGTTTTCAAAGAATACCAAACCTAATGTAGAATAAACTTCTATTACTGTATGATTACATAATGCACAATGAGAATTTCATAATGCGAAGATAGAAATTAATACATGAAATACAAAAAAACAATCAGTAAAGAGAATCACCCTCTTCACACATCAAATGCAACACAAATAATACACACCTGTTCGATTTATGCGTCTCCGCTGTGCTCAGAACCCAGAAATATAGTTCCTTGTCATTGCCGTTAGCCTTGGCTGTAAGCCTTACAGCACGCTCGTTGAAAGGAGATCGCATAGCAGGACTAGCTTTCCTTAAACGTGCCGTTTCAACGTTTAAATCCTGCTGCAAATATACAATACACATACAACAATTAGGCAAAATCCTTAAAAGATGTTATCTATTATTTTGTTACCGATCGGATGGCCTCCTTAGCCTTGTTGACCTTCTCCTTTCCTTTTACACGTCCAGCCGCGATTTTCAATGGCACGTCGGAACTAATACCACCCGTCCCAGCCTCAGAAATTACTATCCCCTTCTCCTTTGACAGGGGCGGTCTCTGCGAATGCAAGGTTACAATACAATTCATAAGATAATTAGACATACTGCATAATGCCTAAGATACTCAATATAATGCACCAAACATATTAAATAATGCATATAATGCATAAGATACTCAATATAATGCATGAAACATAATAAATAATGCACATACTGCAATGTATAATGCACATTATATCTGACCTAACAACGTTAGATTAGTACAAACCTTTGTCACTGCAGGTTGTTTCTTCTGTCCACGCTTCAAAGCCATTTCCTTTGTCAGGCCTGATCTGTTATCTTCCTTTCCCTATGTTTTCAAGTCAATCAGATACGTGTCTTTACAAGTTCACATAAAAATGTTATGATATACAATACATTAAATTAAATCAAACCTTGACTCTCCCATCGGGACATGACATATTTGATATTACCTTAACACATTTTTGTTTTGTTGTTGTCACCACCTCTTTACCACCTTCTCTAACTCTTCCAGTTTCGTCACCCGACGAACCCACCTTAGCATTTCCACCTTTCGTAATCTCCCTTCGCTCGTGTACCGTCTCCCCTACTCCACCAGTCTCCTGCGCAATACAACAATCATTTAAATGTTGTCAAAATAACAAAAATTATGTGCGCGAATAACTAATTTGGATACTTACGGCACCAACCACCTCCATGTGTGTTGCTGCAACTGAGGTGTGCACATATGCTGGGACTCCAAGTCTGGCAACATCACCTAATGGAGCAGACATTGTCGCGCCTCCTTGACACACTTCATTTAACGGCCGATCCACATCCGGTGCAACACTTGCTTGGCCATCAGGTTTGGGAGGTTGTACTCCTCCAGCGCTTACACATGCCTCGGGGGTTGGCTGTGTGGCAAATGGGTCGGGGCAGTCAAATCCATCTAAAACAAAAGATGGCCGTGTAAAGCTTTTTGTAATGGACTTTTTTTTATCGTAGGCTGCCATCATTTTCTCCATCTCAGCAATCCATTCCTGACTGTACTCCTCCTCATCCTCTCTTGCTTGGGTCAAGGTTGTTGTTATTTCGTCATCTCCAACCTCCTCTTCCTCAGGAATCCCCAACAATTTTCTGCCAATTTGACTTCCCACACGGATGCAACCATCGTCAAGTAGCTCGAGAGGGATACTGATGAAATCATCAACCCACATAGAGATAGCGTGGGCCATCAACGCGCTAGAACCAACAAACTTGTCTCTTAGGCGCCTTGCTCTGTGGAGTCCCGTAGAGGACCCTTCTCCCGCAGCCATAGTTGCTCGCCTCTGCATTTCCTCTTCCGCTACCAATCTGTCCTTGTCTACACGTGGCTCTAATCTCCCAGTACCAAACTGGTCGCGTTCTAGATCCTCACGTTGCTTTAGGGAATCGGCTGTCCATCCTTTCATCGTAGGCCAGGTTCGTACTACGCATCGCCGGATGTGGACCACGCGGTCCACATAGCAGCACTGGAAAAATTATGCAAAAAATAAGGGTTATTGATCAATAATGCAAACTACATTACAAATAATGCATTATGTGACACATTATAATGCAGCATCTGATGATAAATATATAGCATCTCTTTTTTATTAGAAACCTACCACCAGGCAGTGTATTGGCCCGGAGAACAATGGAGACTGTCCGCTAGCCCAGCTCGGGTAAGTGGCCTCAAGGACCGACAACACGTAGCCACACCAATTAAGATTTCTGATATCCGCTACATTGTCGACAAAATGTAAAATCTTCGGCTTGCAGTGGCCGTCAGAAGGAGTTTCTACCAAAGCATTTTCAAGTAGGAACATGAATAGCTTCTTGAATTCATCTCCACCATCCACATCGGCCATCATCATCTGTGCAATATCTTTTGGGGTCATCTTAAATCGTCCCTTCTGGCACCTCTCTGCCAGTAGGTCATTAAATGTGAAGTTTGACTGCTTGCCCGTTGATGGCCTTGATATGACTTGTGGACCACGAGCGAACCCCAACGTTAGGTGGACATCCTCTTCGTCAAGAGTAAGGTATTCACCGCCTGTAAGTTGAATCTGGCAGCGGGCAAGATTTAAGGACCTCAATACCCAATATGCAAGATACGGAGGGATTTCCTTAATGTCGAAATCAAGGACTGCCCCAAATCCAATTTCTGTAACAGCCCTCTTCTGTCTGGGATTCAGCTGTTTCAAGCATTCAATGAATTCAGAAGGGGTTCTGCGGCAGTATAGTCGATCCTGTCTCCTTGACTACCAAAGGTCCCAGGTCCTATCTCGGCTAACCTCTCCCTAAATCTTTTAGCAATGGCCACTGGAATAATGTCGTCGACAACACTGTCTATGTCGACTCTAAGCTGGTTATCTGAAATGGACCAAAAAACACATCATGAACTGAATTTGATTACTGATTAATATGTAAAGCAGAATATATGATGCTGAAGTCGCAATAATTAATAAATTAAACTTAAACACCACAGATAACACCATTAATACATATACCACAACATATGATGCGTATGACACAATAATTAGTGTATAATACTTAACAACGACAGCTATGACCGTAAATAATGCTTCAAATACTTACTACAATGCAAATATCACGTTATATAATGCACAGAATAAAGTGAATAATGCACATAAATTTACAGGTTAACTTTATGCATAAATCATAGAGGACACATAATGCACAGAATGGCCTACAAAAATGCACAGAGTAATCTTAGCCATATTGCATACAATGAACCAAATAATTCTTACTGTCAATCCATATTGTAAAGAATCTATATTCAATCGTCAATCTGAATCCTCTGTAACAATACAGACAACACACCTTTTCAACAGCAATATAATGCATAGATATTGATACATAATGCACGATATGCCCAAAAAAATGCACATAGTAATGTTAAATATCTTATTCTCTAGCACGGTTAACACAAGCAACACACAGACCTGGGACCATTATTATACACAATAAACTAAACTGATACTGAAAAACACAAGATGCGACGGCAATCTACCTGCATCATGTGAGGCTTGCGAGCGCGGACGTCCTCTTTTAGGCATTTTGAACCTGGCATAAAACAGAAATATAAGAGACCTAAATCCATCCCCATTTAACACAACACAATATCTACATCAGGATAATCAGTTACAACCAATTGTCGAACCGTTATTGTGTTGTGTTAAATGGGGATGGATTTAGGTCTCTTATATTTCTGTTTTATGCCAGGTTCAAAATGCCTAAAAGAGGACGTCCGCGCTCGCAAGCCTCACATGATGCAGGTAGATTGCCGTCACATCTTGTGTTTTTCAGTATCAGTTTAGTTTATTGTGTATAATAATGGTCCCAGGTCTGTGTGTTGCTTGTGTTAACCGTGCTAGAGAATAAGATATTTAACATTACTATGTGCATTTTTTTGGGCATATCGTGCATTATGTATCAATATCTATGCATTATATTGCTGTTGAAAAGGTGTGTTGTCTGTATTGTTACAGAGGATTCAGATTGACGATTGAATATAGATTCTTTACAATATGGATTGACAGTAAGAATTATTTGGTTCATTGTATGCAATATGGCTAAGATTACTCTGTGCATTTTTGTAGGCCATTCTGTGCATTATGTGTCCTCTATGATTTATGCATAAAGTTAACCTGTAAATTTATGTGCATTATTTACTTTATTCTGTGCATTATGTAACGTGATATTTGCATTGTAGTAAGTAATTGAAGCATTATTTACGGTCATAGCTGTCGTTGTTAAGTATTATACACTAATTATTGTGTCATACACATCATATGTTGTGGTATATGTATTAATGGTGTTATCTGTGGTGTTTAAGTTTAATTTATTAATTATTGCGACTTCAGCATCATATATTCTGCTTTACATATTAATCAGTAATCAAATTCAGTTCATGATGTGTTTTTTGGTCCATTTCAGATAACCAGCTTAGAGTCGACATAGACAGTGTTGTCGACGACATTATTCCAGTGGCCCTTGCTAAAAGATTTAGGGAGAGGTTAGCCGAGATAGGACCTGGGACCTCTGGTAGTCAAGGAGAGCCTAAAAAACCTACGGGGCGAAAACAGGATTGACTATACTGCCTCAGAACCCCTTCTGAATTCATTGAATGCTTGAAACAGCTGAATCCCAGACAGAAGAGGGATGTTACAGAAATTGGATTTGGGGCAGTCCTTGATTTCGACATTAAGGAAATCCCTCCGTATCTTGCATATTGGGTATTGAGGTCCTTAAATCTTGCCCGCTGCCAGATTCAACTTACAGGCGGTGAATACCTTACTCTTGACGAAGAGGATGTCCACCTAACGTTGGGGTTCCCTCGTGGTCCACAAGTCATATCAAGGCCATCAACGGGCAAGCAGTCAAACTTCACATTTAATGACCTACTGGCAGAGAGGTGCCAGAAGGGACGATTTAAGATGACCCCAAAAGATATTGCACAGATGATGATGGCTGATGTGGATGGTGGAGATGAATTCAAGAAGCTATTCATGTTCCTACTTGAAAATGCTTTGGTAGAAACTCCTTCTGACGGCCACTGCAAGCCGAAGATTTTACATTTTGTCGACAATGTAACGGATATCAGAAATCTTAATTGGTGTGGCTACGTGTTGTCGGTCCTTGAGGCCACTTACCCGAACTGGGCTAGCGGACAGTCTCCATTGTTCTCCGGCCAATACACTGCCTGGTGGTAGGTTTCTAATAAAAAAGAGATGCTATATATTTATCATCAGATGCTGCATTATAATGTGTCACATAATGCATTATTTGTAATGTAGTTTGCATTATTGATCAATAACCCTTATTTTTTGCATAATTTTTCCAGTGCTGCTATGTGGACCGAGTGGTCCACATCCGGCGACGCGTAGTACGAACCTGGCCTACGATGAAAGGGTGGACAGCCGATTCCCTAAAGCAACGTGAGGATCTAGAACGCGACCAGTTTGGTACTGGGAGATTAGAGCCACGTGTAGACAAGGACAGATTGGTAGCGGAAGAGGAAATGCAGAGGCGAGCAACTATGGCTGCGGGAGAAGGGTCCTCTAGGGGACTCCACAGAGCAAGGCGCCTAAGAGACAAGTTTGTTGGTTCTAGCGCGTTGATGGCCCACGCTATCTCTATGTGGGTTGATGATTTCATCAGTATCCCTCTCGAGTTACTTGACGATGGTTGCATCCGTGTGGGAAGTCAAATTGGCAGAAAATTGTTGGGGATTCCTGAGGAAGAGGAGGTTGGAGATGACGAAATAACAACAACCTTGACCCAAGCAAGAGAGGATGAGGAGGAGTACAGTCAGGAATGGATTGCTGAGATGGAGAAAATGATGGCAGCCTATGACAAAAAAAAGTCCATTACGAAAAGCTTTACACGACCATCTTTTGTTTTAGATGGATTTGACTGCCCCGACCCGTTTGCCACACAGCTAACCCCCGAGGCATGTGTAAGCGCTGGAGGAGTACAACCTCCCAAACCTGATGGCCAAGCAAGTGTTGCACCGGATGTGGATCGGCCATTAAATGAAGTGTGTCAAGGAGGCGCGACAATGTCTGCTCCATTAGGTGATGTTGCCAGACTTGGAGTCCCAGCATATGTGCACACCTCAGTTGCAGCAACACACATGGAGGTGGTTGGTGCCGTAAGTATCCAAATTAGTTATTCGCGCACATAATTTTTGTTATTTTGACAACATTTAAATGATTGTTGTATTGCGCAGGAGACTGGTGGAGTAGGGGAGACGGTACACGAGCGAAGGGAGATTACGAAAGGTGGAAATGCTAAGGTGGGTTCGTCGGGTGACGAAACTGGAAGAGTTAGAGAAGGTGGTAAAGAGGTGGTGACAACAACAAAACAAAAATGTGTTAAGGTAATATCAGATATGTCATGTCCCGATGGGAGAGTCAAGGTTTGATTTAATTTAATGTATTGTATATCATAACATTTTTATGTGAACTTGTAAAGACACGTATCTGATTGACTTGAAAACATAGGGAAAGGAAGATAACAGATCAGGCCTGACAAAGGAAATGGCTTTGAAGCGTGGACAGGAGAAACAACCTGCAGTGACAAAGGTTTGTACTAATCTAACGTTGTTAGGTCAGATATAATGTGCATTATACATTGCAGTATGTGCATTATTTATTATGTTTCATGCATTATATTGAGTATCTTATGCATTATATGCATTATTTATTATGTTTGGTGCATTATATTGAGTATCTTAGGCATTATGCAGTATGTCTAATTATCTTATGAATTGTATTGTAACCTTGCATTCGCAGAGACCGCCCCTGTCAAAGGAGAAGGGGATAGTAATTTCTGAGGCTGGGACGGGTGGTATTAGTTCCGACGTGCCATTGAAAATCGCGGCTGGACGTGTAAAAGGAAAGGAGAAGGTCAACAAGGCTAAGGAGGCCATCCAATCGGTAACAAAATAATAGATAACATCTTTTAAGGATTTTGCCTAATTGTTGTATGTGTATTGTATATTTGCAACAGGATTTAAACGTTGAAACGGCACGTTTAAGGAAAGCTAGTCCTGCTATGGGATCTCCTTTCAACGAGCGTGCTGTAAGGCTTACAGCCAAGGCTAACGGCAATGACAAGGAACTGAGCACAGCGGAGACGCATAAATCGATCAGGTGTGTATTATTTGTGTTGCATTTGATGTGTGAAGAGGGTGATTCTCTTTACTGATTGTTTTTTTGTATTTCATGTATTAATTTCTAAACTTCGCATTATGAAATTCTCATTGTGCATTATGTAATCATACAGTAATAGAAGTTTATTCTACATTAGGTTTGGTATTCTTTGAAAACAGTAATAAACCTACTGGGATTTTAGCTTCATTATTTGGATTTGATAGTGCTTATGTAGGCAATTATTAACGTGGCATTTTATATTGATATGCAGGGATGCAATTGTTTACGAAGACTCCTACAAACAAACAGTGAAGTCCGAGTTCCTTTCACTGGCACCATTTAAACCTGTCAGCCCGGTCATCGTGGACACTTGGTGCTCATATTTGAACAATATGGAGAAGCTCAAGGCACCATATACAGCGTCCAGACTCTTCTTTTCGACAAGGCCAGGCGTGAGTGAATCTATTATTTTATCTATTTACGAAATGAATATTACTCTGCAACATAAGTACCTGAAGTACCGACAACGATTGTAGGCACCATCGCTGATAGATAGCCCTGAAGAGTGGGATGAAGAAAGGAGATTTGCGTCTTTTTTGACCATTCTTTTTGAGGAGGCACTAGCAGCAGGATACATCAAATGGGAGAAACACGATCTGGTTAGTGTGAATATAAACTTATTTGTATGAGAATCAATTGTTTAGGACATCTTACAATAACATTTATTGTTAACTTCTTCGTGTAGATCTTCTTCCCAATTTGGGGGAAGATACATCAATATGTGGTCTGTTTCGATGTGCCGGATGGCAAGATCAACATTATTGACCACACCCTCACAGAGTCGCACGCATCGTTCGGCGACAAATATGGGGACACACCATCTTTGCTGGTATGATATGTGACCACTCTATTTTTTTTCCTTTTATGCATTAAAACATATTTTGGTGATGCGGTAAAATTATGCATGTTTTTGTTTTAGCGGAAATTCATGGCTGACGCAATAGATAAGTGCAACGACTCCAGACTGGCTGATGTGATACGAAAGTGCACAACACATGTAGTTGCAATGCCGTGGCGGAACAACCTGTCCATATGTGAGAATGGTGTGTATGTCATGCGCCACTTGGAAACCTACTTTGGAGAGAAGGAGAAAGACTGGGAATGCGGGCTCACAGCGAAGGGAAACAAAAGTATTGAAATGTTTCGAATCAAGTTCGCAAGGGCGTTACTGACTTGTGCTCACAATGTCCGCAGTGCCGCAAACCAAAAAAATGCAAACAAGTTCTGGAAAGAAAAACCTGCAAATTTCAATTTCGAATGCTGGGTAGAAAATTATGGTTTGTAGTGCGTGACTCTCTGGTATTTGTTGGAAGACTTAGCATTTTAGATATTATTACAACCTTCAATACACTTACCAATGTTTTTGAGAAAGTCTTTTTGAATTTTATCTTGTGAGCACTCATCAGAACCGTATGTGCATTCCTTTTAATCAGACGGATGAAAATACTTTTTGTGTACTTGGTGTATTATGTCCTTTGTCGTGTTTGTAATTTTGTTTTGTTCAAAATAGGTGGTCGTTTAACTGTCGTAATGCTTTACAGATGCCAAATAATGCACTAATTCCTGTGCGCAATGCAATGGCAACACTAAATAATGCATTTTTTTATACACCTAATACATATTAATCCATGTATGTAGTACGCATTTATATTTGTATATAATATCTGCTCCTAACATAAGTATTCGTAATATATTACGCATTACGAAACTTTCTTTGCGTATTTTACATGGATAATGCAACAATCGTTGGGCGTAATGCTAGCGCCTCAACTAAATAATGCATTCGTTTATTGCACACCTAATAATTTGCAACAAATACATAGTAGGCCTCCATTGTATGTGCATCATGTCTGCATATACTGTAAGTATTCGTATTATATTATGCATACACAAACGTTGTTTGTGTATATTACACAATTAATGCAACAATCGTTATGTCTAATGCAATTGCAACAATAAATAATGCATTTGTTGATTGCATACCTGATATAGTAGAACGTATATTTAGTACTCCTAGAATGTGTATATATGTTTTGTAATTGTTAATGGAAACCGTATAATGTATTAGGCCTTCAACGCTTGAGTTAAAATAATGCTCATGAAAAGTGTTAGGGACAGATGTTTAACCATCTAATAAACCGACATATTTTTCACCCAAACCAAGTAAACCAAGAGATTCTATTACAACCATCCTACTAAAAATAAAGAATCGACCAAAGGAACAACAAATGCAGGAATTTTTTTAAAGATATGATTCAAGCTGGATTTTTCCCCTTGCCAGCATCCTTCTCCATCCTCATCTCTTTAAGCACAGGACAATTCCTAGAGTCGTGATGACCCATCTCATCGCAACCCTTACACCGTCTAAGAGGCCTAGTCGCATCCTTTATAGCCTTGTCTCTCTTTGAAATCAGACGGCTCGCCGAGCTGCTGGCGTGACCCTTCGTCTTCACAACATCGGGAGGATGTACTGCAACAGTTTCAGGCCTTGCCATTCCGTAAAACTCTTCAACCATACGCCTCTTCTCAGCGACTGAGGTTACCGGATTACCAGTTTGAAGTGAGTTGCCAAGTTCTTCGACGCCAGCTACAAATGCACGTAATGCGCCGATATCGGTCTCAAACTGTCTAAGAAACCCATAAAACATCGAAATCGCCTTCTTTGACACAGTTTGCCTATCGTCAGCGGATGAGTGAGTAAGCAAGCGTTCCTGAAACTCCCCGTGTACAGCCTTGGCTAAGGGCGTCTTCATCCATCCGCTTTCACAATATTTCTCCGGGATTTTTTTCACCTCATTGTTCCGAAATAGGAAGAAAATATGACTGCACAAATAACCATGGCGACCAAAAAGCTTGCATTCGCACGAGTAAGAATCATCCGTCTTGTCATGACGAACAAAATATGCATTGCGCTTGCTATCGCCAAGCTTGTATGTGTCAGCAGTTTCTCCTGACATAAAACTCAGCACACGACATCTGTCATTACCTTCGACTATTTCTTCTTGTATTTTCCTGAACATACTGTCGGTAAACAATGTAGAAGCATGTTTCTCGAACGGCAGAGTAGTTGCGAGTATGGGTATGGACGTGGCATCGTGGTAGTCCAAAGCTGTTCTACTATTCCGCTGGAATTCTATGGCGTGGTTGAAACTCAGGTAGAATTCAGCTATGTTTGCTCGGGGCTTCAGATAATTTTTGTAGAAACTGTTCTCTGATTCAGATATGGACGTAGTCCTAAGCATCGAACCCATAGGAAAATCCCTAAAGTACGCCGGTATCCAGTATCTCCTATATGCATACAGTGTGTTGAACCAGTCGATGTCCTCCAGCTGATGATGTTCAACCAATCTATTCCACTCCTCCTCGAATTCCTCCGGCTCTAATAGGTCCGACCAAACACAAGCGTTAAACTCCTTTTTTAAATCGTCGTCCCGCAATAATCTGTTTGGTACCTTGACTGCCAATTTATGCATTATATGCCACATACACCAACGGTGACGCGTGCCGACGAGGACTTCTTCAATCGCTGATCGCATACCCAAATCTTGATCGGTCACAATCATCCTGGGTGCTACACCCATACAATCTATAAAATGTCTGAACAGCCAAGCAAATGCCCCTGTTTTCTCGCTGCACACCAACCCGGCCGCAAATGTCACAGGACTACCATGATTATCCTTTCCAGTGAAAGGAGTGAATATCATACAGTACCTGCGGACATGACAACAACCGGTCGTCATAAGCATAATCGTATAATAATGCAACTTACGGCAGTACATAATGCAGTAACATCAAACAAATAATGCATACAATATACAATACATTAATAGAATATAACATAAACAACACATTATTTAGTTTTGTACCTATTTGTGTTGTATGTGGAGTCGAAGGACACAATGTCACCAAACATGTGGTAATTTCTCTTCATCACACCATCGCACCAAAAGAAAACAACCAACTGGTCAAATTCGTTAACTTCGTAGTGATAGGTGAAAGCCTCGGTCATCTCCTTCTTCCTAGCCATGTCATCCAACACCATTTGTACATCAACTCCTTGTGCATATGCTTTTATGTCCCGTGAGGCATTCCTGATATCCCCCACAGTGCAACCAGCCAGGTCAAACCCACCAAGAATCTCCTTCAATACCTTAAATGTAAGCGTGGGTCCTATATTCGCCCTGGAACAGTCTAGTATAAATTTGTGATGTACATCATCCAACTTGCGATTACTTGACATGAATTTCTGCTGTTCCGTCTCAACCATATGATGGTTATGAATCTCATTGAACTCCTGAATTATGTATCCTGACGAGCAATCTTCCGAGAAAAACCTGAAGGATATATTAGCTGTACAACCACACCGCTTAGATAACTTCCTACGCTTGATTGTGAAACCAGAACGGGCATTCAACTGGTCATCCTCTTCACCCTTCTTCCGTCCTTCCCTATTGCATACAACTTGATACCACGTGGTGACATCATCAACCTTCCTCATAGCTTGTTTGCGCGTATCAAAGCCAACTGCCCGGGCATATATGTCGTAGAAAGCAAAAGCGAAATCTAATGACTGGAATTTCTGACCTACAACAGGCTTCATCGAGGGAGGACATTCAGGTACAACAACCACTGTACATAATTGGAAAAAAGGGGTCAGCATAATATAACAACTTTGCAATATAATATGCTGACAAGTAATGCACGATTTTCACGATTTCAATATGTCAAATTATTCAGATAGACAAACACGTGATTTATGCATACGTATAACACATACTAATAAAAACGTTGTTACGGAGTACATGTTGTGGTATATGTATTAAAAATGTTGTTTTTTACATACTACACCCTACCCCCTAGGCTTATTAAACCCTTAGGGGAAACAAGCAACGTGCGCCACACCGCGCAATCCAGACGAAATCTTTTTTACCCGAAACAATGCCTCTCACGAATTATGCATTATATAGAAACCTAAGTGCATTATACATCGTCAATACGTGCATTATATGCTTCGTCTCAACCTAATACCCTACATATGCCGCTAGCGAAGCCATGGAGAAAATTCCCAAAGCAATCAGTAATGTTATACAATGTCAACACAAAACACGATTTAATTGTTGATTAAAACCTACCCCCTACATACTACACCCTACCCCCTAGGCTTATTAAACCCTTAGGGGAAACAAGCAAGGTGCGCTACAAATCGCAAACCAGACGACCCTATCTTTTTTACCCGAAACAATCTCGCTCACTAATTATGCATTATATAGACATCTAAGTGCATCATACGTCGTCAATACGTGCATTATATGCCGAGTCTCAACCTAATACCCTACATATGCCGCCCGCGAATCCTTGGAGAAATTTCTCACAGCAAGCAGTAATGTTATACCACGTCAACAAAAAACATGATTTTATTGTTGATTAAAAATCAATTAATCAAACTAATACAACTTGTACATACGACACCCTACCCCCTAGGCTTATTAAACCCTTAGGGGAAACAAGCAACGTGCACCACACCGCGCAATCCAGACGAAATCTTTTTTACCCGAAACATTGCCTCTCATGAATTATGCATTATATAGAAACCTAAGTGCATTATACATCGTCAATACGTGCATTATATGCTTCGTCTCAACCTAATACCCTACATATGCCGCTAGCGAATCCATGGAGAAAGTTCTCACAGAAAGCAATAATGTTATACCATGGCAACACAAAACACAATTTAATTGTTGATTAAAAATCAAATAATCAAACTGCTACCACTTCTACAGAAAGATCTGCAACATTAAAAAAACATGCTAATTCATGATTTACCTTCTTCCATTGCTTAAGATCAAACTCTGACTACCAACGACTGATTAACAATAGGATTTAGATTTGTGATAATTGAAACCTTCCAAAAAAATAGTAATGCAGAATCATATACGTCTGACGCTTCTCTGCCTTCTTCGACGTGAGAGAAGAAAATAAACCGTAATATTTGCAAAGGAGAGAATCATGGAATTTCCATAACTAACACAATATTATCTACCAAATCTGCCCTTAATCGATTTTTAATTGATAATAATTAAATGGAATCAGCGATTTTTTTAAGCCACAAGATTGCTGGAATTAAAGGTTGAGATTAAAAAGGAAAAAGGAGGAAATATGAGAAAAGGAAATGAATACATCCCTATATATATATATATATATTCGTTGTTTCGAGAGTAGTGCATGCTATTATGCTAAGATATATTTCGTCTGTGGGACATTACAAAAAAGAAAATGTGTTACTTAGAGTGGGATGGCTATAATATAAAAATCGAATAACTAATGTTATTTAGAAAATCATTTTTACTTTATTTATACTATATAAAAGCCAAGTCCTCAAAAAGTTGTTTTTCCCGCCCACTTTCATGAAATATTGAGAAGTATATTATAAAATTGTATTAGCCTATAATATACAATATTAATATATGATTGATTTGATATAGAGAATAAATGGTTGTCAATTAGTCAAATCACTCTCCTTTTAACCATTGGGTAAAAATAAGATCAAATGGTTTCTCTCTCATTTATTTTAATGACCAATAATACTATGCCATTTGTAACAGTCCCATTGGTCAATAAATATTTTATCTATTACTCAAATATCTTTATATATTAAATTAAATATATGTAAAAGTTATACCAAAATTCATAGGTTTTCATCCTCTACAAATTGAGATCACATTTGCTATAGTTCTATTCACAAAAAAAATCTCTATTTTCTCTACATATAATCTTTCTTCTATATTATAATTTCTTTTTGTTTTAAATTTATTCATCATCCATGAGAATGACATGTTCTCTAATCTATACATCTATACATATATAAAAGCCAAGAAGTAGGAATTTTTATTTTTCCACCCACTTTCATGAAAATTTGTAGAGTATATTGTATAAATCTTTTAGCATGTATAATAAAATTTAATGCAAGATGCATAATATGATAGGTTGTCATTGAACAAAACACCATTATACATTTGATAATACACATTTAAAAACGTGAAGTAGTGTGATTGATGTGAGTAATAAAATGATACTCCGTAAACCAATGGCCAGTAAACAAATCAACGTACCAAATGGTATAATCTCATTGGTTGATAAATATTTTTTTAAAAATTTATATATCTTTTGTATATTATTTTAATAAATTATAAAAATTATACCAAAATTCGTAGTTTTTCATCCTCTATAAATAGATACCACATTTGTTATAGTTTTGATCACAAAAAAAATATTGTGTTTTCATTCATATAATCCTTCTTCTTTGATAATATATTTTTTTATTTTATAGTCTTCTTTGTTGTTCATTATGAATAATGATGAGGGTAATATATTCTCGGATTCTCAAAATTTCTATTTCTAATTTTAATATGGATCTAGGTCATCCTCTATTCTGACTGTAATTGAAGGTAAGTTTAAAAAAAACCTCATTTGTCCCCCTATGCGTTTATTTACAAATCTTTTATGTGATTCAGTTGGGCCGTACATCCATTTATAGTGATATAGTAAGTTTTAGTGTATTAAAAAAAATTATTACTTTTAAAATGTTTTAATCTTTTGGCATCAAATCATTTCTATACTCTGCACTTTTTTTTTCAAATTTTCAACAAAAGAATGATTTTGTTCTTAATATTTAAATTTAGGTAATTAATTGTAGATATAGTTCTTGATATTTAAAAAATACACTCCTTCGTCTTCAAGTCCGGACGTGGTAGATGGCTATCACCCCCAAGAACACGAAATAAATACCTAAACAAAACAAAAACAAAAGATCAAATAAAATAAAACAACTAGGTAGTAAACAACCTATTGTCTCCCCGACAACGGCGCCAAAACTTGATGCGTATTTTTAGAGTATCTAGACCAGTTCACACAAGATATCAAGTTTAACTAATTAACTCTAATAATACTACAATACTGCAATATTACAACGTCGTAGTAGTATTTCAAGTGTTGATTCACATGGAGGTGAAAAATTGTTTATACTTAAAAGCATATAAAAACATACAAAGATTGAATTTTTTAATTTGAAAGTTGTTGACAAAGTAAAGTGCAGATTAACTAGAGAAAGACTTTTTCAAACGGAAAAAATAAATGCCACTCCAAGTTGCGCAATATATTTGTATTGTTCTATACCTCTAACAAAGAAACTTATGCAGTGATTAAAACATCAACCTAATCACATACACTGACCATGTACACGATGAGTAGTTAATTAACTAAATACACAACCTATGAACTAATTTTCAACGACTACAAAATCCTACAGAAGCGCAGGAGAAATACTCATCTACTATGATCACGTACTTAATCCACTGTCAAATTGTCCTCTGAACAATTCTAATTCAATAGCATACCAACAATCAAACACTCCCAAACTATGTTAAAGAGATAATAGCATAGGAAAGAACAACACTACATTATTAGAGCAAAAAACATAGTGTATAAACATCAAGCATATTGTAGGTATCAAAAACAAATGATTCAAAGGTTTAGAAACATCCATAACATCCTAAATTACAACTTAGAGCAGCATTGAGAGTTTTAGCCTAAACACATGGTAGATTTTGCAATAAAAACCATAGGAAGCAAGCTCTCGTTGAGTGGAATTGGAATTTGGAGACGGATCGTCGGAATGTTGGCCGGAATTTCTTCCTTCTCTTCTTCCTCCTTTCTTTCTCTCTTTTCCTCTCTATTTCTCGTCCAAGGGTGTCTGAATATTCTCAAAAACTGCTCCAGAAACCTATTTGTAAACTAAAATTAGGCTGTTTCCGAGAAAACGCCCGACCCGGGCGAAATTGTCACGACCGCCCATACAAGGGGTACCACAAACGCGGCGATCGTGACCGACATGCATGGATTACAATTTAGAAGATCAACTTAATTAACTTAAAGAAAGGAAAACAACTTAGTTTAAAAATTTTAAGGTTATATTTTTTTTTTGAAAAGACATAAGAAAAATACATTCAAAAAGGACAACGGAAAAAAAATTAGACTTAGGAAATACAACCATTAATAACTAAAGTAAAACAAACATTTAACTTAAATCTCGAAGAATATCATTTTCAAAAGACAACGTAAACACTTGTTTAAAAACTAATCACCACCATACATGTTCAAACACAAAGCATAAAGAAAAGATTAAAGTCTTGAGACATGGTTCAAGTTATAGCAACGGAAAATACAGTTTAAGGAGAGTCAAGGACTACGCCTATGTATGACGACACAACGTATCCTACGTTCTCAAGCCAGCTCAACATCCACCGCAACATCCCGCTCAACCTGCACATAAGAAAAAATAATATGCAGGGCTGAGTACTTGTTGTACTCAATGGGCTCATGCCGAAAACATTTTAATAAGTTATGTCATCCATACCAGTGATCTCGAGTTTTATATAGTAAGAAATATCACGAGAAACACAAAAATCCAAGTCTGGCCAGACAATTTATCTCCCCATTTTCCACATCAATCCATCAATCACAATCACAGTGCGACGAAAGTGTGGCCACACTATTCGCCCACGAGACCGGCCGACTAGCAAGGACGGCTCACGATCCCATCAGTGTACACAGCCTGATAGGGTTTGCGGCCCTACTCAGACCCGAATTCGTTTCACAACACAGCCATATAGCCTAACGGAGTAAACTCATACGAACTAGGCATCAGACACACAATCTCATAATAAAAACAACATGGCATGACATAACAGTTAAACCACCCTTATAACGCCACATAGCATTTTCGGAAAAGTAAAAAGGTTTGAAAAGAAAGCCCACCTCGTTCTCTTAGCAAAATCACAACCCAACTTAGCAACTCTCGATCCTCGAGTTCACGAATACACAACACCCTTGTCAACGACAACACAAGTCAGCCTCACACAACAACATATCACTATGCATGTCCTATCGTTTCTCTCTCATCGTTTTCCTCAATTTCCCAAACCCGACATACATCTCAAAGGTGTAAACACACGTAACACATTTCAACTTATCACAAGTGATTTCAACATTTAAGCACATTCCTTGGACATACATGCATCATACAATACTTTTAAACTTGAAATATAAGTGTCATTTAATCAAGGCAGAAAACTGGCAGAATTGCGCGACCGTTTTGTAAAAATCACTTTAAATTCACCCGACCTCAAAACATGCTAAATTTTGGTCACGATACAGAGCACACATTCAAGTTCATCCATGAAAATTTTCATATCTAAATCACGTCATTTAGTCAGTCATATCACATATTGAACTCTCTGGTCGGAACATACAATTTCTGGCAGTATTGCGCAGTTCATTTGAAAAATTCACCATAAATTCATACGATGTCAAAAAAAGCTGAACATTTAACACAATACAGAAGACACTTCAAATTTTCATATAGCTCAAGAATCACATCAATCGGAGGTCATTTGGTCAGACAAACAGAAAACGAAACATTCAATTGCGAGAACTCACGTTTCTGGCAGATTTGCGCAGTCAACTTCAAAAATTTATTAAAAATTCATTTTTCTATAAAACGGGCTGAAATTCACACGAGACACAGAAAACATCTTGAAGTTTACTCAGTAAATATGTCATAGCAAAATTCGTTCGTTTGATGGGTCAATCATAGATCATAAGTCACTGGTCGTGCACCACAGATTTTTCAGGTTCATAGATCGAAAATAGGGTTTTCATCTTCCATCAAACAAACATCGATTTTTCATGCTCGAACACACATAATCATGCTTAAAAGTTTCTCACACACATATTTGCACATGAACTCACATCATTCACCAACTATTCCAATCCAACATCACATGATTTCAATCAAAAACACAATATTATCAAAGTTCTTATGCAATCACACTTTCCCACCGATAAATTTTTCGATCTATTAATCCTACACCCTCTATATGCATGTAGGATTCAAGAATAATGTTTCAATGAAGAGATGAGAAGAAAAACTTAGTTATACCTTTTCGAATCACGAAAACGAACGGTAGGAACAAGGATGGAGGCGATTCGTCGAAACTCTTGAAAAATCCACTCCAATTGATGCAAGAAACAATGAGGGAAGAAGTTTTTGGAGAGGATGGAGAGTGAAGGGGGGAGGCACGAAATTTTGAGGGAGATGGGGGCTAGGGTTTAGTTTAGGTGTTTGTATAGGATTAGGTTAAAGTTTAAAGAATTATTTAATTAATTATGGAGGGATAAAATAATGACCAAATGAAATAAAAGTCCCATAATTAAAAGAATAAAATAGGCATGTAGGATGGGGAGGAATTCGAAAATTCCATGTAGAGCATAACAAGGAATTTATTTGGTATTTACTTGGAGAGAATATATTCACAACTTAGGAAATAAAAGTGAATATTCCATAAACAAGGGAACAAAATAAATTAAATCTCCAAGTAGGAAAATAATGAGGAAGGGACGAAAATTCCATAAGGAATTGCACAAGGAAATTATTTAAATCCTCAATTAAATAGAATATGATTTAAATTTGGTGATTTCTTTATAGGAAAAGACTCCCATAAAATAGGCAACAACTAAATAAATTTGCACAAGGAAATTAACCAAAATGGGGCGTGCGACACAAGGAAATATTCACATCCCCAATTAATTGACTTAGGTATTAATTTGGTATTTCATTGAATAAAAGGGATTCCACAAAATAAGAAACAAATATATTCTCCTCTAAAAAAATAGGGAGACCGAAAATTGGCTTAATTAGCCACAAGGAAATAATTCAACTCTTAATTCAATTGGGGCGAGGGAATAAAATGTGGCAAGATTTAATTGGATTTAATTTGGATGAATATCCCAAAACAATTAATTAAATCCAAGAAAGAATAAATTCTCAATAATTGGAGGGGCCGACAATAGCCATTTTTTGGCTAGAACAAGATGCATGATTTTATTTAAATTGACTCCCCACATTAAAATCTAATTAGCACTTCATTCCAATTCCCCCATGATGATTTATTCCACATAACCAAACTCAAACACGTAGCAACAATTTAAATTTCATAAATGAAATTTCCAACCGACATTTATTAAATAAAGGTCATACAAATTTTTGGGATGTTATATCCTTCCCCTCTTAACAGAAATTTCGTCCCGAAATTTTGACTGCCTCACATAAACAACTCGGGGTATTTTTCTTTCATACTTTCTTCTAACTCCCACGTGGCTTCCTTGGGACCATGGTGTTTCCACAACACTTTCACTGATGCTATCGACTTGTTTCGCAACTCTTGCACCTTCCGATCTAGGATTGCCTCGGGCCTTTCCTCGTAGTTCATGTCGGGGGTTAGGATCACCTCCTCTTGATGAATCGCATGCTTGGGGTCGAACACATACTTGCGCAAGTGCGACACATGGAACACGTTGTGCGCATTCCCAAAACTGGGAGGTAACGATAAACGGTACGCTACAGGACCTACTTCATCGATAATCTCGTACGGCCATACAAAACGCGGCTTCAGCTTGCCCTTTATTCCAAACCTCACAACTTCTTTCGTCGGGGATACTTTCAAGAACACTTTGTCACTAATGTCGAATTTAATTTCCGTTCGACGCACGTCGGCATACGACTTCTGCCTATCTTGAGCTTCCTTGATCCTTGTGCGGATTTGATGCACAATTTCGGTCATCTCCCTTATAGCGTCGGGTCCTAACATCTTCCTCTCGCCAACTTCATCCCATTAAAATGGAGATTGACACTTCCTGCCATACAAGGCTTCATACGAAGCCATATCGATCGTCGCTTGATAGCTATTGTTGTAGGCGAATTCAACCAACGGTAGAACAGTTTCCCAACTTTTCTCTCGATCTAGGACAACGGCTCGCAACATATCCTCAAGTGTCTGAATCGTCCTCTCTGACTGCTCGTCCGATTGCGGGTGATAAGCAGTGCTGAAGTTCAGTTGCGTGCCCAATTCTCGTTGCAAACTCATCCAAGACTTTGATGTGAACTTCGTATCGCGGTCTGACACAATGGTCTTTGGCACTCCATGCAATCGCACAATCTCATTCACGTAGAGATTAGCTAACTTATCCGCGCCATAAGTAACTCGAATTGGTAAAAAGTGCGCGCTCTTAGTTAGTCGATCGATGATCACCCAAATTGCGGTGTTGCCCTTCTGTGACTTTGGCAAACCCGTCACGAAATCCATAGCTAGATGCTCCCACTTCCATTCGGGAATTTTGAGTGGTTGCAACTTCCCATATGGCCGTTGGTGTAAGGCCTTCACTTGTTGACATGCTAGACATCGTTCCACATACGACGCTACGTCTCCTTTCATTCCATTCCACCAAAAACGTTGCTACAAATCTCGATACATCTTCGTGCTTCTGGGGTGTGCAGTGTAAGGCTTGTCGTGTGCTTCACTCAAAATCTCATCTTTTAGCGCCTCATCGCTCGGCACACACAATCGTCCATCATACGTCAAGGCATTATCTGCCTCCTCACGGTAATGATCAAGCTTCTCGGCTCTTACCTTCGCACGTAATTATTTCAACTTCTCATCACGTCGCTGGGTTCTATGAGCTTGGTTCTCAAATTTGGCTCAATCACTAGCGTCGCCAATCTCGCTTCTACTGTCTCGGGCGCTCTCACTATCTCCAATCTCATTCTGACGAATTCGCGAATCAACGCTTCCTCTTGCGTTAGGAAATAAGCCAATTGCGGTTGGTTCTTCCTACTCAAAGCATCGGCTACTACGTTTGCCTTGCCCGGGTCGTAGTGAATACCACAGTCATAATCTTTCACAATCTCTAACCAACGTTGTTGTCGCATGTTCAGCTCCTTCTGCTCAAAGAAATACTTGAGACTTTTGTGATATGTATATATTTCGCATCTCACTCCATAGAGATGATGTCTCCAAATTTTCAGTGCATGCACTACTGCCGCTAACTCCAAGTCGTGAGTCAGAAAATCCAATTCATTCTGTCTCAACTGTCGGGAAGCGTATGCTATCACTTTTCCATCTTGCATCAACACACATCCAAGTCCTACTTTCGATGCTTCCGTATAGACGGCGAAGTCTTTGTCGGTTGCCGGCATAGCTAGAACCGGTGTTGTCGTCAACTTCTCATTCAATAGTTGGAAACTCGCCTCGCACTCCGGCGTCCAAACTACTTTGATTACTTTCTGTAACAGTTGCATCATCGGTCTCGCAATCTTAGAGAATCCTTCAATGAATCGTCGATAGTATCCCGCCAATCCTAAGAAGCTGCGGATTTCACTTTGGCGTTTTCGGAGTTTTCAAATTCTGCACGGCCTCGACCTCTGCTGGGTCTACTTGAATTCCATTTGCCGTCACAATATGACCAAGAAAGTTCACTCGAGTCAACCAAAACTCACACTTACTAAACTTGGCATAAAGCTTCTCCTTTCGCAACGTTTCCAACACTGTTTGTAGATGCCATCCATGTTCCTCCTCGTTCTTCGAGTATACTAAAACATCGTCGATGAAGACTAACACCAACTTGTCAAGATACTCGTGAAATACTCGGTTCATCAAGTCCATGAAGACGGCAGGGGCATTAGTCAGCCCAAATGGCCTCACGACGAATTCATAATGGCCATAGCGAGTGCGAAAAGCAGTCTTAGGCACATCCTCTCGTCGAACCTTTAGTTGATGATACCCTGATCTCAAATCCATTTTCGAGAATACGCCCGCTCCTCGAAGTTGGTCAAACAAGTCATCAAGTCTTGGCAGTCGGTACTTATTCCTCAAGGTCAACTTGTTGAGCTCACGATAGTCGATGCACATCCTCATCGTTCCATCCTTTTTCTTTACGAACAACACATGCGCTCCCCATGGTGATACACTAGGTCGGATAAATCCCAAATCTAGCAGTTCTTGCAACTGAATCTTCAATTCAGCCAAATCTTTAGGGGCCATTCGGTATGGTGCTTTCGATACTGGCGCAGATCCAGGTTCTAAGTCAAAGGTAAACTCTACATGTCCGTCGGGTGGCGGTCCTGGCAAAGCTTTGGGAAAATCTCGTACTGCTGCCACGTCTTCCACTTTCAAATCCTTCTTTTCATCTCCGTTCAAGTACACAAGATACGCCGGACGCCCTTATCTTATCATCGTGGTCGCTTGTAATGCGGAGATTATGGAAGTTTGTCGGTTCAGGGAGATCCCATACAAGATAGTTGGCTCTTCGCCCAGGGCTTGAAGAGAAATCTGTCTCTCTTTTACAGTGAATCGTTGCGTGGTTCTCGGTAAGCCAATCCATTCCCAAAATTATGTCAACGCTCTCCAAGGCATGACGTGTAAAAGTCGAGCTACTACTCTTAACTCTCCTAACACAAACTTTAGTCAAACAGTCTTAACTTGGATATGAACCGATTTTGAAATATAACAATTGGTTATGATCATCCCCACGGAGCTTGAAAGAACATAAGATAGGTCATGAATATGGGATGAAATCAAACAAATGTCAATTCTCATAGTAGGCTACCAAAAGATAACTCAGTTGTTTGACCAAATTTGGAAGGTCCACACATCAATGGATAATGACTTAAAGGGTTGAAGAAAAGAAATGATCAGTTGCATGAGGATTGAGAAATATAGGCAGTTGTCACAAAGCGGTACTGATCATGGTTCAAGGAAAATCATAATATGGACTGACAGAATCACATCAATAGGTTCATAAGTTTGTGAAAGGCAATCAAAGTCAAAGGGGTTATTGAAAACAAAAAAATCAAGTGGATTAAGTTTGTTAAGGCAAGGAACAAAATGTAGGCCTTAACTTCATTTTGTAGAAAGAAAGGTTCTATTATGGAAAGGATACATGAACTGTACCCAAAAGAATTTCACTCTGTAAGGAAGAACTTGACACAGACATGGTGACAAAATAAAAGGCTAAACAAAAGTTCGAAGAAGAATATCCCAATAGAAAACATGTCTGTGAAACGTGATTATATTGAAGGACGTAACTGCAAGCAGCCTTAGGAATGAAGCTCAATAGCAAAGGCTCACAGAGTCAAAGTATGGTCCGTATAGATAATAGATCAAAGAAGACTACAATCAATCCAAGTGTCCAAAGTTATGAAGGCAACACCACTTTCCAAGAAGTGAAAGTGAGTTATGACTCAATGGAGGAAAAGAAACAATATGCATCACTTGCAAGGGGTGAATGAAACAAGCTGTTAAATAGACAATGGCTCACGGCTATTTGAAAGGTCCTGAAAGATAACTTCTTATAATCCAAGTAAGAACTGTTGACTAGAATAGTTTGTTCCACCTATTAAAGTCGCACCTCCTTGTTCATCTTTCGCAAGCCGAAACTGGTAACATCGCTCTAAGAACTGTGGATTCCACACTGAGATTCTTCGTGTCATTACCATAATAACGATAGTTGAAATCCATATCTTCATAAAATTCTTTGCCTGTCATAATGACTATCCTCGTATGACATGGTTATCATCCTCGTGCTCCTTAGCAGGGTATGGAGATCATCTCCATCGTGCTTCCACTTACGCAAGATTAAACTATACTAATTTAAATTGCGAGTATGATCGCTCGTCGTTGCATGAAAATATCTCTTAGCATCAGTTCTTCTTGTCTCGCACCTTGACTTAAGCATTTGCCTTAACTTTCATATTCTCGTACGTTTCATTGCTCAGAGAAGCAATAGTTAAGTTTTCAACTTAGAACTACGATTCGCACGGTCAACTAGGCTTATATTTTAGTTACTCTAAGTTCACCACACAATTCATCATCTCATAGATCATCATCTACTTCAATTTACGTCATTCATACCCCAAGATAAACACACCACATTTTCACTTCCCACAGCAAAACACTTTCGAACTTCACATTATGTTCAAAACTTTTGAAACAAAATTTCTTTACACTTTCTCACTTTCCTAAAAATTTTCCACATCTCACTTTTAAAGTAAAAGTTTTGACTCAAACTAAATCGTAATTTCGCATCAACTTTCATCATTTGTATAAAACATTCCATAGAATAACACATCATACCTCGCACCTCATAACATACATAACATCACACTTCCACAGCTCAATTTTCCAAACGAAGTAAATTTTTTTGTCGAAACTCGTTTTTTTTTTTTTTAACAAATCATAAACACCACAATTTCCATTGATCAATTAATTTCCTCAAAAGAAACATATTTTTATTTAAAAAAAAATTCTAACAACTTTCCACAACATAAATATTTTTCCTCAACCATACTCTACTAGAACAACTAGTCATTAATATCGCAAAACAATCAACCTCAAAATCATTTTCCCATTTTTTTTCTACATGTCTAACACCATGCAAATCTTTCAAAACTCATAACGCATTTGTATTCCAGACAAAACACTCATGCACTTCGCATATATGGTTGAAACAACATTTTTAGTTACTCATCTTTTCTCATAAATTTCAACATTCTCAAAACAACTCATCAATTGTCATTTTTGATGTAAAACACTCCATCTTCCTATGTTCGCATGCTTACATCGTAGAACTTTCACACATAACACATATTTACGACATTATGTCACTCATGCTCATGTTCCACATAAGTATACCAGAACAATATCACATTCTTACATACGACACGTGTTTAGATCATCTTGACAATCATGCTCATACTCAACAAAATCATACTATCACAACATTATTTCCACATAAAGCACGTGTTTAGATCATCACACAAATCATGCTCACATTCAACTTCTTTACGTCATCACATCATTTATTCACGAATTTGAACATGAGAATCACATCACATCATCACGTAATTACATGCTCATGCATTCTTTTGCCCAAACCATCCTCATCATATCATAAAGTTTATACCTCGTTCTCATATTTCATCAACAACTTTAAAACATACCTCACTTTCCTTGGTTGAGCGTGATGCTTTGGATGTTGAGCCTTCGTGACACTTCTAGTCAATACGGGTTCACTAACTTAGACTTAAAGTGAAAGAAGACTCTCGGACCAGAGCGAAAGAACAAAGCTCTGATACCACTCTGTCACGACCGCCCATACAAGGGGTACCACAAACGCGGCGATCGTGACCGACATGCATGGATTACAATTTAGAAGATCAACTTAATTAACTTAAAGAAAGGAAAACAACTTAGTTTAAAAATTTTAAGGTTATATTTTTTTTTTGAAAAGACATAAGAAAAATACATTCAAAAAGGACAACGGAAAAAAAATTAGACTTAGGAAATACAACCATTAATAACTAAAGTAAAACAAACATTTAACTTAAATCTCGAAGAATATCATTTTCAAAAGACAACGTAAACACTTGTTTAAAAACTAATCACCACCATACATGTTCAAACACAAAGCATAAAGAAAAGATTAAAGTCTTGAGACATGGTTCAAGTTATAGCAGCGGAAAATACAGTTTAAGGAGAGTCAAGGACTACGCCTATGTATGACGACACAACGTATCCTACGTTCTCAAGCCAGCTCAACATCCACCGCAACATCCCGCTCAACCTGCACATAAGAAAAAATAATATGCAGGGCTGAGTACTTGTTGTACTCAATGGGCTCATGCCGAAAACATTTTAATAAGTTATGTCATCCATACCAGTGATCTCGAGTTTTATATAGTAAGAAATATCACGAGAAACACAAAAATCCAAGTCTGGCCAGACAATTTATCTCCCCATTTTCCACATCAATCCATCAATCACAATCACAGTGCGACGAAAGTGTGGCCACACTATTCGCCCACGAGACCGGCCGACTAGCAAGGACGGCTCACGATCCCATCAGTGTACACAGCCTGATAGGGTTTGCGGCCCTACTCAGACCCGAATTCGTTTCACAACACAGCCATATAGCCTAACGGAGTAAACTCATACGAACTAGGCATCAGACACACAATCTCATAATAAAAACAACATGGCATGACATAACAGTTAAACCACCCTTATAACGCCACATAGCATTTTCGGAAAAGTAAAAAGGTTTGAAAAGAAAGCCCACCTCGTTCTCTTAGCAAAATCACAACCCAACTTAGCAACTCTCGATCCTCGAGTTCACGAATACACAACACCCTTGTCAACGACAACACAAGTCAGCCTCACACAACAACATATCACTATGCATGTCCTATCGTTTCTCTCTCATCGTTTTCCTCAATTTCCCAAACCCGACATACATCTCAAAGGTGTAAACACACGTAACACATTTCAACTTATCACAAGTGATTTCAACATTTAAGCACATTCCTTGGACATACATGCATCATACAATACTTTTAAACTTGAAAAATAAGTGTCATTTAATCAAGGCAGAAAACTGGCAGAATTGCGCGACCATTTTGTAAAAATCACTTTAAATTCACCCGACCTCAAAACATGCTAAATTTTGGTCACGATACAGAGGACACATTCAAGTTCATCCATGAAAATTTTCATATCGAAATCACGTCATTTAGTAAGTCATATCACATATTGAACTCTCTGGTCGGAACATACAATTTCTGGCAGTATTGCGCAGTTCATTTGAAAAATTCACCATAAATTCATACGATGTCAAAAAAAGCTGAAAATTTAACACAATACAGAAGACACTTCAAATTTTCATATAGCTCAAGAATCACATCAATCGGAGGTCATTTGGTCAGACAAACAGAAAACGAAACATTCAATTGCGAGAACTCACGTTTCTGGCAGATTTGCGCAGTCAACTTCAAAAATTTATTAAAAATTCATTTTTCTATAAAACGGGCTGAAATTCACACGAGACACAGAAAACATCTTGAAGTTTACTCAGTAAATATGTCATAGCAAAATTCGTTCGTTTGATGGGTCAATCATAGATCATAAGTCACTGGTCGTGCACCACAGATTTTTCAGGTTCATAGATCGAAAATAGGGTTTTCATCTTCCATCAAACAAACATCGATTTTTCATGCTCGAACACACATAATCATGCTTAAAAGTTTCTCACACACATATTTGCACATGAACTCACATCATTCACCAACTATTCCAATCCAACATCACATGATTTCAATCAAAAACACAATATTATCAAAGTTCTTATGCAATCACACTTTCCCACCGATAAATTTTTCGATCTATTAATCCTACACCCTCTATATGCATGTAGGATTCAAGAATAATGTTTCAATGAAGAGATGAGAAGAAAAACTTAGTTATACCTTTTCGAATCACGAAAACGAACGGTAGGAACAAGGATGGAGGCGATTCGTCGAAACTCTTGAAAAATCCACTCCAATTGATGCAAGAAACAATGAGGGAAGAAGTTTTTGGAGAGGATGGAGAGTGAAGGGGGGAGGCACGAAATTTTGAGGGAGATGGGGGCTAGGGTTTAGTTTAGGTGTTTGTATAGGATTAGGTTAAAGTTTAAAGAATTATTTAATTAATTATGGAGGGATAAAATAATGACCAAATGAAATAAAAGTCCCATAATTAAAAGAATAAAATAGGCATGTAGGATGGGGAGGAATTCGAAAATTCCATGTAGAGCATAACAAGGAATTTATTTGGTATTTACTTGGAGAGAATATATTCACTACTTAGGAAATAAAAGTGAATATTCCATAAACAAGGGAACAAAATAAATTAAATCTCCAAGTAGGAAAATAATGAGGAAGGGACGAAAATTCCATAAGGAATTGCACAAGGAAATTATTTAAATCCTCAATTAAATAGAATAGGATTTAAATTTGGTAATTTCTTTATAGGAAAAGACTCCCATAAAATAGGCAACAACTAAATAAATTTGCACAAGGAAATTAACCAAAATGGGGCGTGCGACACAAGGAAATATTCACATCCCCAATTAATTGACTTAGGTATTAATTTGGTATTTCATTGAATAAAAGGGATTCCACAAAATAAGAAACAAATATATTCTCCTCTAAAAAAATAGGGAGACCGAAAATTGGCTTAATTAGCCACAAGGAAATAATTCAACTCTTAATTCAATTGGGGCGAGGGAATAAAATGTGGCAAGATTTAATTGGATTTAATTTGGATGAATATCCCAAAACAATTAATTAAATCCAAGAAAGAATAAATTCTCAATAATTGGAGGGGCCGACAATAGCCATTTTTTGGCTAGAACAAGATGCATGATTTTATTTAAATTGACTCCCCACATTAAAATCTAATTAGCACTTCATTCCAATTCCCCCATGATGATTTATTCCACATAACCAAACTCAAACACGTAGCAACAATTTAAATTTCATAAATGAAATTTCCAACCGACATTTATTAAATAAAGGTCATACAAATTTTTGGGATGTTACAGAAATGGTGCCAACCCGGGAGTTTCTACTGGACCTGGCGTTTTGTTGGTTCAAAAATGGCCGGGTCGGGCGTTTTCGCCAGGTTCGCACTGCTCCGTGCAGCCTTCATCAAATGGCCATAACTTCTTCATCCGGGTTCCGATTGAAGAGTACAAGATACCCACGCGAAGCTATTTCAAAGGCAAAGATAACGGTGGTAGGATAAAAGAATTTTGACATTGTCTTGATAGGCAACGAGTAGTTTGAATCAGACCCCTTGGCTCATTGTATGCTTTCACTCCACATGTACATCTATCAACTAAAATATAATAATCAAACTTTAATGATTAATTGAAAGATGATTTTAATATAAAAAATAGGAGAAATCTTAGAGTAGAATAAACATTATTTGATTTACATCATATATTCACCGATGAAGGATCACTTGCTATTTAGTTGAAAATTTCAGTTGGTCCACTTTCTCTACACTGTTACAGAACTACATTATCAGTACAGGGGCTATGTTAGACCAAACTGGACTGGACTATTTGATACCAATAATAAATTAGTAAAAAATTGACACCCAAGAAATTCATAGATGATGCCATGGAGGCCTGTGCTTCAATAACACATTTTTGTAACAATTCTGAGCTCTCCAATCTCAAGCATACTTATCTCTTCCGCATGGAACTGCTTCTTCAGATGGGTTGATTGCTATGATGACTGATCATTACAGCAATTTGATGAGACTACTTTAATTCTATTAGCTAGCTGAACAGATTACAAACAAAATAGGGCTGTCAAATTTGCTATTGGGAAGTGGTGAGCAGTTTTTTGTTAAGATAAATGTTTGTGAAAACTCATCAGAGAGAAAAGAGTTTCCAAATTTAAAAAGTGCATATTCTTGTGGGACAGACTAAAAAGGAAAGAATGTATATTCTTGTGGGACGGAGGAGGGAGTAATAAGTTTCTTGCTATCTTATTAGAGTGTCCACGATAGTGGACAAGCCCTCTCCCACCGCCGCGGTAAAAAAAAACTGTTGCATGATCTATGTTTCAGAATCATATACATGCAATAATAGTGAGCGTCTCTTGGAAGAATGTAGTGGAAAAGGAGTTTGGAGCACTGAGAAACAACTTTCATGAAGAGGTTACCAGTACACAAGTATCGTTCATCTCTGAATTATCACTCACTCTGCAAATGTGGCCATGGAGTATTTGCCCCTTTCCAAATTTTTGCAAATAAGGCTTGGATGTTGTTGGAACAAATATATACGTATAGTTTAGAACCAGTTTATTAACAAGTTTAGTTATTTTTTTTGGGGGGTGTGTAATATAAGAGAATCTTGTGTACTGGTTGATCAATGCACAGACCAAACCAAACGGTGTGTTAATTATGGACATGTTGCCTTGTGGTTTTCAAGAGGTTAGAGATCTCATTATTTGGTCTTCATCTTAAGGGATAGTTATTCCTGTTTAGATGATGCTCCAGCACAAACACTGGCTGATTTGTCAGGAGAAGAAGATGGTAACTTATCTAACACTCACTTTTTCTTCTTCTGAATAAATAATAGCTGAATATTGATGATAGTGTTCCAGAAATCCGATCTTCAAAATTTCTTACCTCTTATATTGTTCTAAAGAGCTGAAACTTGTGTTATTTCCAATCAAACTCTGAAACCATGGGTGTTTTTTAAATTTTTTACCGATGTTAATATTTTGACTCTTTTTCCCTCTCCTTCCATCCCTTTGTAGCTAAGGTGTATTCCTTTTTGGGTTGCCGAGTCAAATCTTTTTTTTGGTAAAAGTAGCACATTTCATTCTTTCTTACTTTAGTTTACTTAATCTTTTTCCTAGTACTTTATTCTCTATTCCCAAAAGAAATGCCTCTACTGGGAAGAAATGAATGGATACAAGTAAGAAATGTAGTCAACATTTACTAAGAAATTCAGAGAATTCTTCCAGTGCTGATACACAAAAAGAAGCAAGTGAGCAAGCACAGCTTCCTGTCGTTAATCATGCCAACTTGCAAAGTGATGTGTCTATTGCTTCAATCGATAATTCAAAGGTTATGTTAGTTGAATAGGCCAAATCTCAACATTCTTTTATTGTATCATGTCAAATCCTCGTCTGAGATGATGGTGCATTGATTATCCTTGGTTTGCAAAAAGAGAGTTTGTCGAATATTTGTATCACGTTGGATTAACTTATGTCATCAGAAGGTATACGTCTTCTTTTGACAAGTTCAATCTTTTGCTCTGATAATAATGTTTATAATGTTGATTTGAAGCAGTTCTCTTGGTATATAAAACTTAATCAGTACATAAAACTTTTCCCTGGTGACAAGGTTGATATCTTCCAATTTCCAAATAGCATTTGTTTGAAACCACCTTTCAATATAGTACATCATACTACTAGGAGTATTTCTTATCTGGCAGGCAGTCTTGATTGCATTGATTCATATTGTGGTAGGTACAACCAGATTCATAGTAAAAGTATCTCTCGTTTTGATCAGGTCCCATGCCCAAATACTAATCTGCAAATGAGGATTGGATCTGCTGAAACTCTCAATCACCAAATCCAAGCTGATGTGAGAAAAAGGTTTCACGATTCACTAGCTGATGTTTCATGCTTATAAAGCTGCTTTGTAATCAAATTCTACTCTAGGCTTTAACATTGGTTAGATATTTTGAAAAAATCAGCGTCCTCTCCATGGCATCGTCTGTTATTCTAACTGCGTGTCAAAATTTACGTGTAGGTAGGAAGCTGTTGTTCTAGAGTTGAGGCACATGAACGATGATGTATCCTGATAGCTCTTTGAGGGACTCTGAGCCATTTAAGAAACAATATGCTGCAGTACTTGTAAACTGAAAAGTAGTACTCCCTCCATCCTATAATCTTCTTGTGTACTAGGAAGACAAAACAAATAATGCCTCCTATATTTTTTTGTTCCCCACGCTTCTGGTTCATCCGATTCCCCGCTTATTTATGCTAATCTCTATCCCAATTTTATGGAATTGAAATATGGCAATAGTAACACAGCCCTGTCAATTCAATTTGAACAAAGATAAAGGGTGGTAAAGCCATAAAGTCAAATAAAATAGTCTTCTTCAAACAAAAATCTACCTATTATGACTAAGCGTGCGTTATGACTAAGATTGCGCTACAAGGGAGTCCCCAAAGTTGGTAGAAAAAGAGCAAATAAATAAAAGGTTTTTCATAATTTATTTTTTTTGATCATATAAAATTAACAACAAATCTGTCGGTGCTTGGAACAATTTTGTCTTCTCCATATTACTATATCTCTAGAGTCAATAATTTTATATGAGAAACTACTGAACTCAATCACTTGCTGTCGTTACTCTTCAGTTTTCTGTTGAGGTTTATCCTGTAGAGGTACTCAAATTGGATCAGTGATCGATTTCTAGGTTTCGTCGTAAACCTAATGTTGGTTATTCTGTGATTACAAGAGATAAACAATACCGGGCGTAATACAACCCAAAAGAAGGAAGAACTAAAAACTAAAATTACAATGTAATCGAAACTATAAACAAGAAATTAAACTTAGCCGAGTCGAGGAAAGCCCTCTTTCCGCAAGACGAGATACGCCCCGGTAGTGCTCTCGGTTTGGCGTGTCGTCCCCAAAGATAAAACGACTTGCGTCTCTGATGAAGAAGCATCACAATCAACAGAGCTCCGGTGAACTGGATAGAGGCGAGGGCAGAGCTTCGAAAAGAAGACTATGCAGAGAGAATGATGCTTGTGTGTATGCTAATGATCCTGATCAGGTATGATCCTTAGTATTCGATGATATAATATGCAAGGAATGACTAGCCTATTTATAGTCCTAGTTCCACTGCGGGGGTCAACACAGTCTTGATGACTGTCATCATGGTTCATCATGGCGGGGCTGTAACCGCCGGCCGTTACGAATTTGAAAGCTGGAGAGATCGACTTTGAATCTAGACGTTGTACACGCCCTTGTTCAACCGTCACAAGTGGACTGACTTGAAGCAAGTTGATCAAGGCGCAGTCAGGCTGTTGATCAAGCTGCTGCTCCAGGCGGAGGTGGTCCAAAACATTATGTCTGGATCCAGCGACCAGCCCCTAGACCAAGCCAAAGACCACCCAAAGACCAATTGCCAGGATCCAAGTCCAAGGGCAAGGGCACGGGTGCGGCTTGGCTCACGCGCGCTCTTTCACCCATCTTAGTCCACTATAATTTATAAGTGTAGTAAATACACTTCATAAATACACACTTAAAGAAGTGTCTCATCTCCAATGTGGGATAATTAACTTAGTCAATTACTCCTTACACTTTCAACACATAGCTTTATCAAAAGCTACGATGTGACAACTTTAATCCACTATTTCTCACTCCTTATCTGTGTTACATTATTATGAGTTCCGAATTACATTATAGGGGTATATTTGGAACAAATACTAATTCAGACGATTTTCAAAAATGGATGCTCTGAAATAAGCGCCAATTAATTTCAACCAACCTCCCACATTTCCCTCACTCTTAGTTTCTCACTCCGAAGAAGACGAATCGATGAAAACCTAATACACTAAAAATCTCCACACATTCAACCATAGTCTTCTTGTTATCAGTACATTCCCTCACTCTCAAATCTCCACCTAGGTGATTCCTTTTCCACGGCAACGGAGGTGTCGGGAAAATCGAACCTGGCCTTGACAATCGAAGTGACGATGGCGGCGGCGGTAGACTCGACCCAAAGCCCATTACAAAATTGGAAGTTTATAGTTTTGAGGTGATTAATTCGACTGATTTAAAACAAAGATTGGATCTTTGGTTTACGTTACTTCGACCCTATGTTTACATTACTGAGATGAATCGACCATAGGTTTACATTACTTGGATTATTCGATCCTAGGTTTTTTATTTGGAATTGTAATCCGTTGAATTGTTGGTTTACATTACATTTTTCAGCATAACTGAGGATTGGTTGCTTGTTTGTTTGATTGGTTTAGGGTTTTTTTGTTGAATTCTAATGTTATCATTTATAAAAAAAAATTCAGTCAGTTCTAACAGATGGAAAAAGGGAAGAGCGTGGTCAAAAGAGGGCGACCCTTCAAGACCAATTCTAACACCGAAGATGGTAAACTTTGTGTCTCTATTAAGACTTGAGATCTTGAACTTTGAATAATGTAACATATTAAGGCTTGTGTTTGTATTTTTTGGCATGATCTCTGTTACATTGTTTACATCTGACGGATACATTATGCACTAGGCTACCGATAATAATGTATAGTTTTTTTGTAAACATTGTTGTGCTAAACTTTACATTATTACGACCACTCAGTATGTTAAAACATATCTTAGGCAATAATGTATACTAATAAAAGCAATAATGTAAACATGATGGGCCTTCTAATAGTTGTTTATTTACATTATACCTGTAACATTATGCACTTTGAGCATAATTATAAAATTTTTATTATTCAGTAGTCTATTTTAATCGTACATATTTTATCTACTTATGCATAGGGGTCCAAGAGGGCAAGAGTTGGTGATGGTGCTGATGATTCTCTGGGAGATGACGAGACGTTCCCTGTAATCATCAACAGTCGACTAACTAAGGAGCAAGAAGAGGAGTAGCAGGGAGTGTTAATGAAGAATCAAAAGGCCATTGGGTGGACATTGTCAGATTTGGTGGGGATCAGCCCAGACTTGTGTATGCACCACATTTGCCTCGAAGAAGGTGTCAAGGCCCACAGAGAAAATCAGAGGAAGTTGAACCCCAACATTAGGGAGGAGGTGCTTAAGGAAGTGCTGAAGCTACTAGCCCTGGGGATCATTTACTCTATTCCTGACAGCAAATGGGTTAGTCTGGTCCATATGGTACCAAAGACGTCGAAAATTCAAGTGGTGAAAAATGACAAAAATGAGTTGGTGACGACGAGACTGGTAACCGGTTGGAGGATGTGCATTGACTACAGGAAGCTGATCTAAGCCACAAGGAAAGATCATTTCCCACTACCCTTCATTGATCAGATGCTCGAAAGGTTGGCCGGTAAGCAGTATATCTGTTTCCTTGACGGGTATAGTGGCTACTTTCAAATTTATGTAGACCCGGAGGACCAAGAGAAAATGACTTTCACATGTCCCTTCGGAACATATGCATACCGGAGGATGCCATTTGGGCTGTGCAATGCACCAGGGACGTTTCAAAGATGCATGCTAAGCATATTCTCTGATCTATTGGAGGTATGCATTAAAAATTTTATGGATGACTTCACCGTGTATGGGGATTCTTTTGTCTTTTTAATTTGGATCTGGTGTTGAGGCGTTGCCAAGAGAAGAATTTGGTTCTGAATTTTGAGAAGTGCCATTTCATGGTACCCGAGGGGATAGCGCTAGGCCATGTTGTGTCTGAGAGGGGAATACAGGTTGATAAGGCAAAGGTGGATGTCATCTCACAGTTACCGTTCCCTACAAATCAGAAGGAGATATGTGGAATTCTAGGCCTCGCGGGTTTCTACAGGAGGTTCATAAAGGACTTTGCCAAGATCGCACAACCACTAACTCATCTCCTAAAAAATGATGTCGAGTTCATCTTTGATGAGAAGTGCAAGCAGGCTTTCCAACTCTTGAAGGACCGTCTCGGCTCCTATCATAAGAGCGCCAGATTGGAATTACCCTTTTGAGGTAATGTGCGACGCGAGTGATTTCAGAGTCGGCGCAGTGTTGGGCCAGAGGATAGAAGGGAAGTGTTATGTGATCTTCTACGCCTCGAAGACGTTGAACCAAGCGCAGAAAAACTACGACACGATAGAAAAGGAAATGCTAACCATTGTGTACTCTTTTGAAATGTTCTGGCCGTATCTATTGGGCTTCAAAGTCATAGTGTACACTGACCATGCAGCCATCAAATACATGCTGGCAAAGAAGGAGTCAAAGCCCATATTGACCCGTTGGGTGTTGTTGTTGCAAGAATTCCATTGGGAAGCAAAGGATAAGGCTGGAACAGAAAATCGAGTTGCTGATCATTTAAGCAGAATAAGCCAAGGGGAAGATAAAGAGGAAGTTCCAGACGCGTTTCCAGAGAAACACCTATACTTCACCCAATCATCAATTGTCTTGATCAGCTGGGAGGACGTAATGGACGCAGCTGATCCAGTTGCCTTTCTTAATGAAGTAAGCAGGAGACGAGCCGAGCCCTGATTTGCTGATATAGCCAATTATTTGGTGACCGGAGAATTTCCCTCTACAGCAGAGATAACGAGAGCCGAGAAATTGAAGATCAAGAGTGAGGCGAAGTATTATTTCTGGGATGACCCATATCTGTGGAAGATGGGGGTAGATCAAGTTATCAGGAGGTGTATTCCAGAGTGGGACCAGGAAGATATACTCAATCATTGTCACTCTTTGGCCTGTGGTGGTCATTTCGGCCCCAAAAAGACAGCAAGGAAAGTGCTCGATAGTGGATTGGTATGGCCAATTTCATGCATATGTTATGGGGTTAAATTCTACAAATTCTGTGATCTAACGAGTCTTTGTAAGTTCAGGTGTGTGCAAAATCTGCCCATCCCAGGAGGAACGTGTAATTTACCAAGGGCAGAGGAAATGGAGGAAAAGGAGTAGAAATCGCCAGTAATTCACCAGACCGAGGAAGACAACAAAACAGTTGTAGGTGAGATAAACTAAAGTGGAGAAAGAAGCAATTTCAGAAAGATCAAGGGGCGGAAAAAGAATTATGAAGAAAGAATGCCTAGGGATCCGTGCCTATGTAAAGGGACAACCCCTTTGAAGAAAGAGGCCACTTCCAATTCTAGTCTTTTTAGCTCCATTTTCAAGCATAGTTCACTCCACACACACTTGGCATAATCATGGGCAATTCTGGGTGTTTTGGTTAGCTGTTTGGGTTGTGTAACACCGTCTCTACGTGAGGCAAAGATACAATTTACTTTCCGCTGTTTTACTTTACCTCGCTGCGATTTTCCTAGCCGGAAGCGCGGCGACTTGTTTTTGTTGAACTCCGATTCACACATCTATGTAGATTTCTATTTTATGTTTGATTTGGGTTCTGATGTTGGTTGCTGATTTACGTTAATCGTTGTGAATGGAGTCGAATTTGAGTTCTTGGAAGGTTGATTGATTGGATCTAGAGTGGATTGTTGATTGGAGGTTGAATCTGAAATAGGGGTGATGTGTTTTGCATGATTATGGATGAGTTTTCGCTGCTTTCAGTTTATAAGACCTAGTAATCGTAGATCTGTTTACTTTTTGTTCAATCGTAATGTATGAAGTCTGATTTGGTAAGCTCTGTTCCGATCTAGTTTATTGCTCTGTTTCGTTCATGTCTATGGTTTTCTTGATGAAAGGGGTAACAATCGCTGGTAGTTAGAATCTGATATGTGATAACCACCACCTTGCAGCTTTTCTGCCGTACCTTCTGTTTTGGGAAAATGGTCCCCACTGAATGCTTCATTTCTGTTGAGCTATTTTAGGGAAATCTGTTGCCTGGTCAAGGAAGTTTCATAGTTGATATTTGTCAGTTGTTAAAGCAAGTTTCGTCAAGATTCATGCATTCGTGTTTTCTGTTTCAGAGGTCTAGCTGTTAGGTTAAGTTTTTTGCGGTTCCCAAGTCTAATATTTAATATCTCAACCCCAAGTTGCGTGGTAGCAGCCAAACCTTACCAGAGTCCTCTAAATGCATTCCAACGCATCTGTCTCTGTGGGATCGATCCCTACTTCCCTGTACTAACCAATAGTATAGCGGGTTGAGGGTTTCTGAAGAGGGAAATTGTGTGTCCAACGACCAGACTCTGACGGTTCCTTGAGTTCCTAGACCCTGTGATCTAGTGAATCCCCTGGACCTGAAGGACTTGATTTAGCAAAGTAAAAACTACACAAAACAGTTTCCTATGTAAAGTATCTAGCTTTTCATGGATTCTACTGGCCTGACCTACACAAGGATGCCTATGAGTTCTGCAAGAAATGTAGCCGATGCCAACTGACTGGAGGAATTTCGGCAAGAGATGAAATGCCACAGATGCCCATAGTGGTCTGCGAGATATTCGACATATAGGGCATGGATTTCATGGGGCCCTTTCCCCCATCTTATGAGAACTCATATATCCTAGTCGCGATGGACTACTTGTCCAAGTGGGTGGAAGCCAAAGCAACAGTGACCTGCGAAGCACAAGAGGTATCAAAATTTTTATAGTCTAACATCTTCTGCAGGTATGGCATCCCGAGAGCCATCATCTCAGATCAAGGCAATGGATAACCTGAGATTTCGAATAGGGATATTAAGAGCACGATAGAGGCCCTGATGAAGAAATATGGAGTGAATCACCGCATATCCACCCCATACCATCCTCAAAGCAATGGATAACCTGAGATTTCGAATAGGGAGATTAAGAGCGTCCACGAAAAGACAGTGGGACCTTCGAGGAAGGACTGGAGCAAGAGGCTGGAAGATGCCTTGTGGGCTTACCGAACAGCATACAAAAGTCCTATTGGCTTGTCGCCCTATCGATTGGTTTTTGGGAAGATGTGTCATCTCCCTGTGGGCATTGAACACAAGGCTTATTGGGCAGTAAAGGAGGTGAACATGCAGCCCAAGGCGTGCTCTGAGGAGAGAAAGCTCCAGCTACACGAACTAGAGGAGCTCAGACTGGACTCCTACAACGCAGCAATGTGGTACAAGGAGGAAAAAAAAATGTGGCACGACAAAAAATCGAGGACGAAGGAGCTGCATGTGGGACAGAAGGTTTTGCTATTCCAGTCGCGGTTGAAGTTGATGCCAGGAAAACTCAAATCTAAGTGGACAGGGCCCTTCACCATAGTCGCCCTGAGAGCGAATGGAGCTGTGGAACTTCAAGGGAGTGATCCTAACTCTGCTCCTTTTATGGTTAATGGTCATAGGGTAAAGTCGTTTAGGGACAACTCGAAAGTGCGCACGGTGGAAGAAATTCCACTGCGCACGGCCAACGTTGTCGCTTAAATGGATCAGTTTGTCAATGCTTGATGCACTTTTTATTAGCACTAAATAAACCTGCCACTAAACAGAGTATATGTAGTGTAGCTAAAGGTCAGTACTGGATATTGAACACATGGAATAGAATCACGAATTGGCTATCTTCTACTAAGCTTCTTCTACTATTTGGAATAAAAACAAAGAGGTAAAATATGAGAGATAAGAGAATTCCAGGGATGTGCGTTCACAGTTATGGTTATACAAGTTCCAACTATAATACCCTAGCACAGTTTATACTTTGATAGAATGAGTCACCCAAATTATGCCCATGCGATACAAGCGTAGACTGCTAACACTAGGGTTGTCAATCCTAGATATGCAACTCCCAAAAGCTCCTAAGACCCTTGAAAAGTCATCACTCTCAATTAAAAGTGTCATTTTAAAAGAAGCTAATTGTAATGTCTATTAAGTGGATCTAACTCGCCAACCTCCTGTCACGATTATGTAGCAAGTTATATCAAATCAACATCGAATGTGTCACTCAAACATGTAGTATTATGCAACAACTTAAGGAAGAACAAAGTACAAACAAAAATGGATATTAATAGAATAGGAATTATATAACCAAAGTCGTTACTAATACATCCCTAGAATCCTATGAATTTAGTTACACTAATGGAATAAGCTAAAGACATAGAATGAAGGAAAAAAAAGAAAGCATATGAACTAAAGCAATAAAACCCAAAGGTTGAATGTTGTAGCCTTGATGATCTTCTCTTGAATCCTTCTTCACACTCTTACACAATGAAGAACTCTCTCACTTTTATGCTCTAAGCTTTGAAGGTAAAAAGGTTGATTATAATGAAGAGGTTTGAAGGGGTATTTATAGAGGTATTTTTGAGCAGCAGGAGATATGGAAAAATCTGGCTAAGTTTGGTAAATCTTGGAGAGAAAGTAGGTCAAATCGTGCGCCGCTTTTTCCCAGCAGACCGCTGCACCTTGGCAAGCGGACCGCTGAACAATGGTCCGTAGCCTCTGACCCTTGGGTAGCGATTGCTGCATCGACTCCAGTAGCTTCGAGGACACTTCCTAGCAGTCGCTGTACACACCCCAGCGGTCGCTGGGCGTGTTCTTCTTTTCAGCACAACTTTCTCCAGAGCAGGTCGCTGCATGCGTATCGGTCGCTGTGTACTTTGCAGCGGGCCTCTGGGCTTCTCGAATGCTCCAGATTCCAAACTTTGACTTTTTCCTGTCTTTTCGGGCTCAAATATGCACATATCTCACAAAACACGTCAAAACACCATAATAGATAAAATATACAAAATATGGACATGAATTGTAAGTTTGACACTCAAAACGGACCAAATAATGGCCTTAAAACAGTGTAAAATCCGAGCGTATCAATACCTAGGGAGTCCACTTGATCAGATTAATTAAAAGTTGGAGGGAGATCAAGTGAACCCTGACCGAGACAGGTGTCGCTGCCGCCGAGCACGTCTCTCCACAAGAGCCTTCTCATCCGCTCTCTTCCGATTCTCCTCAACCAATATCTGAGGTACACTCTGATCCTGAATCTGAGAATATGGTTGTTTCCACTGAGCCTCGTGATACAGAAGCACCGGAGGAAGACAATACTGTTGATAGTGACACTGGCCGATATATACTCCCGAATAGAAGTACGCGAGGAATTACCCCGAAGCGGTACTCCCCTAAGAAAATTGGGAAGACGGTGTAGCAAATTTTGTGCAAGGGAACTTTACCAAGATGGCTCGGGCCTTTGAAGGAGCCCTTTATGAGGAGGAGGAGGAAGCTATGAGTCTAAAACACTGGAGGGAAGCAATGTTTATAGAAATGAAAGCACTCATGAAAAACGACACGTGGGAAAAAGGAAAGCTACCCGAAGGAGTCAAGGCAGTTGGATGCAGATGGGTCTTTACAATCAAAAGGAGATTATACGACCATGGAAGCCGTGCATCAAAGTTCGTACCTGCAGCTGGGTTTAATAAGTATTCTTCTTGTCGAGATGACGTCCAAAAGCTTTGAAACTGCCACCATTGTCTTCATCTTCGAACTTCGCGTGAGTATCTTACACGCCCCAATCGGAGTCCGGATGGAGGAGTTATGGACGTTTTACAGAAGTTGCGCAGCACATAAAAAGTTCCACCCGGGCGGGTGACTTTTGGTCACTACACCCGGGAGGGTGGCTTTTGTTAGGCATGGCGAGGTCAGCAAGTTTCCACCTGGGCGGGTGGCTTTTGTTCACGAAATTCACCCGGGCGGGTGGCTCACGCGGAGGGTAGATTTTGTGGGCCTTTTCTTGGAATTTGGCCTTCAACTATAAATAGGACTTTAACTCATTTTCTTAGTAGAGTTGATTGATGAATTAAGATATCTCATTCGTGAGTTTTTCCTCTTTGAGGATTGTATCCAATTCCTTCCTTGAAGGTTGCTTGTTTCAATTTCATAGATTGATTCAAGTAGAGGTATGCATCAATGGAGTGTATCCATTGAGTAGTGGAGCCAAGGGGTGATAGAGCTAATGAAAGTTGCCTAGGGTTGTCTCCATCCTTTTGGTTAAGGTCCTATGGTTGTAGCTCTTTTATCTCATCATTATACATATGCTTTCCATCTCTAATCTACCATCCTTTCTTGTTTGATTCAATTTTTGTGGTTGGATCTTTTGCTATCTTTGGTGTTTATTGTCAAATTAAAAATCAATCTCACAAAAATATCTAGATCAAGCATCACAAATGGGTAATTCCTTGGGAGATGGATCTTAAATCACATGGATCCACATCAGGAGACCAGATGGCTCGATTGAGCAGTACAAAGCATGAGTTGTGGCGAAGGTATATACCCAGACTTATGGAGTAGATTATGCTGAGACCTTCTCGCCCGTGGCGAAGATTAATACAGTGAAAATTTTGCTCTCAATTGTTGCAAATAGAGAGTGGCCCCTATATCAGTTTGATGTGACGAATGCCTTTTTACATGGAGAGCAGAGTAACTCAGATCACACCTTGTTCCTCAAGAAGAAGAATGGGAAAATTACATGTCTTGTCATCTATGTTGACGACATGATTATTACAGGAGATAATGATGTAGAGATGAGTGAATTACGAAAGAATTTGTTCAACGAATTCGAGATGAAGGATCTAGGTCTCTTGAAATATTTCTTGGGAATTGAAGTGCTTAGATCTGACTGAGGAATCTTCATCAACCAGAGGAAGTACTTGATCTTCTAGTAGAAGTGGGGATGATAGATTGTAAACCCGCAGACACTCCAATGGTACAAAACCATGGACTGCAAATACTTGATGGAGCGAAACTTACTGACAGGGGGAGATATCAACGATTGGTTGGGAAACTAATCTATCTTTCACACACACGGCCAGATATTGCCTATACAGTGGGCGTTATCAGTCAATTCATGCATGCACCGCAAGAGGATCACTGGGAGGCAGTGATAAGAATTGTGCGTTACTTGAAAGGAACAGCCGAGCATGGGTTGTTATTTGAAAAACATGGGCACTTGGAGATACATGGGTTCACTGATGCCAATTGGGCAGGAAATCCAAATGATAGAAAGTCAACTACAGGATACTTCACCTTTGTTGGGGGGGAATCTTGTAACATGGAAGAGCAAGAAACAAAAGGTAGTTGCACTGTCTAGTGTAGAAGCAGAGTTTCGAGGAATTAGGAGTGGCTTGACTTAGATACTATGGTTAAAAAGACTCATGACCGAACTGGGGCTTCAGTCATCGCAACCGTGTAGGATGTTTTGTGACAACTAGGCTGTATTTCAGAAAATCTGGTACAGCATGATCGGACCAAACTTTTAGGTTTAGTATACTGAAAAGCATGTTTCGAGCATGAAAGGGCACGAATAAAATCTTGCTTGTACACGAAAAACTCTACAATCCACTTTTAACCCGATTCAGTATTATTCGAGCAGTTTTACACGAATAGAATCACTAATATTATAACATTGAGTTAGCTTGTGCATTTATAAGATGTTTTATAAACATTTAAATGCATAAGAAGCAAACAAAGTCTAAGTCTTTGTTTTAGTAGACCGGTTGTGGGCGTCGTCCACTTTAAGGTAACACGGTCAGTTCTGAACAAAGAAAAACAAGAATTTCACAACCCAGATAGGCTTTAGCTACCTATTGTGAAAGGTTGCAATGCCAGTCCGATATTTCTTAGCCTTACTGAAATAAGATGACATTGATGTAGTATAGCACTGAACGGATCTAACGGCAAGACATGTCTTCATGCTATCTACTGGATGACTAGGTCTTGATAAACAACTATTTCTTAATCAACATACGTTAGCATTGAGAATACGTTATTGATTATGCACTACTTTGACTTATCAAATGGTGCGGGTTTTTCGCAACCTAATAATCCTGATATATTGGGTAGTGGAAATTAATATCGAGCGGTGCTAGGATTGCTATTATGTTGAATCGCGCGCCTGGTGAGTATGGCTTGATAATGTCCTCAAGAGGAGCTCGAACAAGGTTTTATTATTCGGAAACTGGCCAGTTGGAATTGAATTATTCCATGAATAATAAATAAGTGGTTCTTGCTAAGTCCACTCTTGGAATTAAAAGATGTTAATTAATTAAGTCTATAGCAGACACTAATTAATTAATGGACATTTCTATATTAAGCGCGGGAAATAAACAATTAACCGAAAGGAAGCCCGGATTACTTATAATTTCGGATTTGGATGGTGAGTGCAATATTACTTCTATAGTGGCTGCTCGTAATATTTCAATATAAGCTTGTATTAAATTGTGGGTTCAATTTAATTAGTAAAAAGCTAATTGGGGGAGCCCATATCCAAAACCTTCCATAGATCCCTAACTGGGCCCAATATGTAACTTAATATAAATAGGAGAATAAAGGAGATGAAAATCACGTCTACTCTTAATAAGAGTGTAGGACGATTTTTTTTTTCATAAATTTTCCTCCTCCGTGAGTTTTTCAGCTCCTCCTCCGTGAGGAATATTTCTGTCTTCTTTATTCGAGTCCTAGTATTTTGATGAGATCAGCCCACCCTGATATCGAAATACAGTTCGGGAACCAGTCAGAAGATCTGCGGTTTAGTATGGAAGATCATCGTGGAAAAGGCGCAAGCAATCGACGATTCTTTGGAGAATCAAATCGGTAATTCTAAACCGTATTATTCATGTTTAGGATTTACTTTCTTGAAGCATGAATTATTTTCGTTCTAGCATGCAATTATCTGTTTAACATGTGAATAGATTAATCGTATAATCGGTCAAATAGATCCTCATCTGATTTATTTGTTTTGTGCAATTCTTCCGCTGTGCAAGGGGCACCAAACCCCAACAATTGGTATCAGAGCCAATTTTTGACTCTGATGTGGATTAATTTTATGTTATTTGAGTTGCTTGAATGCATTAAGAAAATTACATAGGTTCAATTGATATCAAATTCACGTGAGTTTGAATAAACAAATATGTAATTTTATTTCAGTACCTTTTGAATTAAATTATTTGAATGAGATTCAATTTGTAATGATGATCACGAGGGAAATTCATGGTGGCTGCCTTTATTGGCTGAACATGGAGAATCAACGACTCCACAATGTTTTTGAGTGGGAGACCCGACTGCGTTCGCAAAGGAAATCCGAGGGGCAGCCGCTGCAACGCAGAGACAGCAACCCCAGCGGTGGGACATCGACGCCGCAGCGTCGGAGATGTCCAGCAGTCACGATGGCAGTTCAGCGCGGAGAGGCAACAACGCAGCAGCCGCTGCGAAGGGAGCATCGCAGCAGCGAAGGCGAAGCGTGACAGAAACTGTCGGCAAAGGCGGCTGATCGCGCAGCCTCGCCGGCGGAGAGGCAGCGACGGAGCAGCGAGGCAACAGCAGCACCGCGAAGGTGGCTGTGCTGCAGCAGCGGTGATCGGGCGGCGGCGGGTGCGACGACGCAGAGACGGCAGCGTCGGTATCCCGCAGTGCAGCTGTTAAGAACAGAATTGAAAGGAAAACAATTGTAGAAATTCTTTATTCAATCGGCAGTGCCGCCCAAGCCCCAGGCTTTTCCTTGATACAATATATCTCCCTTTCAATCATAATCTCCTAAACTATTAATAAGGAAATAATCATAATAACCGACTTTCCCCCCCAACAGGCGCATCATAACCGCCCCTTATTCTATTTACAAGATACACACTCCTATTTACAAAATACACACTATTTACAATATTTATACTAATTACACAGCCCACGAATGTAGACTCAATCCCGATCCTCACGCTTCTTCCTCCTTTGATACACTATCAATGGCTTTCCCTGGTTGTCACCCTTTCGCTTCATATCAATTCCATCCCCCTTAGAATCGACCTTGTCCTCAAGGTCAAAATCTGGAAATTGCCCCATAAAATGTTGCAAGTCGATCCAAGTAGCCCCATCTTCACCCTCACCTTTCCATTTCACCAATAGTTGCTCAACTTCACGTTTCCCCATTGGAATCACCCGCAATGCCAAGATTTGTTCTGGCTCGAGCATTGGCAAGACCGGCAGTTCTATAGATTCCGGAAATTCAGTTGTAACTTCATGATTTCCCACCACCTTCTTTAGTTGAGAGATATGAAACACCGGATGTACCTTGCTGCCTTCCGGAAGGCGCAGCTTGTATGCTCTGCTCCCAACCCGAGCAAGAATTTCGAAAGGCCCATAAAACTTAGCCGACAGCTTATGATCCCTACCATCCCGCAACGAGGCTCGCCGAAACGGTCGGACCTTCAGAAACACCTTATCACCAATCATAAACTCTACGTCTCGACGGTGCTTGTTGGCCTGAATGCTCATCTCCTGCTGTGCTTGCATTAGATTTCCCCGAAGTCGCTGCAAAACTTCATCTCGGCTGGCCAAAGTTTCAACCACTGCCGGCATTTTACACTCCCCGGGCAGAAAACGGCGAAGAGTTGGAGCCGGCCGACCATATACCACCTCGAAGGGAGTCATTCGCGCCGCGGTTTGGTATGAAGTATTGTACCAAAATTCTGCCCATGCCAACCATCTCACCCATTGCTTGGGCTGCTCGCTAGTGAAACAACGGAGGTATGTCTCCAACACCCGATTCGTCACCTCCGTTTGACCATCCGTTTCAGGATGGTAGGCTGTAGAGAACTTGAGGCGAGTACCGGACTGCGCGAATAATTCTTTCCAAAAAACACTTATGAACATGGAATCACGATCGCTAACAATGGAGTTGGGAATTCCATGCAAGCGGACCACTTCTTTCATGAAGATTTCCGCCACCGAGCGAGCAGTGATCGGAGGCTTTAATGGTAAGAAATGAGCATACTTAGATAACCTATCAACCACCACCAATATCACAGAAAATCCTTTCGACTTAGGCAAGCATGTGATGAAATCCATAGAAATATCTTCCCAAATTTGTTGCGGAATAGGCAACGGCTGTAGCAACCCGGCTGGCGACATTGCCTCGTATTTCATCTTTTGACAAATCAAACATTTAGCAACATATTCTTTAACAGTACGGAACATACCTTTCCAATAAACGTTGGTTGCGATCCGTCGATATGTTCGCAATACTCCTGCGTGTCCCCCAGACGGGGTATCATGGAACTCATGAAGAAGTTCGGGAATCCATCGCGATGCTGCCGGTAGCGTGATGCGATCGTGAAAGAATAATTTCGTTCCCACCAACCGAAAACCCGGTCTACTGTCCGGCTGCCGCTGAATTGATTCGATGATGGCCTTGAGATACTCGTCACTCCGTTGCTCGCTCTCGATCCCCTCGAAGCCCAGCCACTCCGCCTTACTTAATGCTGACAACTCGGCATCACCGTCCCGTCGTGATAGAGCGTCCGCCGCAGCATTAGAAATTCCAGTTTTATACTCAATATCAAAGTCATATCCCATCAACTTAGCAATCCAAACTTGCTGCGCGGGAGTAACAATCTTCTGATATAGCAAATGCTTCAAGCTCCGGTGATCGGTTCGCACCACCAACTTCCTTCCCAGTAGATAAGGTCGCCAATGCTGAACGGCTAAAGCGAGGCCCATCATTTCCCGTTCATACGCCGATTTTGTCAAGGTACGATCAGCCAAAGATTTGCTGAAATAGGCAATCGGTCGACGCTCCTGCATTAGTACCGCCCCTATGCCCGTTCCGGAAGCATCGCATTCGATAACAAAGGGGCGATCAAATTGGGGCAATGCCAACACCGGTGCCTCCGTAAGAGCCCTCTTTAAGCGACAGAAGCCCTCTTCCGCTTTAACAGTCCACTCAAAGCCTTTGGGAGCGTCTTTTTTTAATAACATCGTTAATGGCCTCGCAATTAAGCCATACTCCCTGACAAAACGGCGGTAGTACCCAGTCAAACCCAAGAATCCTCGTACCTCGCGTATACTCGAAGGTCTCGGCCACTCTAGCACAGCCTTAATTTTATCCGGATCCATTGCTACTCCATCCTTCGAAATTATGTGACCCAAGTATTCGACTTGCCGACAACCAAATGTACACTTCTTGTGATTTGCCAAAAACTGATTTTCTTGTAAAATCCAAAGCACAGTTTCCAAGTGCACTCGATGCTGCTCCCACGAACGGCTGTAGATGAGTATGTCGTCGAAGAAAACTAACACAAACTTACGCAAATAGGGCCTGAACATGTCATTCATAGTGGATTGGAAAGTCGCCGGTGCATTCGTGAGGCCGAAGGGCATGACCAAGAATTCATAGTGACCACTGTGAGTTCGGAATGCGGTTTTGGGTACGTCCTCGGATGCAACTCGGATTTGGTGATATCCGGATCGAAGATCAATTTTGGAGAAAACGACCGCCCCAGCCAGCTCGTCAAGCATCTCTTGAATCACCGGAATGGGGTATTTATCCGGTACCGTCACCTTATTTAATTCTCGATAATCGACACAAAATCGCCAACTCCCGTCTTTCTTTTTAACCAACAATACTGGGCTTGAGAAGGCGCTCGAACTCGGTCTTATAATCCCTGCCAATAACATGTCCTTCACCAATCGTTCAATCTCGTCCTTCTGGTGATGCCCATAACGATACGGTCGCACAGAAACTGGTCGAGTACCATCTTCCAAGGTAATGCGATGGTCTGTCACTCGCTCAGGTGGTAAGGATTTCGGATCCCCAAATACTTCGTGAAATTGTTGCAGCACTTCTTGTACCCCTTCTTGCTCGTGTATTTCAGCGTCCCCCTTTTCTTCTAGTACTATCGCCCATACTTGTGCATCGCGAGAGTTGATTAATGATTTTAGTCCGATAGGTCCCCGGCACAATTGAGGATCGCCCCGCAGCTTGATGCAGCGACCTTCCTTTTCGAACTTCATTATCATTTTGTCGTAGTAGTGCTTCACCTCTCCCAAGGTCGAAAGCCATGTCATACCCAAGATCATATCTACACCACCTAGCGGAAACACAAAACAATCTAATAGGAACTGACATCCCGCCAATGTTACCTCAATTTTCCGGCATGCACCCTCCGCTTCTTGGCGTAAACCGTTTCCCAAGAGAACGCCGAATCGCTCCTCTCGATCGGGCTGTAGTTGCAGCCGGTCCACGAGTGCCCTTGATATAAAATTGTGGCTTGCTCCGCTATCTATAAGAACTATGATAGTGTGTTCTCCCAACTTTGCATGCAGGCGCATAGTCCGAGCGGTATCAATGCCCGCCATTGAATATAATGGCAACTCAACGTCTCCTTCGCCAGACTCTTCATGCTCCTCGTACATCTCCTCAAGTCCCGTTGGCTGATAAAATTCATACTGCTGCAGGTCTATCTTCTCTCCTTCGGTAATCATTACTCGCAACTGTTTGAGGCTACACTCATGCCCCGGAGAATAAGGTTTTCGACACCGGAAGCACAGCCCTTTAGCCTTTAATTCCGCCAATTCTTGCGAAGAGATCCTCGTAAAACGAGGTCGTTGTGGATGCTGCATCGCTTCACTGGCCCTTGACATAGAAGATTTCTCACCCGGACGTGAGTTACTACTAGTGAAATTCTGACTTGGCCTTCCTATCGAGTCAGTCCAAGCCATTGAACCGCTTCGACTCCAGCCGCTTCTCCTTGGCGTCGAATTATTCCAATTCAAACTTGTACGTCCTCCCCCCTGGATTGCCAAATTATCTTCTACATCACGTGCTAATTCCATTGCCGATTCCAGTTCAGTCGGCCTGAATAGGCGTAGGAATCCTCGTATTGGATCCTTAAGACCCTTCATGAAGTAGCCGAGATAATGAGCGTCGGTTAAGCCCGGTACTTGACTTGAGAGTTGAACAAACAAATTGACGTAATCCTCGACTCCCTTAATTTGTTTAATATCAGCCAATCTCTCAAATGCGTCCCCTTGGAAACGAGTATCGAACCGAGAAACCAATGCTTCCGAAAATTCCTTCCATGTGAGGGAGGGCTTACGAGAATGCAGCCAAGTCATCCAATACAAAGCCGGTCCCTCCATTGCCACCACCGCCGCTGCAACTCGGGATTCCGTCGCAGTTCCGGTTATCTCGAACTGTTGGTTGGCACGGGCTAGCCAACCGATGGGGTCCATTCCGTCGAACGACGGCAATTGCAAACCCCCTTTGTTCTTCCCCTGGTCGGGTTTCTCGCCCGTGTCGCTACCTTCCTCTGATTTGTTACCATCGTCGTTGTTGGACCCTCCTCCGCCAGAGTGAGATTCCGACTTAGTTTTGACGGCGACCGATAATTCGGTGAGGGTAGCAGTAATTATCTCCAGACTTTCTTTCATCGCTCTCTGATCTTCTCGAATCCCTTGCTGCTCTTTTTCCAACGCTTCCATCCTTTCCGTTTGCGATCTCGTCATTTTCAAGTGAGGACGGGATCCGGCAGGTCGGACCAATTGTTAAGAACAGAATTGAAAGGAAAACAATTGTAGAAATTCTTTATTCAATCGGCAGTGCCGCCCAAGCCACAGGCTTTTCCTTGATACAATATATCTCCCTTTCAATCATAATCTCCTAAACTATTAATAAGGAAATAATCATAATAACCGACTTTCCCCCCCAACAGGCGCATCATAACCGCCCCTTATTCTATTTACAAGATACACACTCTTATTTACAAAATACGCACTATTTACAATATTTATACTAATTACACAGCCCACGAATGTAGACTCAATCCCGATCCTCACGCTTCTTCGTCCTTTGATACACTATCAAGGGCTTTCCCTGGTTGTCACCCTTTCGCTTCATATCAGCAGCACCAGCGATCCGACGATAACGCACTCCAGCAGCCGAGGACGGCGGTCTTCCATGAGCGGCGCCGGCGGCTACGGAGAGCAGCGGCTGTGATTCGAGTGGGAGCCTTTCGCGGGCAGTTTCCCAGACTCGAGTTCTACGTCGCTTGGCCTCGTTCCGTCAATTCTCTTTCCAAAATTGATTAGGGTTTCAAATCCCTGGAATTAATTTTGGAAACAATTCAAGATTAATTTGGAAATAAGATTTGAATATATACTTTGTGGATTTTATATATTATATGAGATTTAATTGTAAATTAAATCATGGATTAATTAGATTCTTTCCTTATTTTATGGATATATATGGATTTTACTCCTAGATGAATCCTAGTAATATTTGGAAAGTAATAATATAATTTTTATCATATGGATTTAATGTATTTATTCCTAGACGAATCCTAGTTGGATTTAGATAATGATAATATTATTTTATTCTTATCCAATGAATTTATAAGGATTTATTCATATGTGAGTTCCAGATGAATTAGAATATTGATAATATAATATTATCTAAATCTATGGATTTATATGGATGTATTCCAAGTTAAATCCGAGATGGATTATGATTAATATTAATATTAATTTATTGTTTTCCTATGGATTTGAGTAGATTTAATTCTATTAAGACAAATCCTAGATGGATTAGAATAACTATTAATCCAAGTTATCCTTATCTTTTGGATTTATATCCTAGATAGATTAGGATATTAATTAATATATAAGAAAATCCTTATTTAATTGGATTTAGATAAATTTATTTATCTAGAAAATCCTAAGTAATGTTTGATATATTCTAGTTGTCTATTCTAAATAGAATTGAGATTGATATAAATCTTGGTTGATAGGATTTTAGTTTTATCTAATGGATTATGATGGAATTGTTTCTATCTAGTAGTATCCGAGTACGATATAAATAACGTTATCTTGAATTGTAGGATTTGATTTTATCGAAATAAAATCTAGAATAATCCTAAATGCATTTAGATAGTTAACTCTACCTTGATAAATCCTAAATGAATTTGGATAATTACTATCCAAGATAAAAGTTAATTATTTAATTGAATCTCCCTTGACTAGATTAAATAATTGTTGTTAATTATCCAATGTGTTTAAATGCCATGCAATAAATGGAATTATCTATTTATTTGGTGTTTATCTTTTTAAGTGGATTATCTGTTTTATCTACTTATGTGATAATAATGCAAAAATCATACTCCCTCCGTCCCCCAAAATTCATCACCATTTGACCCGGCACGGGTTTTAAGAAATATAATAGAAAGTGTTGAAAAAGTTGGTGGCATGTGAGTCCTACTTTTATATATTAATTTTATAATAAAATGTGAGTGTGAATGAGTTAGTGGAATGTAGGGTCCACTACCAAAAATGGTAAAAGTGAAAGGTGACAAATTTTTAGGGACGGACGAAAAAGGAAATAGGTGACAAATTTTCAGGGACGGAGGGAGTATAAAATATCTAAGCGATAATTACAACAAGTGCGTTGTATATGGTCTCCATCGATTGGTTTGTCAATTTATGAAAAAAATTTATATATATCTTTTGTATATTATTTTAATAAATTATAAAAATTATACCAAAATTCGTAGTTTTTCATCCTCTATAAATAGATACCACATTTGTTATAGTTTTGATCACAAAAAAAATATTGTGTTTTCATTCATATAATCCTTCTTCTTTGATAATATAATTTTTTATTTTATAGTCTTCTTTGTTGTTCATTATGAATAATGATGAGGGTAATATATTCTCGGATTCTCAAAATTTCTATTTCTAATTTTAATATGGATCTAGGTCATCCTCTATTCTGACTGTAATTGAAGGTAAGTTTAAGAAAAACCTCATTTGTCCCCCTATGCGTTTATTTACAAATCTTTTATGTGATTCAGTTGGGCCGTACATCCATTTATAGTGATATAGTAAGTTTTAGTGTATTAAAAAAAATTATTACTTTTAAAATGTTTTAATCTTTTGGCATCAAATCATTTCTATACTCTGCACTTTTTTTTTCAAATTTTCAACAAAAGAATGATTTTGTTCTTAATATTTAAATTTAGGTAATTAATTGTAGATATAGTTCTTGATATTTAAAAAATACACTCCTTCGTCTTCAAGTCCGGACGTGGTAGATGGCTATCACCCCAAGAACACGAAATAAATACCTAAACAAAACAAAAACAAAAGATCAAATAAAATAAAACAACTAGGTAGTAAACAACCTATTGTCTCCCCGACAACGGCGCCAAAACTTGATGCGTATTTTTAGAGTATCTAGACCAGTTCACACAAGATATCAAGTTTAACTAATTAACTCTAATAATACTACAATACTGCAATATTACAACGTCGTAGTAGTATTTCAAGTGTTGATTCACATGGAGGTGAAAAATTGTTTATACTTAAAAGCATATAAAAACATACAAAGATTGAATTTTTTAATTTGAAAGTTGTTGACAAAGTAAAGTGCAGATTAACTAGAGAAAGACTTTTTCAAACGGAAAAAATAAATGCCACTCCAAGTTGCGCAATATATTTGTATTGTTCTATACCTCTAACAAAGAAACTTATGCAGTGATTAAAACATCAACCTAATCACATACACTGACCATGTACACGATGAGTAGTTAATTAGCTAAATACACAACCTATGAACTAATTTTCAACGACTACAAACTCCTACAGAAGCGCAGGAGAAATACTCATCTACTATGATCACGTACTTAATCCACTGTCAAATTGTCCTCTGAACAATTCTAATTCAATAGCATACCAACAATCAAACACTCCCAAACTATGTTAAAGAGATAATAGCATAGGAAAGAACAACACTACATTATTAGAGCAAAAAACATAGTGTATAAACATCAAGCATATTGTAGGTATCAAAAACAAATGATTCAAAGGTTTAGAAACATCCATAACATCCTAAATTACAACTTAGAGCAGCATTGAGAGTTTTAGCCTAAACACATGGTAGATTTTGCAATAAAAACCATAGGAAGCAAGCTCTCGTTGAGTGGAATTGGAATTTGGAGACGGATCGTCGGAATGTTGGCTGGAATTTCTTCCTTCTCTTCTTCCTCATTTCTTTCTCTCTTTTCCTCTCTATTTCTCGTCCAAGGGTGTCTGAATATTCTCAAAAACTGCTCCAGAAACCTATTTGTAAACTAAAATTAGGCTGTTTTCGAGAAAACGCCCGACCCGGGCGAAATTGTCACGACCGCCCATACAAGGGGTACCACAAACGCGGCGATCGTGACCGACATGCATGGATTACAATTTAGAAGATCAACTTAATTAACTTAAAGAAAGGAAAACAACTTAGTTTAAAAATTTTAAGGTTATATTTTTTTTTTGAAAAGACATAAGAAAAATACATTCAAAAAGGACAACGGAAAAAAAATTAGACTTAGGAAATACAACCATTAATAACTAAAGTAAAACAAACATTTAACTTAAATCTCGAAGAATATCATTTTCAAAAGACAACGTAAACACTTGTTTAAAAACTAATCACCACCATACATGTTCAAACACAAAGCATAAAGAAAAGATTAAAGTCTTGAGACATGGTTCAAGTTATAGCAGCGGAAAATACAGTTTAAGGAGAGTCAAGGACTACGCCTATGTATGACGACACAACGTATCCTACGTTCTCAAGCCAGCTCAACATCCACCGCAACATCCCGCTCAACCTGCACATAAGAAAAAATAATATGCAGGGCTGAGTACTTGTTGTACTCAATGGGCTCATGCCGAAAACATTTTAATAAGTTATGTCATCCATACCAGTGATCTCGAGTTTTATATAGTAAGAAATATCACGAGAAACACAAAAATCCAAGTCTGGCCAGACAATTTATCTCCCCATTTTCCACATCAATCCATCAATCACAATCACAGTGCGACGAAAGTGTGGCCACACTATTCGCCCACGAGACCGGCCGACTAGCAAGGACGGCTCACGATCCCATCAGTGTACACAGCCTGATAGGGTTTGCGGCCCTACTCAGACCCGAATTCGTTTCACAACACAGCCATATAGCCTAACGGAGTAAACTCATACGAACTAGGCATCAGACACACAATCTCATAATAAAAACAACATGGCATGACATAACAGTTAAACCACCCTTATAACGCCACATAGCATTTTCGGAAAAGTAAAAAGGTTTGAAAAGAAAGCCCACCTCGTTCTCTTAGCAAAATCACAACCCAACTTAGCAACTCTCGATCCTCGAGTTCACGAATACACAACACCCTTGTCAACGACAACACAAGTCAGCCTCACACAACAACATATCACTATGCATGTCCTATCGTTTCTCTCTCATCGTTTTCCTCAATTTCCCAAACCCGACATACATCTCAAAGGTGTAAACACACGTAACACATTTCAACTTATCACAAGTGATTTCAACATTTAAGCACATTCCTTGGACATACATGCATCATACAATACTTTTAAACTTGAAAAATAAGTGTCATTTAATCAAGGCAGAAAACTGGCAGAATTGCGCGACCATTTTTTAAAAATCACTTTAAATTCACCCGACCTCAAAACATGCTAAATTTTGGTCACGATACAGAGGACACATTCAAGTTCATCCATGAAAATTTTCATATCGAAATCACGTCATTTAGTAAGTCATATCACATATTGAACTCTCTGGTCGGAACATACAATTTCTGGCAGTATTGCGCAGTTCATTTGAAAAATTCACCATAAATTCATACGATGTCAAAAAAAGCTGAAAATTTAACACAATACAGAAGACACTTCAAATTTTCATATAGCTCAAGAATCACATCAATCGGAGGTCATTTGGTCAGACAAACAGAAAACGAAACATTCAATTGCGAGAACTCACGTTTCTGGCAGATTTGCGCAGTCAACTTCAAAAATTTATTAAAAATTCATTTTTCTATAAAACGGGCTGAAATTCACACGAGACACAGAAAACATCTTGAAGTTTACTCAGTAAATATGTCATAGCAAAATTCGTTCGTTTGATGGGTCAATCATAGATCATAAGTCACTGGTCGTGCACCACAGATTTTTCAGGTTCATAGATCGAAAATAGGGTTTTCATCTTCCATCAAACAAACATCGATTTTTCATGCTCGAACACACATAATCATGCTTAAAAGTTTCTCACACACATATTTGCACATGAACTCACATCATTCACCAACTATTCCAATCCAACATCACATGATTTCAATCAAAAACACAATATTATCAAAGTTCTTATGCAATCACACTTTACCACCGATAAATTTTTCGATCTATTAATCCTACACCCTCTATATGCATGTAGGATTCAAGAATAATGTTTCAATGAAGAGATGAGAAGAAAAACTTAGTTATACCTTTTCGAATCACGAAAACGAACGGTAGGAACAAGGATGGAGGCGATTCGTCGAAACTCTTGAAAAATCCACTCCAATTGATGCAAGAAACAATGAGGGAAGAAGTTTTTGGAGAGGATGGAGAGTGAAGGGGGGAGGCACGAAATTTTGAGGGAGATGGGGGCTAGGGTTTAGTTTAGGTGTTTGTATAGGATTAGGTTAAAGTTTAAAGAATTATTTAATTAATTATGGAGGAATAAAATAATGACCAAATGAAATAAAAGTCCCATAATTAAAAGAATAAAATAGGCATGTAGGATGGGGAGGAATTCGAAAATTCCATGTAGAGCATAACAAGGAATTTATTTGGTATTTACTTGGAGAGAATATATTCACAACTTAGGAAATAAAAGTGAATATTCCATAAACAAGGGAACAAAATAAATTAAATCTCCAAGTAGGAAAATAATGAGGAAGGGACGAAAATTCCATAAGGAATTGCACAAGGAAATTATTTAAATCCTCAATTAAATAGAATAGGATTTAAATTTGGTAATTTCTTTATAGGAAAAGACTCCCATAAAATAGGCAACAACTAAATAAATTTGCACAAGGAAATTAACCAAAATGGGGCGTGCGACACAAGGAAATATTCACATCCCCAATTAATTGACTTAGGTATTAATTTGGTATTTGATTGAATAAAAGGGATTCCACAAAATAAGAAACAAATATATTCTCCTCTAAAAAAATAGGGAGACCGAAAATTGGCTTAATTAGCCACAAGGAAATAATTCAACTCTTAATTCAATTGGGGCGAGGGAATAAAATGTGGCAAGATTTAATTGGATTTAATTTGGATGAATATCCCAAAACAATTAATTAAATCCAAGAAAGAATAAATTCTCAATAATTGGAGGGGCCGACAATAGCCATTTTTTGGCTAGAACAAGATGCATGATTTTATTTAAATTGACTCCCCACATTAAAATCTAATTAGCACTTCATTCCAATTCCCCCATGATGATTTATTCCACATAACCAAACTCAAACACGTAGCAACAATTTAAATTTCATAAATGAAATTTCCAACCGACATTTATTAAATAAAGGTCATACAAATTTTTGGGATGTTACAGAAATGGTGCCAACCCGGGAGTTTCTACTGGACCTGGCGTTTTGTTGGTTCAAAAATGGCCGGGTCGGGCGTTTTCGCCAGGTTCGCACTGCTCCGTGCAGCCTTCATCAAATGGCCATAACTTCTTCATCCGGGTTCCGATTGAAGAGTACAAGGTACCCACGCGAAGCTATTTCAAAGGCAAAGATAACGGTGGTAGGATAAAAGAATTTTGACATTGTCTTGATAGGCAACGAGTAGTTTGAATCAGACCCCTTGGCTCATTGTATGCTTTCACTCCACATGTACATCTATCAACTAAAATATAATAATAAACTTTAATGATTAATTGAAAGATGATTTTAATATAAAAAATAGGAGAAATCTTAGAGTAGAATAAACATTATTTGATTTACATCAGATATTCACCGATGAAGGATCACTTGCTATTTAGTTGAAAATTTCAGTTGGTCCACTTTCTCTACACTGTTACAGAACTACATTATCAGTACAGGGGCTATGTTAGACCAAACTGGACTGGACTATTTGATACCAATAATAAATTAGTAAAAAATTGACACCCAAGAAATTCATAGATGATGCCATGGAGGCCTGTGCTTCAATAACACATTTTTGTAACAATTCTGAGCTCTCCAATCTCAAGCATACTTATCTCTTCCGCATGGAACTGCTTCTTCAGATGGGTTGATTGCTATGATGACTGATCATTACAGCAATTTGATGAGACTACTTTAATTCTATTAGCTAGCTGAACAGATTACAAACAAAATAGGGCTGTCAAATTTGCTATTGGGAAGTGGTGAGCAGTTTTTTGTTAAGATAAATGTTTGTGAAAACTCATCAGAGAGAAAAGAGTTTCCAAATTTAAAAAGTGCATATTCTTGTGGGACAGACTAAAAATGAAAGAATGTATATTCTTGTGGGACGGAAGAGGGAGTAATAAGTTTCTTGCTATCTTATTAGAGTGTCCACGATAGTGGACAAGCCCTCTCCCACCGCCGCGGTAAAAAAAAACTGTTGCATGATCTATGTTTCAGAATCATATACATGCAATAATAGTGAGCGTCTCTTGGAAGAATGTAGTGGAAAAGGAGTTTGGAGCACTGAGAAACAACTTTCATGAAGAGGTTACCAGTACACAAGTATCGTTCATCTCTGAATTATCACTCACTCTGCAAATGTGGCCATGGAGTATTTGCCCCTTTCCAAATTTTTGCAAATAAGGCTTGGATGTTGTTGGAACAAATATATACGTATAGTTTAGAACCAGTTTATTAACAAGTTTAGTTATTTTTTTTGGGGGGTGTGTAATATAAGAGAATCTTGTGTACTGGTTGATCAATGCACAGACCAAACCAAACGGTGTGTTAATTATGGACATGTTGCCTTGTGGTTTTCAAGAGGTTAGAGATCTCATTATTTGGTCTTCATCTTAAGGGATAGTTATTCCTGTTTAGATGATGCTCCAGCACAAACACTGGCTGATTTGTCAGGAGATGAAGATGGTAACTTATCTAACACTCACTTTTTCCTCTTCTGAATAAATAATAGCTGAATATTGATGATAGTGTACCAGAAATCCGATCTTCAAAATTTCTTACCTCTTATATTGTTCTAAAGAGCTGAAACTTGTGTTATTTCCAATCAAACTCTGAAACCATGGGTGTTTTTTAAATTTTTTACCGATGTTAATATTTTGACTCTTTTTCCCTCTCCTTCCATCCCTTTGTAGCTAAGTTGTATTCCTTTTTGGGTTGCCGAGTCAAATCTTTTTTTTGGTAAAAGTAGCACATTTCATTCTTTCTTACTTTAGTTTACTTAATCTTTTTCCTAGTACTTTATTCTCTATTCCCAAAAGAAATGCCTCTACTGGGAAGAAATGAATGGATACAAGTAAGAAATGTAGTCAACATTTACTAAGAAATTCAGAGAATTCTTCCAGTGCTGATACACAAAAAGAAGCAAGTGAGCAAGCACAGCTTCCTGTCGTTAATCATGCCAACTTACTAACTAAAGTCAGGAGCAGACGTAACAAAAATGTCTTGATAACGTGCAAAGTGATGTGTCTATTGCTTCAATCGATAATTCAAAGGTTATGTTAGTTGAATAGGCCAAATCTCAACATTCTTTTATTGTATCATGTCAAATCCTCGTCTGAGATGATGGTGCATTGATTATCCTTGGTTTGCAAAAAGAGAGTTTGTCGAATATTTGTATCACGTTGGATTAACTTATGTCATCAGAAGGTATACGTCTTCTTTTGACAAGTTCAATCTTTTGCTCTGATAATAATGTTTATAATGTTGATTTGAAGCAGTTCTCTTGGTATATAAAACTTAATCAGTACATAAAACTTTTCCCTGGTGACAAGGTTGATATCTTCCAATTTCCAAATAGCATTTGTTTGAAACCACCTTTCAATATAGTACATCATACTACTAGGAGTATTTCTTATCTGGCAGGCAGTCTTGATTGCATTGATTCATATTGTGGTAGGTACAACCAGATTCATAGTAAAAGTATCTCTCGTTTTGATCAGGTCCCATGCCCAAATACTAATCTGCAAATGATGATTGGATCTGCTGAAACTCTCAATCACCAAATCCAAGCTGATGTGAGAAAAGGTTTCACGATTCACTAGCTGATGTTTCATGCTTATAAAGCTGCTTTGTAATCAAATTCTACTCTAGGCTTTAACATTGGTTAGATTTTTTGAAAAAATCAGCGTCCTCTCCATGGCATCGTCTGTTATTCTAACTGCGTGTCAAAATTTACGTGTAGGTAGGAAGCTGTTGTTCTAGAGTTGAGGCACATGAACGATGATGTATCCTGATAGCTCTTTGAGGGACTCTGAGCCATTTAAGAAACAATATGCTGCAGTACTTGTAAACTGAAAAGTAGTACTCCCTCCATCCTATAATCTTCTTGTGTACTAGGAAGACAAAAGAAATAATGCCTCCTATATTTTTTTGTTCCCCACGCTTCTGGTTCATCCGATTCCCCGCTTATTTATGCTAATCTCTATCCCAATTTTATGGAATTGAAATATGGCAATAGTAACACAGCCCTGTCAATTCAATTTGAACAAAGATAAAGGGTGGTAAAGCCATAAAGTCAAATAAAATAGTCTTCTTCAAACAAAAATCTACCTATTATGACTAAGCGTGCGTTATGACTAAGATTGCGCTACAAGGGAGTCCCCAAAGTTGGTAGAAAAAGAGCAAATAAATAAAAGGTTTTTCATAATTTATTTTTTTTGATCATATAAAATTAACAACAAATCTGTCGGTGTTGGAACAATTTTTGTTGTCTTCTCCATATGTACTAGATCTCTAGAGTCAAAATAATTTATATGAGAAACTACTGAACTCATCACTTGCTGCCGTACTCTCAGTTTTCTGTTGAGGGTTTTCCTGATAGAGGTACTCAAATTGGATAAGTGATCGATTTCTAGGTTCGTCGTAAACCTAATGTTGTTATTCTGTTATTAAGAGATAAACAATACCGGGCGGATAATACAACCCAAAGAAGAAGAACTACAAAACTGAATGAACTGTACAATGTATCGAAACATAAAACAGAAATAAACTTAGCCGAGCGAGGAAGGAAAGACCTCTTTCCGCCAGACGAGATACGCCCCGGTAGTCCAAAAATCAAATCGGGATACAATCTTCTCTCTAAAATCGCCCAATACACAATTGTAAACCAGTTATTAACTACAAACTTCAATAATGAACAGAACCCTAGCACAAATGAACCAATTTTACGATTTACGAAAAATTGACCAAAACAAGTGCGAAAAACTTGAAACTATTTGGTAGAAAACAATGAATCTACGATTAGGTGGTGTGTCGTCGGTGATAATCGCCACTTAACAGTGGTGTCGTCGGTGATAATCGGCTATTAATAACAAATTGAAGCATAAAAACCCTACCTTGATGTCTACTTGAACCGGAAGTCGGGCGCCAAGGGAGTACGTTTTCGACAGTGAAACGGCGTCGGAGGCTTGAAAAAATGACGAAAATCAACTTTTGGATATAAAAATATACAACACTTCATTCCACATCACTCATGGCAATTATTTCACATAATCAACTCAATCACATAGAAACCAATAAATTTCTTAAAAGAAGTTTTCACTTGACATCCGCATTAAAAAAAATAAAAGTCACAAAATTTTTCGGATGCTACATCCTACCCCTCTTAACAGAAATTTCGTCCCGAAATTTGATCGTCTCACATAAACAACTCGGGGTACTTTTCTTTCATTCTATCTTCTAGTTCCCACGTGGCTTCCTCGGAGCCATTGTGTTTCCACAACACTTTCACGGATGCTATCGACTTGTTTCGCAACTCTTGCACCTTCCGATCAAGGATTGCCTCGGGCCTTTCCTCGTAGCTCATGTCGGGGGTCAGGATCACTTCCCCTTGATGAATCACGTGCTTGGGTCGAATACGTACTTGCGTAGCTGCGACACGTGGAACACGTTGTGCACATTCCCAAAACTGGGAGGTAACGCTAAACGGTATGCTACGGGACCTTCTTCATCGATAATCTCGTACGGCCCTATAAAACGCGGTTTCAACTTGCCCTTCACTCCAAATCTCACAACTCCTCTCGTCGGGGATACTTTCAAAAATACTTTGTCACCAACATCGAATTTGATTTCTGTTCGACGCACGTCAGCATACGACTTCTGCCTATCTTGCGCTTCCTTGATTCTCGCACAGATTTGATGCACGATTTCAGTCATTTCTTTGATGGCGTCGGGTCTTAACATCTTCCTCTCGCCAACTTCATCCCAGTAGAGTGGGGATCAACACTTCCTGCCATACAAGGATTCATACGACGCCATATCGATCGTCGCTTGATAGCTATTGTTATAGGCGAATTCGACCAACTGTAGAACAGTTTCCCAACTTTCTCCTCGATCTAGGACAACGGCTCGCAGCATGTCCTCAAGCATTTGGATCGTCGGTCGTCCTCTCCGATTGTCCGTCGGATTGCGGGTGATAAGCCGTGCTAAAGTTTAACTTCGTGCCTAGTTCCCGTTGCAAACTCATCTAAAATTTCGACGTGAACTTCGTATCGCGATCAGATACAATGGTCTTTGGCACTCCATGCAGACGTACAATCTCGCTCACGTAGATCTTAGATAACTTGTCCGATCCATAGGTAATCCTAATCGGTAAGAAGTGCGCGCTTTTAGTAAGTCGGTCGATGATCACCCAAATCGCAGTGTTGCCCTTTTGTGACTTTGGCAAACCCGTCACGAAGTCCATGGCTATGTGTTCCCACTTCCATTCGGGAATCTCGAGCGGTTCTAGTTTCCCATACGGCCTTTGGTGTAAGGCTTTCACTTGTTGACAAGCTAGGCATCGCTCCACAAACGATGCTACGTCTCCTTTCATTCCGTTCCACCAAAAATGTTGCTTCAAGTCTTGATACATATTTGTGCTTCCAGGGTAAGCTGTATAAGGTGTGTCGTGTGCTTCACTCAAATCTCGTCCTTTAGTGCCTCGTCGTTCGGCACACACAAACGTCCATCGAACGTCAAAGCATTGTCCGCCTCTTCACGAAAATGGTCATGTTTCTCGGTTCTCACTTTCACATGTGTTTCTTCCAATTTCTCATCATGTCGCTGCGCTTCTATGATCTTGGTTCGTAAGTCTGGCTCGATCACTAGCGTCGCTATTCTTCCTCCTACTGTCTCGGGAGCTTTTACTACTTCCAAATGCATCCTCTCGAACTCACGTATCAACGTTTCTTCTTGAGTTAGTAACAAAGCCAATTGAGGCTGGTTCTTCCTACTCAAAGCATCTGCCACTACGTTCGCTTTGCCTGGATGATAGTGAATACCATAATCATAGTCTTTTATAATCTCTAACCAACGTCGCTGTCGCATGTTTAGCTCCTTCTGCTCAAAGAAGTACTTGAGACTCTTATGATCCGTATAAATCTCACATCTCACTCCATAGAGATGGTGTCTCCAAATCTTTAGCGCGTGCACTACAGCTGCTAACTCCAGATCATGAGTCGGAAATTTCAGTTCGTTCGGTCTCAACTGTCGGGAAGCATATGCTATCACTTTCCCATCCTGCATCAACACGCATCCTAGTCCTACTTTCGACGCGTCAGTATAGACGGCGAAGTCCTTGTCGGGTTCTGGTACCGCTAGGACAGGAGTTGTAGTCAATTTCTCTTTTAACAGTTGGAAACTCACCTCGCATTCCGGCGTCCATACCACCTTAATTCCTTTCTTTAACAGTTGTGTCATAGGTCTCGCAATCTTAGAGAATCCCTCTATGAAAAGTCGGTAGTATCCCGCCAATCCCAAGAAACTATGGATTTCACTCGGCGTTTTCGGCGATTTCCAATTCTGTACAACCTCGACCTTTGCGGGGTCTACTTGAATCCCATTAGCCGTCACGATGTGGCCAAGAAAGTTCACTCGAGTCAACCAAAACTCACACTTACTGAACTTGGCATAAAGCTTCTCTTTTCGTAACGTCTCCAACAAGGTTTCCAGGTGCCATCCATGCTCTTCCTCGTTCTTCGAGTATACCAACACATCATCAATGAAGACTAAAACAAACTTGTCGAGATACTCGTGGAAAACTTCGAGTATACCAACACATCATCAATCAAGTCCATAAAGACTGTCGGGGCGTTAGTAAGTCCAAATGGCATCACGACGAACTCATAATGGCCATAACGAGTGCGAAAACAGTCTTAGGCACATCCTCTCATCGGACCTTTAGTTGATGATACCCCGACCTCAAACCCATTTTTGAAAATACGCCCGCTCCTCGAAGTTGGTCAAATAAGTCGTCGATTCTTGGCAGTAGGTACTTATTCTTCAATGTCAACTTGTTGAGTTCGCGATAGTCAATGCACATCCTCATCGTTCCATCCTTCTTCTTTACGAACAGAACAGGCGCTCCCCACGGTGATACACTAGGCCGAATAAATCCCAAGTCTAGCAGTTCTTGCAACTGAATCTTCAATTCAGCCAACTCTTTAGGGGCCATTTGGTATGGTGCCTTTGATACTGGCGCAGATCCGGGTTCCAAGTCAATTGTAAACTCCACTTGTCTGTCGGGCGGCGGTCCAGGTAAGTTTTCAGGGAACACATCGGGAAAGTCTCGCACTACTACCTCGTCTTCCACTTTCAATTCCTTCTTTTTTTCTCCGTTTAAGTACACAAGATACGCCGAACGCCCTTTTCTTATCATCGTGGTTGCTTGTAAAGCAGAGATTATGGAGGTTCGCCGGTTCAAGGAAATCCCATGCAAGATGGTCGGCTCGTCACCAGGAGCTCGAAAAGAAATCTGCCTCTCCTTACAGTGAATCGTTATGTGGTTCTCGGTCAGCCAATCCATTCCCAAAATTATGTCTACGTTCTCCAAAGGCATAACCTGCAAAAGTCGAGCTACTACTCCTAATTCTCCTAACACAAACTCTACGTTCGAGCAAGTTCGTGCAATGTCAATCAGACCTCCAACAGGTGAAGACACGTTCAAAATCGGTTCAAGCTTAACAGTAGGAAGTTCTAGGGCATTCACACATGACATTGATATAAAAGAGTGCGAAGCACCCGTATCAAACAGCACAATAATAGGGAGTTTTTGGATCTTTCCCATACCTGCCAAGTTATCTTTGCCCTTATTGGCTGTTGCTCCTGCGTTGGATTCCCTTTCAGTGCATACGCCCTGTGCTGGTTTGTGGGGCGACTTGCCGGATCGGTTGTGGTGGCTACGGTGGTCTCTGTCCCTGCCCGTTCCTCGTTCCACCCTTGTTGTTGTTCGGGCACTCTCGGGACATGTGGCCATTCCCACCACAAGCACAAGCATCGGGTACCTCAGACTCTACACTCCCCAACGTGGAACTTGGAGCACCGATTGCAGTAAGGTGTCCTTGGCTGATTTCCTCTTTGTTGTGGCACAACCTGTCGGCCAAAATTCTGAGGCTGGCGGAAAGTAGGATGGTGTCTATTGTTGTCATACTGGGCTCGGTTTCCTTCCCACTTCCTCTTGTCCCGATAATTTTGTTGTTGTGTGGGTGGTGTAGGATTTGTCACTCTCTCATTCTTAGGAAGTGCCTCTTCTACGTCCAAGGCGCAACTCAAAAGCTCGGCGTAAGGAACTCCTTGTCAGCTAGCCACGGCCACTCTTATCTCAGTCCTAAGGCCAGAGCGAAACTTCGCGCCATCTTCTCATCCGTGTCCACCAACTCAAGGTGCATAACGAGTCAATCTCGCAAGTGCGCGGTCATATTCCGACACTGTAGAGATTCTTCACCAAAACGGTGCCATCGCAACCGCTGGGAATTTTGATCTGAATTTTGGAAGTTCTCAGCGATATATCGGATTCTTTCACAGATGTTTTGACATAGTTGCTGAGTATCACTTGATTGTGCTAATTTTCCTCACCCATTTTACCGTTAATTCTGGTGGAATTCTGGTGTTCAGCTTCATTGTTTTATATCTGAAAATCCCTAGAAAAGCTCTTGGCTAATGGAGTAGAAGTTCTGGTTGTGTGTAGTAGCGGCGCCTCTGCTAGGTGAGAATCATAGGGAGCTCTAATATTCTATGGAGGGACATCTTTTTTTTTATATATTTTAGATCCGTGAACTTTAAAAATATAATATGAGGTCGGTGTAGTAGCGGCGCCTCTGCTTGGTGGTTTCTCAGCTGATTTACCAAACTTCGAGGTTTTTTGCTAGTTTTTTGAAATTTGTGTTGAATACAAAAGGATTCTTTTGTTATATAAGAACATAAATATGTGTATTGTGTGTTAAATTACTAACTATTCTTCATGTAAATAAGTATACACATTTTATAGCAATGATAGAACCTCTTCAAACGCTGCATTATAGTCTTGCTCTTCTTTGTAGTTGAATGCTTCGTCAAACCCGAATTTTGTTCTTCAAGAGATCGACCTTCATCAATGCAAAAGCCGACTTGTTCATCAAATGTGAAACATAAACTGCCACAGAAGAAAAATATCACATAAATCGACAACCAATTCTAGCCAACAATCTAATAAGATTTCGATAAGCCATTAGATTCTGACCTTTTCTTTGCTCCCCCACTCCCAACAACGTAAACCCCTGCGATCTTTGCAAACTGACCAACGAGCTGACCAACAGCTCCGGATGCAGCAGAGATACATACACAGTTTCCCCCTTTTTGGGAGAGCAAAACTTGAAAAAAACCAACATAAGCTGTCATGCCAGGCATGCCTAAAATGATAACGCGAAACACGTTGATTTTCAGTCTCAAGTTAGTACATCTCCTACTGTTGTTTTCAGAAACTATCAAGATAAACCGCTACAAATCCAGCATTTCCCAATCTATTAATTCAAGCATATATAGTTCATCAACAACTCGTTTTCGTTAACAGTTTAACTGCATACATAATTCTGCAGAATAACAAACAACTAGTTCTAGATCAGACAAATAGCACTAGGAAGCAGGAATCAAGCGTGGAAATTTGAAGTCGATAATCACAAGGGGCTCGAGAAACTCACCAAGAATCCCTATATAATAAGAGAGGGGCAAATCTTTATCTTGAACCTTAAAACAATTGGTCTGATCTTTAATAAGGCTATACTCCTCCCAGCCAAGTAAACCCCCAAACTAGCTCGCCCCGTCTTGAAATTTGGATGAGACGAATCCAGTACTTTCGACACTCCAAATCCATAAATAGGCTGTCACCAGAAAAAGGTCAACAAACACAAAAAAGATGCACCAACATTGCATCAATGGAAAGATACATTTTTTATTTCTTTCCCCAAAATCTCAAACTATTCATCAAACAAGACCTCTGCAGAAACATCAAAAAGACATAACAAAATTTTATCAATAGAAAGATACAGTTTATATTTTTCTCCCCGAAATCTCAAACTATTCATCAAACGAAAAAATGTCACGACCACATCTCCCTAGTCAAAGAAAGTGTAGCTATTTCGCGACTAAACATACTGAACTGTCTTAACTCATCATAAAAGTTACTTAATTTAAGAAAACATTGTCTGAATGTTATAAAGATAACAAAATACTGAATCAGAGTGAATTCTGGGACATTGTCTTTACTAAAACAAGTCTAAGTCTGCGCATCGGAAGAGTTCCAAGACAGGTATAATATGTATGAAGACATACTACACCAGCTATCCTTCTACTTATTTAGCCTTCTATCCCAACACCTCCTCTGCCTCGATCGATCAACCTGCACATTAAGGAAAACAATATGCAGGGCTGAGTACTTGATATACTCAGTGGCTTATGCCGAAAACTGTTTTTCTTTTCATTGTCAGCCAAGCTGAGTGAACGCGGGGTTTTTCTGAAAACAAGTCCCGGTCACTAAATCTTTTATTTCTTTCTGAAATAGACTGCAGTCTTTTAAACTTCTGATGATATGCCATATCAGCTGTGTGAATCGGGAATGTGGCCACATTCCACGACCACTGGGCCGGCCAACCTGGCGCTAGCTCACGACCCCTAGACCGGCCAACCTGGCGCTAGCTCACGGTCCGTACGTGTACACTAGTCCGAGTAGGATTTACTGACCTACTAGGACCCGAATTCGATTTAACAGATAGGCAATCACAAAACAAAACATGGCATGACAACTCACTGAAAATATTCATGCTTTTTCACATAAATTCTGAAAGGAAGGAAGCCCACACATAATGTAGGATAGAAAGCCCACCTCGTTTGCTTAACTCTTTCAAACGGGCACTGTCTGACTTGAGATTTACTCGTCGAGCGACGACGTCCCTTTTCAAAAATAATATACTTAAATTAGGCTTTAAGTAATCATTGATCTTGCATGAATGCATGCCTAAGCGTGTGCTCATTATTTTAATTTCTGCCTTCTAAAATTAGAAGTCTTAAATCTTTAATTAAATCGGTGATTTTAATTTATTTTGAATCGGGCATTAACATTTCCCGCATTATCTTAAGTATTTTAAAAAAAATACCTTCTGTGACCATTAAAGTCCGCTTAATTATTTTTAGCTTTTATTTCACTCACGGCTTATAAGTTCTTTTCTTCCGCGACTTAAGGAATTAATTCCAGAAATAAAATCTTAGGCCCATAGAGATTAATTATTCTGGCCCAGACTATTTTAATTTTCGGCCCAGCTTAACTAATTGGTCCATTTCTCTCCTCCTTCTAATTTAATCTGGCCCAACCTAGTTAATTCCAGGCCCAAGTGTTTTAAATTGGAAGGCCCAATTAATCATACTCCATTCCTCCATCAGACGATTCCATCCTTATTTCTCCTTTACAAAATTCCCAATTCGAAAATGGGGAACCCTAGCTCAAACCCCCTTCTCTTCCCCTTTCTTCTCGGCAAACCGCCGCCACAAGGTCACCGGAACGGCTCGCTTCACCTCGCCGCAACATCTGGCTGCCGGCTCGGCGGGTTTGCGCTGTTGGGGCAGAGGGGCGTCGCTTCCATCCACTGACACGGTTCAGCACCGCCGCCGCGGCTCCTCTTCACGCCGATCCACCTTTGTCGCGGGGTAAACCACCGGCGTTCTGTCGTCACCGTCGCACTCCCCCTCGGACAACGCCTCCTCTCGGCTGGAGCCCGTCATCGAACTGGGCTCGGCCGCTGTTCGGCGTGCTTCGAGGTGAGGCCCCGGTTATAGCGGTGCCTCGCGAGGCTTCCATCGTCGTTGCTGATTCGTTGCTGGTCCGAGACTCACGCCGCCGCTGCCGATCTTCTTCAGCGGTGAGCCGTCGCGTGTCACGGTTGTCTTGCGGTCGACTTCCGGCTTCACCGTCTGGTCGCCGCCAACTCCGACTACCTCTAAGCTAAGCCTTCTATTCGTTCGTTACTTAGATTGGTTTCTAATCGGCAGAAGCTTAGTTCTCAAACTCTCTAAGTTCTCGTGGTAGATTCACTATGTTCCACCGCTTATGTTTTGATTACCGAGTGTGAGCTCTAATTACGGTATCCTAGCATGCTTGTGATGTCTACATGATGCTATAACTTGGTTAACTGAGTTTGAAGGGGATTGAGGTTACCTTCACTGAACTTGTGCTGCTATTTCTCACTTCTGGCCTTGTTCTCCCTTGCTGCCTCGGCTCCTCTCACTCTTTGACTCACTGATTTGCGATTGCTTTGTGATAACGAGGGAGGCAGAGGCTGAGGCCTTTTATAATTGTTGCATAACTGAAAGCCTGAAACAGGCTGTTATCACTGGCTGGGGAGCAGTCCTTGCCTGAGCTGTTTTGGCTGTTACCTCTGCAGCCATTTTGCAGAGTGTACTCGTGAGACTGATGAGCTTACAGCTCCTGGTTGTGCTTTGATATCACAGCTGGATATATGCATTATTCCCTACATTCCTTTGCTTGTACACTTAACTGCATTTGTCTCCATATGAGGTGTAGTACTAGGTTTATTTATTGTTCCTGTTGGTTTGTGACAGGTGTATAAAGGAGATGGTATCTCATGGCTGATTCCTTGACTATAGCAGAGACACGAGCTTCTCATTGGGGTATAGGCTGGCTGGAATTGCTTCATTTGTTCAAGCAACTTTCCAACATCCGAAGTAGTCGTTAGGGATTTCTAAAAATGTAATCGTGTAGCTCGACTTTTATTTTCGTCGCCAAAGATTGTAATTTTAGTTTGAGATTCTGAAAAATGTAATTTGTACCCTTTCTCAAGAAATAAAAACACTCTTTCATTCGTCAATAAAAGTTCTAGTATTTTATTTCATAACTCCCGAGAAATCTAAGTCTCGGCTATTACAAAAAATACTACTGTTATATTCCAATGAGATCATCTACACAATATTGTATTATAAGTCTATTTTTTTAATAAAATAAAAAATTAAGGGCCCCAATTTAAATCAAGACATGTATAACAAATTCTATTCCAACCAGAAGAAAAATTAATTTCAACAAGAAAAATTTCACTTAAAAAAACTAAACTTACAGAATCCAGCGTGAAAGAAGGTAAATGAGAATCATAGGGAGCTCTAATTTTCTATGGAGGGACTTCTTTTTTTTATATTATTTTAGATCCGTGAACTTTAAAAATATAACTTGAGGTCCGTCAACCGTGAGTTAATATCAATCGAAGTACTTTTTTACTATTTTCAAGTTTTTTGGATGAAAATACCCTCAATCATACTTTTAATTAACTTATCACATACTCATATGGTTTTTGTAAATGATAATAAATAGCTAAAGTGGACATATGATAAAGTAAGAGAGAGAATAACGTAGAAGAGAGTCTTATCTACATTATTCTCTATCTTATTTATTCATTAATTATTTATTACTCCCTCCGTCCATGAAACGTTTTCCAGTTTTTCCATTTTAGTCCGTCCGTGAAATGTTGTCCACTTTGCTATTATTTTACTTTTTTGGTAAATGGTTCTCATATTCCACTAACTCATTACACTCACATTCTATTATAAATTCAATATATAAATATGGGACCTACATTCCACTAACTTATTTCACTCACTTTTCTTTACATATCTCAAAACACGTGCCGAATCAAACATGGACAACATTTTGCGGAAGGAGAAAGTATCATTTGTTCAAAATGAGTGCAGAAAATGAAATGTGACAAAATTTCAGGGACGGAGGGAGTAGTAAAAATATGTATAAAAAAATATGGGTATGTGATAAGTTTATTAAAAATATGTACCCGGTATTGAGGGTATTTTCATCCAAAAAACTTGAAAATAGTAAAAAAAATATTTCGATTGATATTAACTCATAGTTGACAGACTTCAAATGATATTTTTAAAGTTCACAGATCTAAAATGATACATTGACAAAGTTCGTGGACTAAAAAAAAATTCCTTCTACTCTATAATAGGCGGGGGTATTTTCTTCAGCAACCATTTAATTAAAAAACAAATATTAACACCTAAAGCCCCTAACCAGCCGCAATTCTCCAACACTGAACACTTGAAAAAAGATCCAATTACGTGGGCCCACCAGGCCATATAAGGGAAACTGAACGAGTCTCAGTTTGTATTTTCTTTTATGACTTTAGGTTATGGCTGGCAAAATTTATTGTATTTATAGGTCATTAGGTATTAAGTTCACTACATTTGACTAATTCACGCACAACATTTGTAAAGTTGTTTCAATACTTTCAATTTTTCGTAAAAATGCGACACAATATTAGACTTATTATTTATTTAGTTTGACTAAAGTTTAAATTTTGTCTCGCATATTTATTTAAAAAGATATTTTGATCCAGTGTTTAAAGATTTTGTCAATTAGGTAGAGTACTTGTATTTTAAAGTCTAAAATTAGGCTTGTATATTAAAAAAACATATTTTGTCCTATACATTACTAAATTTTGTCAATTAGATAGAGTACTTGTATTTTAAAGTCTAAAATTAGGCTCCAATATTAAAAAAACATTTTTATCCTATACATTAATAATTAGTAGAGTACTTGTATTTTAAAGTCCAAAATTAGGCTCGTATATTAAAAAAACATATTTTGTCCTATACATTAATAGATTTTGTCAATTAGGTAGAGTACTTTTATTTTAAAGTCTAAAATTAGGCTCTTATATTAAAAAAACATTTTTATCCTATACATTAATAATTAGTAGAGTACTTGTATTTTAGAGTCCAAAATTAGGCTCGTATATTAAAAAAACATATTTTGTCCTATATATTAATAGATTTTGTCAATTAGGTAGAGTACTTTTATTTTAAAGTCTAAAATTAGGCTCGTATATTAAAAAAATATATTTTATCCTATACATTAATAATTAGTAGAGTACTTGTATTTTAAAGTCCAAAATTAGGCTCGTATATTAAAAAACATATTTTGTCCTATACAATAATAATCAATTAAGTGTCCTCGCTTCTGGTCCTAACCTATATAGTTCAATTCATATTTAACATGTTAATCAAGTCAATCCATATTTAACTCATTCATAAAGTCAAAATGAGATTAATTAACCATTAATTATTAACAAAATTAGTATTTTAATATGGCCAAGACATATAACCAGATCTAGGAATGAACGGCGATTGGGGTCGAGGGATTATTAACATAAATTATTAACAAAATTAGTGTTAGGAAAATTAGTTGGGTAGGTGGAGGAATGTGAAGTTAGGTCGGATTAATTTGGTTGTGCTTCAAGTCTTCGACCCAACGATGTAGAAAGAATAGCAGATATGCAACGGCTAATGAAAAGGAGAGTGTTAATCAAGGATCAATTGAGAATTTATACAATATTTATTGGAGGCTATGAAGAAACTACACGTTATGGCTTAATAAAGTGTTAATTTAGGCGCTATAAAGTTATTTATGAAGGTATTAAGACACTAACTGTTCTAGTGTATTTTTTTTCGTAGTCATAACATAATTACATCACTTTATCTGTTTCATGGATTAATGTGAAAATCACATTTTATGTGAGAATCGAGAATAATATTTTGAATGTATAAACTTAGATAATTCACGGCAAAAATTAACCGTATGAAAATAATATATTTATTCGTGACTAGTGGGATTTTAATTCATATCTTTCACTTAATTTAATATATAAAAACGGCAAACTATAAACAAAGTTCAAGAAACAAAAGAAAAATATAAGTAGGGTTGAATTTATAATACATCACATTTATTAAAAATCCCTTCTATGGATGTGCCTCTCTCCTATTACACTGGAATTCTAGGTAAATTTGTTTGTCAAATTAGCCGCCGTATGTATCGTGTCAGTGCATATTATTGTAGGATAATTTACCTATAAATTTATAAATTTTCATCAAAATATAGTTTTTGCATACAGACTTTACAATTCATATGTAAATTATCAAACTATTAATTTGTTCTATTTTGCAACCAAACTATTAAATTCACATGTAAACGATCAAACTATTAATTTGTTCTGATTTTGCAACCAAATTACTGATTCGATTTGATTTTGCATTTTAACTATTCAATGTGACATCAACCAAAATAATGTTAAATTTTATAGTTAAATAATTCATTGGTTGAATTATGGTTATAGAATTATATCAAACCATTTTAAACTCAAAATCTTAATCGGAAGCAAAATCAGAATTAATCAATTGTGAAATACGTGTTTTAAAATGTTAACAATAATAACACATAACCACATCATACACGCATCGCTAACAAAAGTATTAGACTTAAGTAATAATCTTTAAATGAAATTTTCTGCGTCTATCACTGCATTTTTTGACGATCATTTTGTGAAGGTATGGCCGGTATCACTGCATATGTTGGATTTTACGAGATTTGCTCTCCAAAAAAGGGTGAACTCGTCTTTATATCGGCTGCATCAGGAGGTGTAGGTTAGCTTGTTGGCCAATTTGCTAAGCTATTTAGGTGTTATGTCGTTGGAAGCGCAGGATCACAACATAATTTCTTTTAATTACTCTTTTAAATTAATTTATAAAAATCCATTCACCAACTTCTTTTTTCAATTTGAATTTGCGTAATTTGTTGGTGATTAAATGAATATGGAACATAATAGTAATAATTAACATAAATAACCATACAGTCAAAAGTCAACTCTAATTCAAGGTTTAAAATATTCAATAAGCATTATCTTTAATAAAAAATATTAATAAAAATAACCTCAGCAATTATCTTCATACTGAAGCAGCAATTTTCTTTTTGGGGTTGTAATTACTTTATATTTTTTAGAGTTAATTTATTTATATATAATACTTTGTTCAAGGTTGACCTTTTGAAGAACATATTGGGGTTTGATGATGCATTCAACTACAATGAAGAATCATACCTGAATGAAGCCATAAAGAGGTATATATATAAAGTGACAAAATTAATTAATTTCTTTTACATATATAATTAACTAATCCGATTATATAGATTATGGGCCAACAAGATATTGGGTCGGGTCGGGCCGGTCCAATCCAAAGATATATATATACATATAGCCCATATGGCCCTGGCTAGCCACATAAATAAACAAAATATATCCCTCGGCCGTAGAAATATAAAAATCATCTTTATTAGTTTTGAAACATCACTTGAAAAGACTAGTTGAAGACATAATTGATTTATGTTTCATAGGTGAAATAATTCTGCGACAAATTCAACCATCACACTAATAAAAATATGAAACATCTATGTTACTAATAATTCCGCTGGTGGATAACTTCGACCTAAGGTCGATCAGGATGGTTATGCTAGGGGCGGCGCCGCTGGGGAAGGAGCTGGAAGCGGCTCTGCTCAGCCGCGTGTCGCATGCGGTTTTTGGACAGGTGAAAAGTGAAAAATAACTGATATACCTAACTTCATTTTTCATATCCTTCAAATGATCATTTAATACCAGAAACACTAAATTCAATTTAATTACTCCCTATATTTGTGTTGAGATTATAAGAATTATACTACTAATTGATTTACTTTGTTTTACTCTAAATTCAGTGTTAGGAAAATTAGTTGGGTAGGTGGAGGAATGTGAAGTTAGGTCGAATTAATTTGTCATTACTCCTCATTGATGTGATGCATATATATCTAATCGATTCGAATCTTTATCATGGTACCACTTGCATCTAATACTTTGACAATTTTGGATTATAATATAACTAAATATTACTTACGAAAAAATATAGTATGGACAAACAGACTAGGAAATTTATTTTTATTATTCAGCCCATGAATTTATTATTTTTTTCCAATAACATGAATTCCCTGTGGTCTATCTAACCCACCTATAATAATGGACAAACGGGCTAGGATGTTTATGTTTATTAGTCGGCCCATGAATTTATTATTTTTGTCTAATATCTTTGAATTCCTCGCGGTCTATCTAACCCACCTAGAATAAAAAAGGATATAAATTATGATAATATTATTATTATCATACATGGCTAAGTACATAACTTCGTGTACAAATTTTTAACATGCATGTTACGTGGTAGCAACTGCAGAGATTGGCAGTCATTCTATAATTAATTAAACAATTTATTGAAATTACCCGACAAAGACGGGAGCATCACTATAAAAAAAGGGTTAAATAAAATGAAATCAAATTAAGTATGCCATTCTATTGTTCAATAAATAAATGTTGAATTTGTTGAAAATTCGGTGCAATATCTCTCTCTAGGAACCGTGCATTTAGTTATATTATAAATCAAAATTGACAAAGTATTAGATGCAAGTGGTACCATAATAAGGATTCAAATCGATTAGTTATATATGCAATACATCAATAGGGAGTAATGACAAGTTAATCCGACTTAACTTCAAATTCCTCCACCTACCCAACTAATTTTCCTAACACTGAATTTAGAGTAAAATAAAGTTAATCAATTAGTAGTATAATTCTTATAATCTCTACACAAATACAGGGACTAATTAAATTGAATTTAGTGTTTCCGGTATTAAATGATCATTTAAAGGACATGAAAAATGAAGTAATGAATATAAGTTATTTTTCACTTTTCACCTATCCAAAACCGTCTGCGACTTCCAGCTCGTTCCCCAGCAGCACCGCCCCTGACAGAACCATCCTAATCGAGCTCAGGTCAAAGTTATCCACCAACGGAATTATTATTGACATAGATGTTTCACATTTTTATTAGTGTGATGGTAGAACGTGTCGCAGAATTATTTCACCTACTGACATAGATCAATTGTTGTAACACCCCATATTTTGTATTTACATTTACATATATATATATATTTAGGGAGATGATCAAAATAAGTATGTGTTTAAATCCAGAAATGCAGCCCAAATCTTAGCCCTACGATTAGATGATCTAATGGTCAATAATTAACCAAAAACACGGAAGGTCATAATTAAGCATTTTTAGGTCATATTATAAGATTTGAGTTTAATGTCATGTTAAGATCATTTTAGGTCATACTTGGTTAGTATGACCTAAAAATACACTAACCATGACCTAAAAATGCCCTACGCATGATATTATTCTGCGTTTCTGTATTTAAATATGGTTTTGCATAGATCAAAACCCTATATATATATATATATATATATATATATATATATATATATATATATATATATATTATAGGGATGTATTCATATCCAAATGCTAAGTATAAGTGAAACACAAAACACATGCAATCCATTGGTTTTGTGATCTAACGGTTAGATTAATGCCACGTGTCATCTAATAATGTAGATTTTTAGCCTAATAATGTACCTCGGCTAATAATGTAGCATTTTGTTTAAAAATGTACAGTTTTAGTCTAATAATGTAAATTTCTAGTCTAATGTACCTCGGCTAATAATGTAGATTTTTAGTATGATAATGTAACTAATCACAATCATCCAATCTAATGATCCAAGGGTTGTGATTTGTGTTATGTTTTGCACTAAGATGATGTAAGGACCCTAGCGCACCCCATTATATATATGTATATATATATATAGATTGCAGTAATTACTCCTATTTAAATCCTCCAATAAAAAAAATCACCAAATATTCTATTACTATTCACAGTTTTATTTTCGTCAACTTAATACTAATTTAAAAATATTAATAATCACAGATAAATTTCAAGATCAATTAAATGCGTTCCATATACTACGCATTTTATCTATCCATTTCATGTGTGTTTCATGTCTTTTATTCCCTTAATCAAATTCTAAGTTACTATTTCCACTAGTTACTTTATACTCCGTAATTACTAATCTTACTTAGTAAATCCTCAAATTTAGTTTAACATCCATAGTCATTCTAAATCATATTTCTTTTACCAAATCTTATAAATAAAACTCATTAACCTTATCAACTAAATTTCTTTAATCTCAATTATTTGCAATCGTTAGAATATGCTTCAATCATCAATTCTAGTCTCATTTCTATGGTTAATCCACTTACATAATCACACTTAGTTATTAGTCATTACCATATTCAATTCCTTACTCAAAAAACATCTTTCACTTCAATATTCCAATCAATTTTCCAAAATATATCAAATGACCATTATAAATTCTAATAAATTTATTTTAGTCACTAAATAAGATATATTATTCATTTTCAACAACACTTTGACCAATTAAGATTCATGGATTAAAGCACTAAGATAGTCAGTTCATACCCAAAATCATACATAGGTTCAACTCAATTTAGTTCAATGGAAAAACTTATGTTTCCGACGTCTACGGACAAGGATTGATAGATAAACTCAAAACGTAACACACACCTTATTTGACAACCAACGAGGTCAGAAATGTTTTACCTCATAACCTATTATAAGTTTCAAATAAAAGAAAAATAGGATAAAAGAGAGCCCTACCTTGATAACCATACGTTGGTTCGACTGTTTCAAAGCGTCAACAAATAGGATAAAAGAGAGCCCTACGGACAAGGATTGATAGATAAACTCAAAACGTAAGACAAACCTTATTTGACAACCAACGAGGTCAGAAATTTTTTACCTCATAACTTATAATAAGTTTCAAATAAAAGAAAAATAGGATAAAAGAGAGCCCTACCTTGATAACCATACGTTGGTTCGACTGGTTCAAAGCGTCAACAAAAATTAAATGAAACTTTCATAGATTGCAACTTCTTCTTCCTCCTTTGATTACTAATCGGTTGATTCTCCAAAGTGGGGTGAATAGTAGGCTAGTAGCTATATTTGATTTTATAGCAAGAGCCACATTATTTAATTAATTATGAATAGCAAATGACGAATGACACTATTTTGATCATTCATATTCTTTCTAAATGATTCCATGTATAATTGTCTGATTGTAGTAAAAAAAATTACAAACCTAAAAAAATCGTGCCTCTCGAAGAGTTTTGGAGATAAAAATATATATAGCATCTTTTATGCAAAATGACCATTTCTCCCTTCTATTGTATACGCTATATAATTTCCGATTTAATTCTATTTTCTTGCTCAATCTTACTGACGTGATACTTGTGTAACCCCAATTCTATATAAAATAACATTCAGTGTTGTGCACAAATTATAAAAATTTCAGCCTAAATTGACAAATTTGTGTAGAAAGGAACTTTCCGACTAAACCCTGATTTGGGGTGTTACAATTATGTCTCGAACTAGTCTTTTCAGCACAACTTTTTCGAAGCGGACTGCTATTTGTTCAACAATCGTTGGCCGCCAGCGGTCCGCTGGGCGGGTCGAATACTCCAGATTTTCATCTTCGAGTTTTAGCTATCTTTTTAGGCTCAAATTTGCACATTTTTCACAAAACACGTCAAAATACCAAAATAGATAAAAATATGTAATTATTGGACATGTAATGCAACATTGATACTCAAAATTGACCAAATAAAGGCCCTAAAATAGTGCAAAAACCGAGCATATCAAAGAGTATGACTCCCATTTCGTTAATATTTTCAATTCACTTTCTATTAACATTTTTAAAAATTCGTGGTGGATAAAGTGTGACTTTTAATAGCTAACGTAGGGAGTAGGATTTTCTTGTGGCAGCTTTTTCAAGATTTCATAGTTATGAGTTGATAAAATATGTAGATTCATATTGATTGTTGTTATTAAAAGCATGGAAAAAGAGAAAATGAAATACAGAGATATATAGTAGGAGGATAGAAATTTATTTTAGCAAACATGAAAGTAAAACACGCAGTCCCAAGTTAATAGTAGATCAATTGTCGTTGTTGCGGCTATAGTTGATCAATTGTCATTGTTGCGGAGCAAATACTTAGCACAAAGCAGCATGAGGCCAATGTATGGTTTAATGGAAGCGATTTCAACATTAGCTGCAGCTTCTTCTTTGAGCTCGTACTCGATCGTAGATCGAGTTATACACTGCTTCTCGTTTGCCCTCCACCTCCATCACATTGAATCTCATACGATACAGCGTGAACCCTAGATCCAGAAATCCACCTTCCACAACCTCTACCTCCTTCACACGCTTCTCGTTATCCACCACCACGAATTTCTCCTTGAACGACTTCATCCCCCCTCCCATCCCTGCTCAATTAATCAATTAATTAATAATTACATAAATCTAGCGGAAGTTGATTGAACTGAATGTGGATGGTACCTGGACGGAAAACGAGCTCGAGAATGGTTCCGGCGCCGCCGTCCCCTTGGACGATGTCGACCCGGCTGATAAAGTCGGAGTTGGCTTTCTCCGCCACTTTGAGGAGCTGTAGAGTGCCGTAGAGCTTCCACGCTTCGGATGCCGGTACATCAACTGTCATCTCAGCGGACATTGTTCCGTACATCTTCGATTTCCGGTTGCGGCAGATGTGATGTCTATGCACTACAAAGAGGAGTTGAGATTGAGAGGGTTATTATTTATAAAATAAGGGTGTGGTTGAATTGGTAAATAGGGGCATTCATATAGCATTTGACAACCCAATATAGTGTTTGATTTGTTGGTTAAATTTTCTGTGTGACTCGTTTAATGGGAAATGGCCCGTTGAATTATGGCTGAAAATGACTGTTTTATTATCATGAAAAATTCAGTGATAATAATATGTGCAACACTATTTCAATCTTAAATTACATAGAATAAACAAAATATAGCCCTCGGCCGTAGAAATATAAAAATCATCTTTATTAGTTTTGAAACATCACTTGAAAAGACTAGTTGAAGACATAATTGATTTATGTTTCATAGGTGAAATAATTCTGCGACAAATTCAACCATCACACTAATAAAAATATGAAACATCTATGTTACTAATAATTCCGCTGGTGGATAACTTCGACCTAAGGTCGATCAGGATGGTTATGCTAGGGGCGACGCCGCTGGGGAAGGAGCTGGAAGCGGCTCTGCTCAGCCGCGTGTCGCATGCGGTTTTTGGACAGGTGAAAAGTGAAAAATAACTGATATACCTAACTTCATTTTTCATGTCCTTCAAATGATCATTTAATACCAGAAACACTAAATTCAATTTAATTACTCCCTATATTTATGTTGAGATTATAAGAATTATACTACTAATTGATTTACTTTGTTTTACTCTAAATTCAGTGTTAGGAAAATTAGTTGGGTACGTGAAGGAATGTGAAGTTAGGTCGGATTAATTTGTCATTACTCCTCATTGATGTGATGCATATATATCTAATCGATTCGAATCTTTATCATGGTACCACTTGCATCTAATACTTTGACAATTTTGGATTATAATATAACTAAATATTACTTACGAAAAAATATAGTATGGACAAACAGGCTAGAAAATTTATGTTTGTTAGTCAGCCCATGAATTTATTATTTTTTTCCAATAACATGAATTCCTCGTGGTCTATCTATCCCACCTAGAATAAAAAAAGATATAAATTATGATAATATTATTATTATCATACATGGCTAAGTACATAACTTCATGTACAATTTTTTAATATGCATGTTACGTGGTAGCAACTGCAGAGATTGGCAGTCATTCTATAATTAATTAAACAATTTATTGAAATTACCCGACAAAGATGGGAGCATCACTATAAAAAAAAGGGTTAAAAAATGAAATCAAATTAAGTATGCCATTCTATTGTTCAATAAATAAATGTTGAATTTGTTGAAAATTCGGTGCAATATCTCTCTAGGAACCGTGCATTTAGTTATATTATATATCAAAATTGACATAGTATTAGATGCAAGTGGTACCATAATAAGGATTTAAATCGATTAGTTATATATGCAATACATCAATAGGGAGTAATGACAAGTTAACCCGAATTAACTTCACATTCCTCCACCTACCCAACTAATTTTCCTAACACTAAATTTAGAGTAAAATAAAGTAAATCAATTAGTAGTATAATTCTTATAATCTCTACACAAATATAGGGACTAATTAAATTGAATTTAGTGGTTCCGCTATTAAATGATCATTTAAAGGACATGAAAAATGAAGTAAGGAATATAAGTTATTTTTCACTTTTCACCTGTCCAAAACCGTCTGCGACTTCCTGCTCGTTCCCCAGCGGCACCGCCCCTGACAGAACCATCCTAATCGAGCTCAGGTCGAAGTTATCCACCAACAGAATTATTATTGACATAGATGTTTCACATTTTTATTAGTGTCAATAGATGTTTCACATTTTTATTAGTGTGATGGTAGAACGTGTCGCAGAATTATTTCACCTACTGACATAGATCAATTGTTGTAACACCCCATATTTTGTATTTACATTCTCATACATATATATATATATATATATATAGGGGTGCGTTATAATGATAACCCATATTTATGTGATAACCCTATAACTAAATCTCCACCACACATTTTTAAAACATGTGGTTTCGGTATCTATCTTATCCGATGGCGTGTTCAACTTCAAATAAAAGGTGAGGCCCAGCTATTCTACTACTACAAGGTCAACTTTCCCCATTATATCAATTTGATTATTTATCTTATTAATTATTCTGATCACCTAATTATTCAGTTTAATAAATTCTTATCGTCATGGTCGTAATCAAGAACGCCTCTGAAACAAAACTTAATTCTTTATTTATGCATTATTATCATAGTTTTGGAAGTTAGTCACCTTTAAGATATTATAGATTAGGTGAGATATCTTATTAGTACATGTGAGCAGACATCATGAACGCCATTGATATATATTTCAGGTTGATAAATTGTAATTATAAAGATCATGATTGTAATATATGGACATAAAATGATAGTTGCACTTGATAAAATGATGGTTTCAGGGAATAAAATGATAGTTTCAGAAGGAAAATGATAGTTGCACTTGATAAAATGATGGTTTCATGGGATAAAATGATAGTTTCAGGGGATAAAATGATAGTTTCAGAAGGTAAAATGATAGTTGTACTTGATAAAATGATGGTTTCAGGGGATAAAATGATAGTTTTATGGGATAAAATGATAGTTTCAAAAGGTATAAAGCTTGATTCATTGGTTATGGGTACCAAGGGCCTCAGCACCATCAAGAAGTATTTTTCTTTTTATTTTAGGGGATAAAATGAAAGTTTCAGGGGATAAAATGATAGTTGCACTTGATAAAATGATGGTTTCAGAGGATAAAATGATAGTTTCAGAGGATAAAATGATAGTTTCAGAAGGTAAAATGATAGATGCACTTGATAAAATGATAGTTTCAGTGGATAAAATGATAGTTTCAGGGGATAAAATGATAATTGGTGCTACGTTAGCTTCGGTTTGCGTTGGTTTAGATATAATGCAGAGCGTAGCAGTTGGGATGGCAGCGACAAAAGGGGCCGTTGAAACAGAGAGCACCGTCCCCGTGAGTATCAATTGGCCAGAATTGCAGGTACCTCATTTTCATTTTGTGCAACGTTTATTTTGGGTTGAGTTTATAATGGATATTCATAGCCAGAAATGAAACAAGATGAGCACTGAATGGTTCTATTTTACTTATTGGCAGATGATGCGGGGGTGCTATCTACTCTGAAGCAAAAGTTATCTACTGTGAGTAAAAGTTATGACATGTTGGATCGATAACTGTGGTCAGTGTCGTCTGTTTCTTGAATCATTGATATGTACATCTTCATTTGTGCTCTTGTAATGGAAGTATACGTTTTTTCTTTTTATTTTAGGGGATCAAATGATAGTTTCAGGGGATAAAATGATAGTTTCAGAAGGTAAAATGATAATTGCACTTGATAAAATGATAGTTTCAGGGAATAAAATGATAGTTTCAGGAGATAAACTGATAGTTTCAAATGATAAAATGATAGTTTCAAATGATAAAATGATACTTTTGCATAAAATGATAAAATGATAGTTTCAGTGGATAAAATGATAGTTTGAAATGATAAAATGATAGTTCCAAATGATAAAATGAAGCATAATACTACTATGAATATAAATAAGCATAATACGGCATTACACATATACTACTATTTCGTTAGTTTGTTTACATATATTTTGCTATGCAATTAAAGTCTGGCACGCGAAATTATGGAGGTTTGAATTAGTGAGTCCACACAACTCACCATTTTCAATATCATATTTAATCAATATTTTGAATAATTAAAATGGCATGTGAAATAGTTAATGCTTATCATTTTACTTTCTGAAACTATCATTTTATCCCCTTAGAGCATCATTGTATATAATGCAACTATCATTTTACCTTCTGAAACTATCATTTTCAAAACGCAGAATTTTGATTGAGCAAAGTGGGATTAATAAAATGTAAACAGGAATAAATCAGGAAGTAAGTGCCCATAGTGATTGTGATGAAGAAACTGAACCACTAATGATATTGAAGGATGTATACAAGATCAGTGGAGCAGATGCTAATAGCTTTCAGTTTCCAGATAAAGAAAATCTTGGTGGTGAAATACAAATGAGATGAGTTTAGGAGTAATATTTGGTGGTCGTTGCCATCTGCTGTCGAGGTTTTTCAATTATTTAAGTCTGATGGAATATCATTTTATATACATACCTACAAATCAAGACAAATGGAATGGAATATCTGCCGCCGAGATGTGATTAAGAAGATGTGATTGGAAGCCAGTCATCTATTTCCATCTGCAGTTTGTAAGATTAAAGTTTGGGAACAAAGATCGATGGTAAAAATTTAATATTGTTTAATTGCTGAAGTTCGAAAACTGTTTGATGAAATGCTTGAAATATCAGCAATTTGAGATTTTTGTTTCGAAGATCTTCCACCGTTCAACTCTGTCTTGATCAACCTCAATATATCATTAACCTGCATCATCACAGATCTGCCTCAGTCAATCACAATTAAATACATAATGTTGCAGATCGAATCTAGCTGAACTAATTTAACAAACTAAACTAAAAAAATACTACGTATTAGCAAATGTACAGACATGCTTGAGAGTATCATTATATAGGTCAGAAGTATCATTTTATCATTTTTATCAGTCAAAAGTATCATTTTATCAACTTAGAGTATCATTCTATTTGGCAAAACTATCATTGTATGCAGTAAACCTAACATATATAATCCAAAAGTATCATTTTATCAATTCAGAGTATCATTCTATCCGGCAAAACTATCATTCTATCCGCCAAAACTATCATTTTATGTACATACCTACAAATTAGTAAAAGTATCATTGTATCAACTCAAAGTATCATTCTATCCGCCAAAACTATCATTCTATCCGCCAAAACTATCATTTTATGTACTACTATTACTATTATTGCAAAATTATTACATAAACTACTAATTAATCATTGGTACAATTGAACCTGGCCTCGAAAGTCGTGAAAAATAAGGACTAATTTTTCTCAAACTACTATTTTTATTTTATTAATATTGCTTGTTAATGATTACGTACTTATAATTTACAGAAACATTCCCAATTAACCACAGACACCGCCTTCCTCGTCCCCTCCATCACCAAAGCATGCGCCGATTCCCAATCCCCCTGCATCCTCGGCCGCCATCTCCACTGCAACGCCATCAAACTCGGCTTCATTTCAGATTTCACCATATCGAACTCGCTGCTATCTATGTACGCCAAATTGTCCGACACGGGCAGAGCTGACCGCCGGAATCCCCACTCCTCTCTGCGACCACCTGACGCAGCTGGAGGACAGGGCGGCGTACGAATCGGCTTTCGCGGCGATTCACCACTGAAGGTTGAATTGGATTCCGATTCTTCAGATGCAAAAGTACTTTTATATCGCCGACGTGACGGCGGAGCTGAAGAATGTGGTGGAGAAGAAGATATCGGAGAATGATGCAGAGGTGAACAAGGCTCTGGGTGATTGTGCGGCGGCGATCGACGGGGAAGAGAAACAAAAATACAATAATCAGGAAAATTCGTTGGTGAGTAATGAAAATGGCGGAGGTGAAGTAAATCTAAGTTTGAATCTCAGCCACAAGATTAGAAAATATGTGTGGTCCAGATTTGGTTATAGGGTTATCACATAAATTGAGGGTTATGATATGATCACAACTCTATATATATATATATATACATTATATATATATATATGTATATATATATATATATGTCACGACCGCCCATGCTAGGGGTACTACAAACGAGGCGATCGGGACCAAGGGACAAACATTAAGGGCAGCATTTAAGGATAACAGTTCATAAGAAAGACTCAATTAGCTTAAAAGAAAAAAAAAATTTAGCTCATCAACTGTTAAACAGCAAGTTTTTAGTTTAAAGAAACTTAATGTCGAAAATTCATTATTAATTAGCAAAGACTTAGCAAACGACTTTTTCAAAGATGCAGCGGGGAAAATAAACATCAAAAATCCAATTAACTTCTAAAAGAAAACATTTGTTTTAGTTTACGAAAAACCATTTTAGAGTAATGAAGTAAACAACGGAATAAAGTCTAACAGAAATTGTCATACTCAAAACAGTACGAAATAAAGTAAGGTCTTGAGGCATAGTTCAAAAATATAGCAACGGAAATAAGGTTTCAAAGATAGTCAAGGTTGACGCCGATGTATGAAGACACAACGCATCCAACATTTCCTAGGCCGACTCAACATCCACCGCAACATCCCGCTCAACCTGCACATAGGGAAAACATATGCAGGGCTGAGTACTTGTTGTACTCAATGGGCTCATGTCGAAAACATTTTATACAGTTATGTCATCCATACCAGTGATCTCGAGTTTTAAGTGTAGTTAAGAAATATCATGAGAACACAAAAATATTTCAAAGTCTGGATAGACAATTATTCTCCCCACTTTCTCATCGATCCATCAATCACAATCATCATATCACAGTGCGACGAAAGTGTGGCCACACTATTCGCCCATGAGACCGGCCGACTAGCAAGGACGACTCACGATCCCACCAGTGTACACCGCCTGATAGGGTTTGTGGCCCTACTCAGACCCGAATTCGTTTCACAACACAGTCATATAGCCTAACGGAGTAATCTCAGACGAACTAGGCATCAGGCAACAATCTCATAAACAAAACATCATGGCATGACATAACAGTTAAACCACCCTTATAACACCACAACATATTTTCGGAAAATAAAGAGATTTGAAAAAGAAAGCCCACCTCGTTTACTTAAACAATTCAATATCCACTTAAGGCAACCCTCGTTCCTTGTGCTCACGTACACACAAAAACCCTTGCCAACCCACAATACAAACAGCCTTCCATCAATTCACATTATCATGCATGTCCTATCGTTCCTTTTATCATTCTCTTAAATTACCCATCCCAACATTCATCAACATAAGGAAAACATGCCATAATATTCTCAACGTGTCACACATAATCACGTCATAGGATACATTCCTAAATCATACATGCATCATATAATTCACTCAAACTTGGCAACAAGTGATATTTCCACATAACAACAAATCTGGCAGAACTGCGCGGTTGGTTTGTAAAAATCACAAAATATCCATCCGACCTCATAAGAAGCTAAAATTTGGTCACAACACAGTAGACACATTCAATATCATCCAGTTAAAATTTCACACCAAAATCACGTCATTTGGTCTGTCAGAACAATAATGCAGCTCTCTGGTCGGAACACAAAAATTCTGGCAGCACTGTGCAGTTCGATTGAAAAATTCACCAAAAATTCATCCGATGTCCAATGAGGCTGAAATTTTCACACAACTCAGAAGACACTTCAAATTCACATCAAAAGGAGGCCATTTGGTCGGTTAAATAGAAAACGAAACTTTCTGGGCGAGAATACAAGTTTCTGGCAGAATTGCACAGTCAACTTCAAGAATTTATTAAAAAGGGGCTGAAATTCACACACAACACATAAAACACCTTGAAGTTTACTCAGTTAAAATTGTGTGTCAAAAATCGATCGTTTGGTTGGTCAAACACACGTCGGAATCCACTGTCCGAAGACCACAGTTTTCAGGCTCACAATTTCGAAATTAGGGTTTCTTCCTCATTCATCCCATCACAATTTTTTTTTATGTTTCCCACACACAATCATTCTCAAAAAGGGTCTCACAATCATGTTCTCATATAATCACACATCATTCATCAATGATTCATTCAAACTTCACACATATTCATTCAAAATCGCATATTCACAATTGTTCTCATACAAACACAAATTCCCACCGATTAATTATGCGATCTAAGATTCCTACACTCACTATATGCATGAGAGAATCAAGAACAAGGTTTCAATGGAGAAGATGAGGAAAAGATTTTAGTTATACCTTCTTGAATCAAAAATCAAACGGTAGAAGCAAGGATTGATGCGATTCGTCGGGAACTCTTGAAAATTCCAACTCCAATGGATGCAAGAACATGTTTTTGCTTGCTTTGTGAGCTCTTGGTTCTTTCGAGTTTGACATAGCACCAGAGTTGTCACAATAAATAGTGATGCTCTTGGGCAGATTCGAAACCACACCTAAATCCACAAGGAAGTTCTTGAACCATACTGCCTCTTTTGCAGCCTCCGAAGCGGCCACATACTCGGCTTCCATGGTTGAGTCCGCGATGCATTTCTGCTTCACACTCTTCCAAATTACGGCTCCATCTCCTAAGGTGAACACAAATCCTGAAGTAGATTTTCTCGAGTCCTGATCAGCTTGAAAATCTGAGTCAGTATATCCCAAAGGACATAGCTCGACTGCATTGTAAACTAGAGCATAGTCTTTAGTCCGTTTAAGGTACTTGAGTATGTTCTTTACGGCAGTCCAATGTCCTTAGCCCGGATTGGACTGATATCTTGCTACCATGCCAACGGCAAAGCAAATATCGGGTCTTGTACAAAGCATAGCATACATGAGACTTCCAACCGCCGAAGCATATGGAATCCTTCTTATTGCTTCTATCTCAGACGGCGTTTTAGGGCACATCTCTTGAGATAAATGGATGCCATGTCTCAAAGGTAAGAAACCTTTCTTGGCGTCCTGCATGCTAAAACGACTAAGTATTGTGTTGATGTAAGGTTCTTGAGATAAGCACAACATCTTCTTTTCTCGATTCCGAAGAACCTTGATCCCGAGGATGTGTCCCGCGTCTCCCATATCCTTCATCTCGAACTGGTTTGATAACCAAGTTCGTACTGATGACAACATCTTTTTATTGTTTCTAATAAGAAGAATGTCATCTACATATAAAACTAAGAACACCACATTCCCCTTTTCAATCTTCTTATAAACGAAGCTTTCATTTGGGCACTTTTCGAATCCAAACTTTCGAACAGTTTGATCGAAACACTGGTTTCATGTGTTCCTTGCCCTTTATGGCATATCCTTCGGGTTGTTCCATGTAGATGGTCTCCTCAAGACTACCGTTCAAGAACGCAGTCTTAACGTTCATCTGCCATACATCCCAATCTATATAAGCTGCTATAGACAATAGTATACGGATCGATTTGAGCATGGCCACCGAAGAAAAGGTCTCGTCGTAATCGACACCTTCCTTTTGGGTATACCCCTTAGCCACTAGTCTAGCCTTAAAGACTTTAACTCGTCCATCGGTTCCACGTTTACGTTTATATATCCATTTACTCCCAATGGCAGTACAGCCTTCGGGTAGGACGGATAAATCGTAGACGACTTTGTCTATCATAGATTGTAGTTCCGAATCCATTGCTTTAACCCATTCGCAATGATCGATATCCACCAGCGCCTCTGCAAAGTTCCAGGGATCTAATACATTGCTGTCCGAGGAGTGATCCATAGATTCCCCCAAACCAATGTATCTATCGGGCTCATTAGAGACCCTCCCACTGCGACGCGGCACTACAATACTTGGAGTAGAAGTTGAAATTTCGGGAATTGTTTGTACACTTGGTACTTGTTCTTGGTTAATGGAATTTGTGACAGAAGTTAGCTCTTCAAGAGCCACTTCACTGCTGGGCTTATGATTCATTACATAGTCTTCCTCTAAGAATGTTGCGTGAGTACTCACAATAACTTTCTTATCTCGGAGACTAAAAAATTCATAACCTTTCGTTCCTTTGGGGTATCTGATAAACAAACATACCTCTGTCCTTGATCCTAGCTTAGTTGGATCCTTTTCCAATACATGAGCCGGGCAACCCCAAATCTTGAGATGTGCTAGATTGGGCTTGCGCCCAGTCCACAACTCATAAGGAGTAGTAGGTACGGATTTTGACGGTAAGTTGTCTAATATATGGCTTGCAGAAAGCAAGGCATGTCCCCAAAATGAAGTAGGTAGCCGTGCATAACTCATCATCGATCGGACCATGTTCAACAAGGTCATGTTCCTTCTTTCAGCCACACCGTTCTGCTGGGACGTGCCCGGCACAGTCAATTGGGATTGAATTCCAGACTCCGATAAGTAGTCCAAAAACTCAGCACTGAGGTATTCGCCTCCACGATCAGATCGCAGGCATTTGATACTCTTACCATGATACTTCTCCACTTGAGCCTTAAAGTCCTTGAACTTGTCAAAAGACTCTGACTTGTGGGTCATCAATTAGACGTATCCAATTTTTGAGAAGTCTACATTGGTCCACATACATCGGAATGAACGAGCTCAAGTACTTCCTTGGCCCTATTGCCCTTAGCCTGAAAAGGCCTCTTGGTCATCTTGCCTTCTAAGCATGACTCACACTTATGAAAGGGTTCCTCCTCTAGACCTTTAATAAGATCTTGTTGAACAAGAGAATGGATCATCCTTTCATTGGCATGACCAAGTCTAAAGTTCCATAAGTACGTTTCGTTCATTGAACTTGAAGGTTCTTTTCGTTTCTTTGAAATTTTCGATGTTGTATTGAGTTCTAATTTGCGATTATTATATTGTGTAGATGTGATTGTGTACAGATCATTTTCCATGATACCACGACAGATATAAGAACCATCTTTCTTAATAACGCAATTGTCATTAAAAGAAATCGAATATCCATCAAAAACTAATTTAGAAACTGAAATTAAATTTCTTCTAAAAGTAGGTATCAACAAAACATTCTTCAAAATAAAAAATCTATCACTACTAAAATGCAAATAAATGTCTCCCACTGCAACGGCCGCCACTTTTGTAGCGTCGCCCAGCTGGACTTCGATCTCACGATCATGTAGCCGTCTTGTCACCTGCATTAAGTCAGGATCAAAACAAATATGATCAGTTGCTCCTGTGTCAATAACCCAAGTGCATGTAGATGTCGAAGCCAAGCATGACTCGACTACTAGAGCTTGGTGCATACCTGTAGCCTTGCCCTTTTTAGGACAGTCTGGCTTCTAATGCCTCTTCTCTCCACACTTGAAACACTTCCCCGTGGGCTTCTTGTTAGCCCTCTTCTTCTTCTTTCCCTTGGCCACTTTGCCCGATTCTGTGTTCGGTGCCTGCCTTTTTCCTTTGCTAGGCTTGAAGCCAGAGGAACGAGGCGCCAAAGTCATCATGGAAGCCTTAGCCTGAACCATAAGGTCCTCTGCCGACTGAAGTTCAGTCAACAGTTGTGCCAAGGTGTAATTCCTTTTGTTCATCTCGAAATTGAGCTTGAACTGCTGGAAGCTAGGGGGAAGACTTTGAAGGATAATTGTTACCTGGGACTAGGGATCGATCGTCCCTCCCAAAACCTCAATTTGGTTGAGGTTGCCCATCATCTCGAGGACATGGTCCCTCACAGAGGAGCCTTCCTTCATTGTCTTCGACATGATACTCCGAAAGGCTTGAGACTTGGCCGTTCGATTCTGAGTACCAAAAAGATTCTTGAGATTCTGCATGATCTCGGTGGCAGTTTCTATGGCAGAATGCGGATGCTTGAGTACTGAAGACATAGAAGCGAACATGTAGCACTTAGTCATCTCATTCGCCTTATGCCACCGTTTGTGTGCATCTCTAACTCCTGCCGCAGCATTAGCCGCCGGCACTGGAGGTCGCGGGGTTGTGAGCACAAAGTTGTACTCTTCAGCTGTAAGAACGATGTCCAAATTTTGTTTCCATTCTATGTAATTTTGGCCCTCGAGTTTAATTTCTTTAAGAATTGCAGAAAGAGGATAGAATGACATTTTGACGATTTGATTTGCATTGCAAAACAGAGTTTTAACTTATTTGTCATAAACTTATGTAAGAAGTTTGATTAGATTAACCATAAAACTTTTCAAAATCTTACAACTGCAAAATTAAAATTTTGTACCCTCCAGATGAGGTCAATACGCATTAAAATCTTACAATTTTACTGATCACAATCATCGACGCATAGTCCAGAGACACAGAGTAGCATGGCCGCCTAATGTTGCCTAAACAAGACCACCGAATTTAGCATTACAGAATCTCATTCCTACAACACACTCACATAACAATGCTTATGTGCTGCTAACAAGATCAAGCTATCTCATAAATTCTGTGTGAACTTCTGAATCTCGTAGTTTCTTAGGATTATTGTCCTCACAAAGCAGGTGGCGATAATATTGGAAACCACATTCTAGTTCATACTATTTATATTTGAGAAGTCCGCCCTTACGAACTCGCTATTTCTTAGGATTATTGTCCCCACAGAGCAGGTGACGATAATATTAGAAAAAAGCTTCATAAATTGCAGACCAATTGATGGAGACCATATACAAACGTTGAGTTCGTAATTATAGCATAGATATTTTGGGTTATGGTTTTTATTTAATTATCCTTAGCCTTAAGGAGGAAAAATGCTTAATTAAATTCTATTAGTATTTAATTGACTGGATAATTAAATCTTATAATGTATTTTATTATCTCATCTTAGGAAAATAATTATTCTAGAATTTAATTCTTGTTCATGTCTTCTATAAGATATATCTAAAATAAACAAAGTATTTAATTCTTAATTAGACATGAAATATTAAATACAAATTATTTCTATGTTCAAGATTAGGAAGAGAAATTATATTATTTAATGTATTCATACATATCTATCCTAATTAGGATTCTAGATATATAAATATTAAGAAAATATTAAGAAACTATTAAATTATTCTCATCCATATCATCTAGGAATAAAATAATATTATTTATTTCCATAGATATAGATAATAATAAAAATATTCCTAAAATCTAGGTAAATCTTCCAAAAAGATTTTATTTCCATTAAATAATAATATTTTAATGATATCTTTTAATTAATGAATTAAATAATCATTAAAATAATCTTTCATCGTTATCTCATCGATCAAGATGTGCATGAACGATGAACGACGAAGATCCGATGAGTTCTTCATCGGACCACGACACACGCGGCGTCACAGCCACCGGCGCGCAGGTGACCCGCCAGCGTCTCGACCAACGGCTCGTCGGGTGTCGCAGGCATCTCGGCCAGGAGCGTGGGCGGTGGCGCGGCTCCTCTCGGCCTGCAGCGAGCGCGGTGGCGCACCTGCTCTCGGCCAGCTCTGACCGCCCGTCTCGGTCCATCTCGCTCCAGCTCCTCCCTCTGCCCGAGCCAGCGTCATGCGCACAAGCGCGACGCTCTCGGCCAGGCTTTCAGTCGGGTGGTGCCGGACCTTCCGCCTAGGGTTGGGGCTCGGCGTCTCGGTGTCTCGGTCACCAAGAACATGCTTTGCAATCAATTAATACATGCATACATGAATTTCGCAAAACTTAAATCCAAATAAACAGAGCCAAAGACTGGCTCTGATACCAATTGAAGGGGTTGGCAGCGGAAGCGTTGCGCTTGTAACGGATCACATAAACTGATCTATTTAGCAGATTATTTAGATAAATTCTATTTGCGTAATTATCACATGTATCATGCTCATAACTTGAATTTAAACATGCTTTAGCACAAATAATTCCTAAAAGCATTACTACGGAGTTAGCCAAATTACCTCGTTGATTCTCTTGAGAGTCGAAGATGGCTTGCGTCTTCTCCACGTAAAGATCTTGAGTACTAGACCTCGGATCTTCTGACTGGTGTCCCGGACTGTAAACTGATATTTGTGTGGGCAAATCTCACCAGAATACTAGGACTTAAATAAAGAAGACAGACAGAATTATGCTCATGGAAGGAGAGCAAAATTTCGACTCCCTATAGGATAAGGGGGGACGAAAATTTGACTAAAAACAATAATGAAAAAGTTGTCTTCTGTCTCCTTTATTCTCCTATTTATATTAAGTCGCATATTGGGCCCAGTCAGGGATCTAAGGAAGAATTTGGACATGGCCTCATCCAATTAGCTTTTTACTAATTAAATTGAACCCACAATTTAAAACAAGCTTATATTGGAATATTACGAGCAGCCACTACAGAAGTAATATTGCACTGCCTTTCCAAATCCGAAATACAAGTATTCCGGGTTTCCTTTAATTTGTTTAATTCATTTCCCGCGCTTAAAATAGAAACATCCATTAATTAATTAATGTCTGCTATGGGATTAATTAATTAACATATTTTTAATCTCCAAGAGTGGACTTAGCAAGAAACTCTTATTTATTATTCATAGAGTAATTAAACTCCAACTAGCTAGGTTCCGAAAAATAAAACCTCGTTTCGAGCTCCTCTTGTGGATGTTATCAAACGAGACTCTCCTCGCGCATGATTCAACATAATAGCAATCCTAGCACCGCTAGATAATGATCACCACTACCCAATATACCTGGATCGTTGGGTGACGAAAAACCCGCACCTTTGGTAAGTCAAAGTAGTAGATACTCAATATTGTATGCTCAATGCCAACGTACATTGATTAAGAAATTATTTATCAAGACCTCGTCTTTCAGTAGATAGCATAAAGACTCGTCTTGCTGTTAGATCCATTCAGTGCTATACCACACCAACGTCATCTTATTTCAATAAGGCTTAGAAATAATCGGACTGACATTGCAACCTTTCACGATAGGTAGTCTAGCCCTATCTAGGTTGTGAAATTTTTATTTTTCTTTGTTCAGAACTGACCGCGTACCTTAAATTGAGCGCAGCCCACAACCGGTCTACTAAAACAAAGACTTAAACTTTATTATGTTCACTTATACATTTAAATATGCAATAAACATCCATTAAATGTAAAACATAACAACATTATGACAAAAATAATCTGTTGCATTACTTGGAAAAGAATAATTAGAGTTTTACAGTATTCAATCACTCGAAAGGTGATTTCTAGCATACAAACCCTAACAATATATATATATAGATTGCAGTAATTACTCCTAATTAAATCCTCCAATAAAAAAATCACCAAATATTCTATTACTATTCACAGTTTTATGTTCGTCAACTTAATACTAATTTAAAAATATTAATAATCACAGATAAATTTCAAGATCAATTAAATGCATTCCATATACTACTCATTTTATCTATCCATTCCATGTTTGTTTCATGTCTTTTATTCCCTTAATCAAATTCTAAGTTACTATTTCCACTAGGTACTTTATACTCCGTAATTACTAATCTTACTTAGTAAATCCTCAAATTTAGTTTAACATCCATAGTCATTCTAAATCATATTTCTTTTACCAAATCTTATAAATAAAACTCATTAACCTTATCAACTAAATTTCTTTAATCTCAATTATTTGCAATCGTTAGAATATGCTTCAATCATCAATTCTAGTCTCATTTTTATGGTTAATCCACTCACATAATCACACTTAGTTATTAGTCATTACCATATTCAATTCCTTACTCAAAAAATGATCTTTCACTTCAATATTCCAATCAATTTTCCAAAATATATCAAATGACCATTACAAATTCTAATAAATTTATTTTATTCACTAAATAAGATATATTATTCATTTTCAACAACAATTTGACCAATTAAGATTCATGGATTAATGCATTAAGATAGTCAGTTCATACCCAAAATCATACATAGGTTCAACTCAATTTAGTTCAATGGAAAAACTTATGTTTCTGACGTCTACGGACAAGGATTGATAGATAAACTCAAAACGTAACACACCTTATTTGACAACCAAACGAGGTCGGAAAATTTTTACCTCATAACCTATCATAAGTTTCAAATAAAAGAAAAATAGGATAAAAGAGAGCCCTACCTTGATAACCATACGTTGGTTCGACTGGTTCAAAGCGTCAACACAAATTAAGTGAAACTTTCATAGATTGCAACTTCTTCTTCCTCCTTTGATTACTAATCAGTTGATTCTCCAAAGTGGGGTGAATAGTAGGCTAGTAGCTATATTTGATTTTATAGCAAGAGCCACATTATTTAATTAATTATGAATAGTAAATGACAAATGACACTATTTTGATCATGCATATTCTTTCTAGATGATTCCATGTATAATTGTCTTGATTGTAGTAAAAAATTTTTTACAAACCTAAAAAAATCGTGCCTCTCGAAGGGTTTTGGCGATAAAAATATACATAGCATCTTTTATGCAAAATGTCCATTTCTCCCTTCTATTGTATACGCTATATAATTTCCGATTTAATTCTATTTTCTTGCTCAATCTTACTGACGTGATACTTGTGTAACCCCAATTCTATATAAAATAACATTCAGTGTTGTGCACAAATTATAAGAATTTCAGCCTAAATTGACAAATTTGTGTAGAAAGGAATTTTCCAACTAAACCCTGATTTGGTATGTTACAATTATGTCTTGAACTAGTCTTTTCAGCACAACTTTTTCGAAGCGGACTGCTATTTGTTCAACAATCGTTGGCCGCCAGCGGTCCGCTGGGCGGGTCGAATGCTCCAGATTTTCATCTTCGAGTTTTAGCTATCTTTTTAGGCTCAAATTTGCACATTTCTCACAAAACACGTCAAAACACCAAAATAGATAAAATATGTAATTATTGGACATGTAATGCAACATTGATACTCAAAATGGACCAAATAAAGGCCCTAAAATAGTGCAAAAACCGAGCGTATCAAAGAGTATGACTCCCATTTCATTAATATTTTCAATTCACTTTCTATTAACATTTTTTAAAATTCGTGGCGGATAAAGTGTGACTTTTAATAGCTAACGTAGGGAGCAGGATTTTCTTGTGGCAGCTTTTTCAAGATTTCATAGTTATGAGTTGATAAAATATGTAGATTCATATTGATTGTTGTTATTAAAAGCATGGAAAACGAGAAAATGAAAGACAGAGATATATAGTAGGAGGATAGAAATTTATTTTAGCAAACATGAAAGTAAAACACGCAGTCCCAAGTTAATAGTAGATCAATTGTCATTGTTGCGGCTATAGTTGATCAATTGTCATTGTTGCGGAGCAAATACTTAGCACAAAGTAGCATGAGGCCAGTGAATGGTTTAATGGAAGCGATTTCAACATTAGCTGCAGCTTCTTCTTTGAGCTCGTACTCGATAGTAGATCGAGTTATACACTGCTTCTCGTTTCCCTCCACCTCTATCACATTGAATCTCATACGATACACCGTGAACCCTAGATCCAGAAATCCACCTTCCATAACCTCTGCCTCCTTCACACGCTTCTCGTTATCCACCACCATGAATTTCTCCTTGAACGACTTCATTCCCCCTCCCATCCCCGCTCAATTAATCAATTAAATTAATTAGGATAATTACATAAATATAGCGGAAGTTGATTGAACTGAATGTGGATGGTACCTGGACGGAAAACGACCTCGAGAATGGTTCCGGCGCCGCCGTCCCCTTGGACGACGTTGACCTGGCTGATAAAGTCGGAGTTGGCTTCCTCCGCCACTTTGGGGAGCTGTAGAGTGCCGTAGAGCTTCCACGCTTCAGTTGCCGGTACATCAATCATCATCTCAGCAGACATTGTCCCGTACATCTTCTATTTCCGGTTGTGGCGGATGTGATGTCTATGCACTACAAAGAGGAGTTGAGATTGAGAGGGTTATTATTTATAAAATAAGGGCGTGGTTGAATTGGTAAATAGGGGCATTCATAGTGCATTTAACGGCGGCCCGCTATAGTGTTTGATTTGTTGGTTAAATTTTCTATGTGACTCGTTTAATGGGCAAGGGCCCGTTGAATTAAGGCTGAAAATGAGTGTTTTATTAACATGAAAAATTCAGTGATAATAATATGTGCAACACTATTTCAATCTTAAATTACATAGAATTTACAAATATAGCCCTCGGTCGTAGAAATATAAAAATCATCTTTATTATCTTTTAAACATCACTTGAAAAGACTAGTTCAAGACATAATTGATATATTTTCATAGGTGAAATAATTATGCGACAAATTCAACCATCACACTAATAAAAATATGAAACATCTATGTCAATAATAATCTGGTGGATAATTTCGACCTGATCTCGAATAGGATGGTTATGCCGAGGGCGGCTCCGCTGGGGAAGGAGCTGGAAGCGGCTATGCTGAGCCGCGTGTCGCATGCGGTTTTTGGACAGGTGAAAAGTGAAAAATAACTGATATACCTAACTTCATTTTTCATGTCCTTCAAATGATCATTTAATACCAGAAACACTAAATTCAATTCAATTACTCCCTATATTTGTGTTGAGATTATAAGAATTGTACTACTAATTGATTTACTTTGTTTTACTCTAAATTCAGTGTTAGGAAAATTAGTCGGGTAGGTGGAGGAATGCGAAGTTAGGTCGGATTAACTTGTCATTACTCCTCATTGATGTGATGTATATATATCTAATCGATTCGAATCTTTATCATGGTACCACTTGCATCTAACACTTTGACAATTTTGAATTATAATATAACTAAATTAACTTACGAAAAAATATAGTATGGACAAACAGGCTAGGAAATTTATGTATATTAGTCAGCCCATGAATTTATTATTTATGTCCAATATCATGAATTCCTTGTGGTCTACCTAACCCACCTAGAATAATGGACAAACGGGCTAGGAAATTTATGTTTATTAGTCGGCCCATGAATTTATTATTTTTGTCCAATATCTTTGAATTCCGCGTGGTCTATCTAACCCACCTAGAATAAAAAAGGATATAATTTATGATAATATTATTATTATTATCATACATGGCTAAGTACATAACTTCTTGTACAAATTTTTAACATGCGTGTTACGTGGTAGCAACTGCAGATATTGGCAGACTAAGATGGGAGCATCACTATAAAAAAAAGGGTTAAATAAAATGAAATCAAATTAAGTCTGCCATTCTATTGTTCAATAAATAAATGTTGAATTTGTTGAAAATTCGGTGCAATATCTCTCTCTACGAACTGTGCATTTAGTTATATATGCACTACATCAATAGGGAGTAATGACAAGTTAATCCGACTTAACTTCACATTCCTCCACCTACCCAACTAATTTTCCTAACAATGAATTTAGAGTAAAATAAAGTAAATCAATTAGTAGTATAATTCTTATAATCTCTACACAAATATAGAGACTAATTAAATTGAATTTAGTGTTTCCGGTATTAAATGATCATTTAAAGGACATGAAAAATGAAGTGAGGAATATAAGTTATTTTTCACTTTTCACCTGTCCAAAACTGTCTGCGACTTCCAGCTTCTTCCCCAGCGGCACCGCCCCAGACAGAACCATCCTAATCGAGCTCAGGTCGAAGTTATCCACCAACGGAATTATTTTTGACATAGATGTTTCATATTTTTATTAGTGTGATGGTAGAACGTGTCGCAGAATTATTTCACCTACTGACATAGATCAATTGTTGTAACACCCTATATTTTGTATTTACATTCACATACATACATATATTTATTATAGGGATGGGGTCCTCTTCTATTGCTTATAGCATCATAATCCAAAATCAAGACCAAATCTCCACCCTTAGATTTTAAAATGAGTGGATGAGATTAAATCTTACGATTCTCAATAAATAGTAGACAAAATATCAACACAGTTTTATTGAGATTTCACATGTATTATATTGAAATTTTACATGCAATATATTGATATTTTATATGCATTATATTGAGATTTTTTTATGTATTTGTTGATAAAAAATATGCTTATCAACATATACGAAAACTAAAACAAAAATCATCAAATTTCATCATCTGAACGTCGTCGGAACATATGCAAGTGAGATCTTGCAACGCCCCACTCTCTGAACCCTAATTTTCGAACCATAAAATTTTTGCATTAAATGCTTTTAATGCCGTGAAGTATGTGGATTAAATGATGAGTGAATTAATTGCATGAATTCTTTGTGACCTAATTGCAATTTGGAGTTGAGATTTGGTTTGAATAGTCAAATCCACTGAGTATATGACGTGGCAGTTGAATAGTCAATACTATTGAAGAAATGACGTGGCCGTTGTATGGTCAATATCGTTGAATATGTGACGTGACCATGTGAATTATGATGCGGGGTGAAATATATTGTGGTGAATTATTTCCTAAGGGCGAGTGAGATTAAATTTGTTCATCAATAAATATCATACATATTTTTCTTGGAATTTTTGACCACTATGATTTATGGGAAAGGAATTCTATTTTCTTGGATTTAATTATTTGCTTGGGATATTCATCCAAATTAAATCCAAAGTCCGATTACTCTCCATTTCCTCCATGAAACTTTTGACCCCTATGCTTATACTATGGAGATTTCGAAAATCACCTATTTATGGGAGAAGGAATTATTTTATTATATTATTTGGTCCCTTATTTATTCCCTTGCAAGAATAAATATAAATATCCTAGCAAATCTTACCATATCTAAGGAGATCTTGTCATATCCTATTTAAATTAGGATTTGAATTTAATTCCTTGTGGGAGAGGAATAAAAATCGCCTACTTCCTATTTTAATAGTGGAAATTTTTATTTTTATTCTGCTACGTGATATTTTATTCTACTTTGTGATATTCCAAGTAAATTCCAAGTTAATTCATATGTTGATTAAACAACGTAGAATTCGAAATCCCTTATTTCTCTACCAGAATTAACGCCACTTTCTCTCTCCCATATCTTCCCAAATCTTTATTTAATTTAATTAGGGGAATATATTCTTGCACTCTATAAATAAGAGAGAAAACCTCACCCTAACCCCCACTAAATACACGCCTACTTCTCTCCCTTACTCCACTGTCCACTCTCCCTCTCACTCTCAATTTTTCTTCTACTTTTCTCCAAGAATTCTTCATTCTTTGCAAAGAATTGAAGTTGAAACTCAAGAATTGTTGAAGAATCAAGGCTAATACATTGTTCTACCGTTCATTTCTATCAAGAAAAAGGTATTTTTGATCTATCTTTTTTCGTCTAACTGATTAATTGGTGTTCTTGAACCCTCATGCATATAGATCGAGCGAAAAGGGGAAACAATTGGTGAATTAGAAGTGTTGTGCGTGTGTGTGTGCCGCGCGTGTGTGCGTGTGATATGTGTTGTGTGAAGAACACTCATGCGTGACCATGTTTTGATGATAGATCTGGTGTTGTAGTATGAATAAATTGATATGAAGAGCATGTCTTGATTGTGATTACTAATATAAAACAAATCAATGGGAAAAGGGAAACGTTTGGGGACATGCATGATTTTGAGTCGTTAATCGAGACTGATTTGTGATACATACTCCCTCCGTCCCGCACTACTCGCACTTATTTCCTTTTTGGGCGTCCCAAGTTACTTGCACTCTTTCCATTTTTAGTAAAAATTTAACCTACAGCCGTCATTTTTGACTTTCCTATACACTCATTCCTTAATCTCTGAGCCGAAAAGGAAATGAGCGAGTAGCCCGGGACGGAGGGAGGGAGTATTATTTAAATGTGATAACTCGCGCTCAAAGCGTGATAGCAAAGGTAAGAAAGTACTTGAGATCTAAGCAGTCGAGGTGGGCTTTCTTTTAAAATAAGGACAACGCCCTAAATCTTTATCGTTGAGAATGAAATTTGTGTTTATCATGCCGTGATTTGTTTTGTCGTGCCTATCCGTTGTGGCCTTGCCACTATTATTAAATCGAATTCGGATCCTCGTAGGGCAGCAAACCCTACTTGGATTAGTGTACACCAATGTTAGACCGTGTGTCAGCGTACGGGTTGGCCGTCTAGTAGTGACCTGGTTTGCGGCCGCATTCCTTGTCATGTAGAATGAGCTCCACAGTGGCTGCATACTAATTTGCTCTTGTCTTCTTCCTTTCGGTAGCTAGGTATCTCGTTGGTTGGTGGTGTTGTGATGTGGGTGCTCGATTTCTGTCGAATACGGTGAGGCCTACTCCGATTCCCAGATTCCTTGGTTTCTGGGTTGAGTAACTTCTCGTTGACAGACTCTCGTCTGACTAGTCCGTATGCCTTCCTTGCTGTCGGAATTGGATCCATATTTAGGATCTCTCTCTTGATTTTGTCGTATTTGTGGTCATCTAATGCCCATACGAACTGGTACAATCTGTGCCTCTATGTGTTTTGGTTGTATTTTTGCTGGACGGAGTGTCCATCGGTTTGGATCCCTGGTGTCGATTGAAATCCAGAGATCTTTAAGTTTTTGGCATAGACTCTCCAGTGATAAGTCTTCTTGTTTGATGTTGTATGCTTGTCTGTGCAAGGTCTGAAACTAGAATTGGTCGGCGCCGCTTCCATACGTTGTGGCCATACTATCCCACAAGTCGTAGGCCGTTTCGTATTGGGGAGACCTCATTGACGAGGCTGGCGTCGATGTTGTTTATGATCCAGTTGATAGCAGCAATCATCGTGCTGTTGCCATCGGTTTGTAGTTTGGTTCTGTTGGTGGGGGAGGATCTGTAACTCCAGTTATGTCAGATGCCAGACATTTCCCACAGATCCCCCTTCTCATCAGTTTCGCCCATAAGGGATAGTTATCCCCGTTGAGTTTTTTCTTGCCAGGCGCACCTCGCCTAGTGATTTCAACAGATGAAGGCTGCTGGTTTGGGTTTTTCTGAGACATACTCAGTCTCATGAATTCAGCGAATTGTTCAGGTTTGAAAGGGTTAAGGGTTACGGGTTGGTTACTCAGTCTCTGGATCGTTAAAAAAAATCAACTGATGACAAAATAGTAGTAATAGAAAATGTCAACACAATATCAACACAGCATCAACCGTTTGAGACTATGTTGACATTTTCTGTTGCTACTATTTTTTCATCTATTGACATTTTCTAACGGTCCAGATCACCATTTAGGGTTTTTACAATATTAACGTTTGTATTTTGATTACATTTCTAAGCTTATAGGCCCCATCGTTTGAGACATTAATTAATGATATAGAGAGAGATTGAAAGGGTCATGTCGTCTTATAAATAAGTTTATAGCCCTCGTGTGACACATTAATTAATTAGAGAGAGTGAGATTGAAAAGGGCCATGTCGTCGTATTCGCTGTCATGCGTCGCCTGTTGTGGCCAAAGCCCATGAGAAAATACACAACTCATGTTCTTACTTTCATTATAGAGTATTATTTCTCAGCCCATAAAAATGAGTTAAGTTGGATTGTCCCACACATGTACTTCAGTGCAATAGTTATATTTGTGGCGATCCTATTACATGAATAGCCTCAGGGACACCTGTTACAATTTTCACAAGTCCTTGCTAATTAATGGTAAGAAAAGGGGTTTGAATATGGGGGTTGTTCTTATTTTATTGGAGGAGGCTCAAAATCTCGTGCTAAAGAGCGTGGAGCTCCGAGTCCTCTTCAAGGCATAATACTGTTTAATTCGATGCAAAGCGAACAACCTTACCAAAGCTTCACATGCCGCGAATCCTCTTGAAAGAGAGGGGAGCCTTCGAACGCGGACGCCGCGAGCAAACATATTAATGATGAAGAAGTTTGTTCCTAATTGTTCCAAGGCAACTAGAAAAGAGATTCTTTAACCAGAAAGAATTCGGTACAGATGTAGGATACCTATCTAGAAGTTTTCGAATTTCGTGTAATAAGCTTTTCATGTTTAGGAACCCCAGTTAAAAAATAATCGCAAAAATCCAAACATTAAACTACCCAACACTTCGTTTCTTTTTGTCCAAGTCACTTCTTTTTTGAGAAGCTACAAATTAATCTAGTTACTAATCTATTTCGAAGGTGACTTACTTTTTTTGTCCCAATTAAGATTACTCTTACTAAAAATAGAAACATTTTTATCTTTACTTTATTTACTATTGTACTCCCTCCGTCCCTCTATAGCTGAGTCGTATTTCCTTTTTGGGTTGTCAAATTGTAGCTGAGTCGTTTCCTTTTTTGGCAAAAAAGCGACAACTTTTTTCTCTCTTACTTTACTCTCTCTTACTCTATTGTCTCTTCATCTCTCTACCCCTTTCCTTTTCTACTATTATTCATTTACTTACCTCACCTAACACAACTTTTCTTAAATCCCGAGCCGAAAATAAATGTCTCTACTACAGAGGAACGGAGGGAATATTTTACTCTCTCCCCAATAATAAACAAAATAAAGCTGCATAAACCTGTACTGCTCAATAAAGAGGTCTATTTCTTGAAACGGAGGAAATAATAAACTATTCAGTTTTTGCAAAACCCCAACGACGATGGTCGAAGGTAAGAATCATAAACATAAAAGCGCAATAATTCTCTTGTTTCTCCTTCATTTTTGGTCGAAGGTAAGAATCATAAACATAAAAGCGCAATATAATTAAGTGAAATTTGTTGCATGCATGACTATACTATATGCTACCATACATGCAGGCAACAACTTAAGTAGTGAAGAGTTAATAAGCCATGCTAGATCAATAATTGGTGCATGCGACATCTTAAGTAAAATGCTGAGGGTGGCCGTGTGACATGGTGGGAAGTGACGTTGGCAGGGGGTGAACACGTTGATAGTAGATGGTGGTGGAGAAGCCATGGAAAGACGCGCGAGATGCCTGACGAGCAAGTATAAAAGAGGAGAAGTCACAGCCATGTCATGTGTTGTGAATGATGAGGGTTGTTTGTCTTAGATCTCTACATATTTTATTCATTGGATGAGGAAAAAATGACGGTCAAGATTAAAAATCACATATTAGACTATGTTTTCACGACATTCCGACTCAACATGTGAAAAAACTCACATGTTGATGGAAGAAGAATGAAACGAAGAAGAGTCCATGCATGCTTTATTTTTTCACTTCTCTGCATTCACCCATTAATAATAGTTTTGGTTGTAATGAAGTTGTTGTTGCAAATCAACACGATTGGATTAAAATCTAACGACCTCCGTTTGGCATTTGTTCTACGTTTAAGAATGTTCTACGTTTAAGAATGGTTCTATCTTGATCACAATCCTATATATATATATATTATATATATATTCGTTGTTTCGAGAGTAGTGCATGCTATTATGCTAAGATATATTTCGTCTGTGGGACATTCCAAAAAAGAAAATGTGTTACTTAGAGTGGGATGGCTATAATATAAAAATCGAATAACTAATGTTATTTAGAAAATCATTTTTACTATATCTATACTATATAAAAGCCAAGTCCTCAAAAAGTTGTTTTTCCCGCCCACTTTCATGAAATATTGAGAAGTATATTATAAAATTGTATTAGCCTATAATATACAATATTAATATATGATTGATTTGATATAGAGAATAAATGGTTGTCAATTAGTCAAATCACTCTCCTTTTAACCATTGGGTAAAAATAAGATCAAATGGTTCTCTCTTATTTATTTTAATGACCAATAATACTATGCCATTTGTACAGTCCCATTGGTCAATAAAATATTTTATCTATTACTCAAATATCTTTATATATTAAATTAAATATATGTAAAAGTTATACCAAAATTCATAGGTTTTCATCCTCTACAAATTGAGATCACATTTGCTATAGTTCTATTCACAAAAAAAATCTCTATTTTCTCTACATATAATCTTTCTTCTATATTATAATTTCTTTTTGTTTTAATTTATTCATCATCCATGAGAATGACATGTTCTCTAATCTATACATCTATACATATATAAAAGCCAAGAGTAGGAATTTTTATTTTTCCACCCACTTTCATGAAAATTTGTAGAGTATATTGTATAAATCTTTTAGCATGTATAATAAAATTTAATGCAAGATGCATAATATGATAGGTTGTCATTGAACAAAACACCATTATACATTGATATTACCATTTAAAAACGTGAAGTAGTGTGATTGATGTGAGTAATAAAATGATACTCCGTAAACCAATGGCCAGTAAACAAATCAACGTACCAAATGGTATAATCTCATTGGTTGATAAATATTTTTTAAAAAATTTATATATCTTTTGTATATTATTTTAATAAATTATAAAAATTATACCAAAATTCGTAGTTTTTCATCCTCTATAAATAGATACCACATTTGTTATAGTTTTGATCACAAAAAATAATTGTGTTTTCATTCATATAATCCTTCTTCTTTGATAATATAATTTTTTATTTTATAGTCTTCTTTGTTGTTCATTATGAATAATGATGAGGGTAATATATTCTCGGATTCTCAAAATTTCTATTTCTAATTTTAATATGGATCTAGGTCATCCTCTATTCTGACTGTAATTGAAGGTAAGTTTAAAAAAACCTCATTTGTCCCCCTATGCGTTTATTTACAAATCTTTTATGTGATTCAGTTGGGCCGTACATCCATTTATAGTGATATAGTAAGTTTTAGTGTATTAAAAAAATTATTACTTTTAAAATGTTTTAATCTTTTGGCATCAAATCATTTCTATACTCTGCACTTTTTTTTTCAAATTTTCAACAAAAGAATGATTTTTGTTCTTAATATTTAAATTTAGGTAATTAATTGTAGATATAGTTCTTGATATTTAAAAAATACACTCCTTCGTCTTCAAGTCCGGACGTGGTAGATGGCTATCACCCCCAAGAACACGAAATAAATACCTAAACAAAACAAAAACAAAAGATCAAATAAAATAAAACAACTAGGTAGTAAACAACCTATTGTCTCCCCGACAACGGCGCCAAAACTTGATGCGTATTTTTAGAGTATCTAGACCAGTTCACACAAGATATCAAGTTTAACTAATTAACTCTAATAATACTACAATACTGCAATATTACAACGTCGTAGTAGTATTTCAAGTGTTGATTCACATGGAGGTGAAAAATTGTTTATACTTAAAAGCATATAAAAACATACAAAGATTGAATTTTTTAATTTGAAAGTTGTTGACAAAGTAAAGTGCAGATTAACTAGAGAAAGACTTTTTCAAACCGAAAAAATAAATGCCACTCCAAGTTGCTCAATATATTTGTATTGTTCTATACCTCTAACAAAGAAACTTATGCAGTGATTAAAACATCAACCTAATCACATACACTGACCATGTACACGATGAGTAGTTAATTAGCTAAATACACACACCTATGAACTAATTTTCAACGACTACAAACTCCTACAGAAGCGCAGGAGAAATACTCATCTACTATGATCACCTACTTAATCCACTCTCAAATTGTCCTCTGAACAATTCTAATTCAATAGCATACCAACAATCAAACACTCCCAAACTATGTTAAAGAGATAATAGCATAGGAAAGAACAACACTACATTATTAGAGCCAAAAACATAGTGTATAAACATCAAGCATATTGTAGGTATCAAAAACAAATGATTCAAAGGTTTAGAAACATCCATAACATCCTAAATTACAACTTAGAGCAGCATTGAGAGTTTTAGCCTAAACACATGGTAGATTTTGCAATAAAAACCATAGGAAGCAAGCTCTCGTTGAGTGGAATTGGAATTTGGAGACGGATCGTCGGAATGTTGGCCGGAATTTCTTCCTTCTCTTCTTCCTCCTTTCTTTCTCTCTTTTCCTCTCTATTTCTCGTCCAAGGGTGTCTGAATATTCTCAAAAACTGCTCCAGAAACCTATTTGTAAACTAAAATTAGGCTGTTTCCGAGAAAACGCCCGACCCGGGCGAAATGGTGCCAACCCGGAGTTTCTACTGGACCTGGCGTTTTGTTGGTTCAAAAATGGCCGGGTCGGGCGTTTTCGCCAGGTTCGCACTGCTCCGTGCAGCCTTCATCAAATGGCCATAACTTCTTCATCCGGGTTCCGATTGAAGAGTACAAGGTACCCACGCGAAGCTATTTCAAAGGCAAAGATAACGGTGGTAAGATAAAAGAATTTTGACATTGTCTTGATAGGCAACGAGCAGTTTGAATCAGACCCCTGGTCCGGTTTGGCTCATTGTATGCTTTCACTCCACATGTACATCTATCAACTAAATATAATAATCAAACTTTAATGATTAATTGAAAGATGATTTTAATATAAAAAATAGGAGAAATCTTAGAGTAGAATAAACATTATTTGATTTACATCAATATCACCGATGAAGGATCACTTGCTATTTAGTTGAAAATTTCAGTTGGTCCACTTTCTCTACACTGTTACAGAACTACATTATCAGTACAGGGGCTATGTTAGACCAAACTGGACTGGACTATTTGATACCAATAATAAATTAGTAAAAAATTGACACCCAAGAAATTCATAGATGATGCCATGGAGGCCTGTGCTTCAATAACACATTTTTGTAACAATTCTGAGCTCTCCAATCTCAGGCATACTTATCTCTTCCGCATGGAACTGCTTCTTCAGATGGGTTGATTGCTATGATGACTGATCATTACAGCAATTTGATGAGACTACTTTAATTCTATTAGCTAGCTGAACAGATTACAAACAAAATAGGGCTGTCAAATTTGCTATTGGGAAGTGGTGAGCAGTTTTTTGTTAAGATAAATGTTTGTGAAAACTCATCAGAGAGAAAAGAGTTTCCAAATTTAAAAAGTGCATATTCTTGTGGGACAGACTAAAAAGGAAAGAATGTATATTCTTGTGGGACGGAGGAGGGAGTAATAAGTTTCTTGCTATCTTATTAGAGTGTCCACGATAGTGGACAAGCCCTCTCCCACCGCCGCGGTAAAAAAAAACTGTTGCATGATCTATGTTTCAGAATCATATACATGCAATAATAGTGAGCGTCTCTTGGAAGAATGTAGTGGAAAAGGAGTTTGGAGCACTGAGAAACAACTTTCATGAAGAGGTTACCAGTACACAAGTATCGTTCATCTCTGAATTATCACTCACTCTGCAAATGTGGGCCATGGAGTATTTGCCCCTTTCCAAATTTTTGCAAATAAGGCTTGGATGTTGTTGGAACAATATATACGTATAGTTTAGAACCAGTTTATTAACAAGTTAGTTATTTTTTTGGGGGGTGTGTAATATAAGAGAATCTTGTGTACTGGTTGATCAATGCACAGACCAAACCAAACGGTGTGTTAATTATGGACATGTTGGCCTTGTGGTTTTCAAGAGGTTAGAGATCTCATTATTTGGTCTTCATCTTAAGGGATAGTTATTCCTGTTTAGATGATGCTCCAGCACAAACACTGGCTGATTTGTCAGGAGATGAAGATGGTAACTTATCTAACACTCACTTTTTCCTCTTCTGAATAAATAATAGCTGAATATTGATGATAGTGTACCAGAAATCCGATCTTCAAAATTTCTTACCTCTTATATTGTTCTAAAGAGCTGAAACTTGTGTTATTTCCAATCAAAACTCTGAAACCATGGGTGTTTTTTTAAATTTTTACCGATGTTAATATTTTGACTCTTTTTTCCCTCTCCTTCCATCCCTTTGTAGCTAAGTTGTATTCCTTTTTGGGTTGCCGAGTCAAATCTTTTTTTTGGTAAAAGTAGCACATTTCATTCTTTCTTACTTTAGTTTACTTAATCTTTTTCCTAGTACTTTATTCTCTATTCCCAAAAGAAATGCCTCTACTGGGAAGAAAATGAATGGATACAAGTAAGAAATGTAGTCAACATTTACTAAGAAATTCAGAGAATTCTTCCAGTGCTGATACACAAAAAGAAGCAAGTGAGCAAGCACAGCTTCCTGTCGTTAATCATGCCAACTTACTAACTAAAGTCAGGAGCAGACGTAACAAAAATGTCTTGATAACGTGCAAAGTGATGTGTCTATTGCTTCAATCGATAATTCAAAGGTTATGTTAGTTGAATAGGCCAAATCTCAACATTCTTTTATTGTATCATGTCAAATCCTCGTCTGAGATGATGGTGCATTGATTATCCTTGGTTTGCAAAAAGAGAGTTTGTCGAATATTTGTATCACGTTGGATTAACTTATGTCATCAGAAGGTATACGTCTTCTTTTGACAAGTTCAATCTTTGCTCTGATAATAATGTTTATAATGTTGATTTGAAGCAGTTCTCTTGGTATATAAAACTTAATCAGTACATAAAACTTTTCCCTGGTGACAAGGTTGATATCTTCCAATTTCCAAATAGCATTTGTTTGAAACCACCTTTCAATATAGTACATCATACTACTAGGAGTATTTCTTATCTGGCAGGCAGTCTTGATTGCATTGATTCATATTGTGGTAGGTACAACCAGATTCATAGTAAAAGTATCTCTCGTTTTGATCAGGTCCCATGCCCAATACTAATCTGCAAATGATGATTGGATCTGCTGAAACTCTCAATCACCAAATCCAAGCTGATGTGAGAAAAAGGTTTCACGATTCACTAGCTGATGTTTCATGCTTATAAAGCTGCTTTGTAATCAAATTCTACTCTAGGCTTTAACATTGGTTAGATTTTTTGAAAAAATCAGCGTCCTCTCCATGGCATCGTCTGTTATTCTAACTGCGTGTCAAAATTTACGTGTAGGTAGGAAGCTGTTGTTCTAGAGTTGAGGCACATGAACGATGATGTATCCTGATAGCTCTTTGAGGGACTCTGAGCCATTTAAGAAACAATATGCTGCAGTACTTGTAAACTGAAAAGTAGTACTTCCCTCCATCCTATAATCTTCTTGTGTACTAGGAAGACAAAAGAAATAATGCCTCCTATATTTTTTTGTTCCCCACGCTTCTGGTTCATCCGATTCCCCGCTTATTTATGCTAATCTCTATCCCAATTTTATGGAATTGAAATATGGCAATAGTAACACAGCCCTGTCAATTCAATTTGAACAAAGATAAAGGGTGGTAAAGCCATAAAGTCAAATAAAATAGTCTTCTTCAAACAAAAATCTACCTATTATGACTAAGCGTGCGTTATGACTAAGATTGCGCTACAAGGGAGTCCCCAAAGTTGGTAGAAAAAGAGCAAATAAATAAAAGGTTTTTCATAATTTATTTTTTTTGATCATATAAAATTAACAACAAATCTGTCGGTGCTTGGAACAATTTTGTCTTCTCCATATTACTATATCTCTAGAGTCAATAATTTTATATGAGGAACTACTGAACTCAATCACTTGCTGCCGTTACTCTTCAGTTTTCTGTTGAGGTTTATCCTGTAGAGGTACTCAAATTGGATCAGTGATCGATTTCTAGGTTTCGTCGTAACCTAATGTTGGTTATTCTGTGATTACAAGAGATAAACAATACCGGGCGTAATACAACCCAAAAGAAGGAAGAACTAAAAACTGAAATTACAATGTAATCGAAACTATAAACAAGAAATTAAACTTAGCCGAGTCGAGGAAAGCCCTCTTTCCGCAAGACGAGATACGCCCCGGTAGTGCTCTCGGTTTGGCGTGTCGTCCCCAAAGATAAAACGACTTACGTCTCTGATGAAGAAGCATCACAATCAACAGAGCTCCGGTGAACTGGATAGAGGCGAGGGCAGAGCTTCGAAAAGAAGACTATGCAGAGAGAATGATGCTTGTGTGTATGCTAATGATCCTGATCAGGTATGATCCTTAGTATTCGATGATATAATATGCAAGGAATGACTAGCCTATTTATAGTCCTAGTTCCACTGCGGGGGTCAACACAGTCTTGATGACTGTCATCATGGTTCATCATGGCGGGGCTGTAACCGCCGGCCGTTACGAATTTGAAAGCTGGAGAGAATCGACTTTGAATCTAGACGTTGTACACGCCCTTGTTCAACCGTCACAAGTGGACTGACTTGAAGCAAGTTGATCAAGGCGCAGTCAGGCTGTTGATCAAGCTGCTGCTCCAGGCGGAGGTGGTCCAAAACATTATGTCTGGATCCAGCGACCAGCCCCTAGACCAAGCCAAAGACCACCCAAAGACCAATTGCCAGGATCCAAGTCCAAGGGCAAGGGCACGGGTGCGGCTTGGCTCACGCGCGCTCTTTCACCCATCTTAGTCCACTATAATTTATAAGTGTAGTAAATACACTTCATAAATACACACTTAAAGAAGTGTCTCGTCTCCAATGTGGGATAATTAACTTAGTCAATTACTCCTTACACTTTCAACACATAGCTTTATCAAAAGCTACGATGTGACAACTTTAATCCACTATTTCTCACTCCTTATCTGTGTTACATTATTATGAGTTCCGAATTACATTATAGGGGTATATTTGGAACAAATACTAATTCAGACGATTTTCAAAAATGGATGCTCTGAAATAAGCGCCAATTAATTTCAACCAACCTCCCACATTTCCCTCACTCTTAGTTTCTCACTCCGAAGAAGACGAATCGATGAAAACCTAATACACTAAAAATCTCCACACATTCAACCCTAGTCTTCTTGTTATCAGTACATTCCCTCACTCTCAAATCTCCACCTAGGTGATTCCTTTTCCACGGCAACGGAGGTGTCGGGAAAATCGAACCTGGCCTTGACAATCGAAGTGACGATGGCGGCGGCTGTAGACTCGACCCAAAGCCCATTACAAAATTGGAAGTTTATAGTTTTGAGGTGATTAATTCGACTGATTTAAAACAAAGATTGGATCTTTGGTTTACGTTACTTCGACCCTATGTTTACATTACTGAGATGAATCGACCATAGGTTTACATTACTTGGATTATTCGATCCTAGGTTTTTTTTTTGGAATTGTAATCCGTTGAATTGTTGGTTTACATTACATTTTTCAGCATAACTGAGGATTGGTTGCTTGTTTGTTTGATTGGTTTAGGGTTTTTTTGTTGAATTCTAATGTTATCATTTATAAAAAAAAATTCAGTCAGTTCTAACAGATGGAAAAAGGGAAGAGCGTGGTCAAAAGAGGGCGACCCTTCAAGACCAATTCTAACACCGAAGATGGTAAACTTTGTGTCTCTGTTAAGACTTGAGATCTTGAACTTTGAATAATGTAACATATTAAGGCTTGTGTTTGTATTTTTTGGCATGATCTCTGTTACATTGTTTACATCTGACGGATACATTATGCACTAGGCTACCGATAATAATGTATAGTTTTTTTGTAAACATTGTTGTGCTAAACTTTACATTATTACGACCACTCAGTATGTTAAAACATATCTTAGGCAATAATGTATACTAATAAAAGCAATAATGTAAACATGATGGGCCTTCTAATAGTTGTTTATTTACATTATACCTGTAACATTATGCACTTTGAACATAATTATAAAATTTTTATTATTCAGTAGTCTATTTTAATCGTACATATTTTATCTACTTATGCATAGGGGTCCAAGAGGGCAAGAGTTGGTGATGGTGCTGATGATTCTCTGGGAGATGACGAGACGTTCCCTGTAATCATCAACAGTCGACTAACTAAGGAGCAAGAAGAGGAGTAGCAGGGAGTGTTAATGAAGAATCAAAAGGCCATTGGGTGGACATTGTCAGATTTGGTGGGGATCAGCCCAGACTTGTGTATGCACCACATTTGCCTCGAAGAAGGTGTCAAGGCCCATAGAGAAAATCAGAGGAAGTTGAACCCCAACATTAGGGAGGAGGTGCTTAAGGAAGTGCTGAAGCTACTAGCCCTGGGGATCATTTACTCTATTCCTGACAGCAAATGGGTTAGTCTGGTCCATATGGTACCAAAGACGTCGAAAATTCAAGTGGTGAAAAATGACAAAAATGAGTTGGTGCCGACGAGACTGGTAACCGGTTGGAGGATGTGCATTGACTACAGGAAGCTGATCTAAGCCACAAGGAAAGATCATTTCCCACTACCCTTCATTGATCAGATGCTCGAAAGGTTGGCCGGTAAGCAGTATATCTGTTTCCTTGATGGGTATAGTGGCTACTTTCAAATTTATGTAGACCCGGAGGACCAAGAGAAAATGACTTTCACATGTCCCTTCGGAACATATGCATACCGGAGGATGCCATTTGGGCTGTGCAATGCACCAGGGACGTTTCAAAGATGCATGCTAAGCATATTCTCTGATCTATTGGAGGTATGCATTAAAAATTTTATGGATGACTTCACCGTGTATGGGGATTCTTTTGTCTTTTTAATTTGGATCTGGTGTTGAGGCGTTGCCAAGAGAAGAATTTGGTTCTGAATTTTGAGAAGTGCCATTTCATGGTACCCGAGGGGATAGTGCTAGGCCATGTTGTGTCTGAGAGGGGAATACAGGTTGATAAGGCAAAGGTGGATGTCATCTCAAAGTTACCGTTCCCTACAAATCAGAAGGAGATATGTGGAATTCTAGGCCTCGCGGGTTTCTACAGGAGGTTCATAAAGGACTTTGCCAAGATCGCACAACCACTAACTCATCTCCTAAAAAATGATGTCGAGTTCATCTTTGATGAGAAGTGCAAGCAGGCTTTCCAACTCTTGAAGGTCCGTCTCGTCTCGGCTCCTATCATAAGAGCGCCAGATTGGAATTACCCTTTTGAGGTAATGTGCGACGCGAGTGATTTCAGAGTCGGCGCAGTGTTGGGCCAGAGGATAGAAGGGAAGTGTTATGTGATCTTCTACGCCTCGAAGACGTTGAACCAAGCGCAGAAAAACTACGACACGATAGAAAAGGAAATGCTAACCATTGTGTACTCTTTTGAAATGTTTTGGCCGTATCTATTGGGCTTCAAAGTCATAGTGTACATTGACCATGCAGCCATCAAATACATGCTGGCAAAGAAGGAGTCAAAGCCCATATTGACCCGTTGGGTGTTGTTGTTGCAAGAATTCCATTGGGAAGCAAAGGATAAGGCTGGAACAGAAAATCGAGTTGCTGATCATTTAAGCAGAATAAGCCAAGGGGAAGATAAAGAGGAAGTTCCAGACGCGTTTCCAGAGAAACACCTATACTTCACCCAATCATCAAATGTCTTGATCAGCTGGGAGGACGTAATGGACGCAGCTGATCCAGTTGCCTTTCTTAATGAAGTAAGCAGGAGACGAGCCGAGCCCTGGTTTGCTGATATAGCCAATTATTTGGTGACCGGAGAATTTCCCTCTACAGCAGAGATAACGAGAGCCGAGAAATTGAAGATCAAGAGTGAGGCGAAGTATTATTTCTGGGATGACCCATATCTGTGGAAGATGGGGGTAGATCAAGTTATCAGGAGGTGTATTCCAGAGTGGGACCAGGAAGATATACTCAATCATTGTCACTCTTTGGCCTGTGGTGGTCATTTCGGCCCCAAAAAGACAGCAAGGAAAGTGCTCGATAGTGGATTGGTATGGCCAATTTCATGCATATGTTATGGGGTTAAATTCTACAAATTCTGTGATCTAACGAGTCTTTGTAAGTTCAGGTGTGTGCAAAATCTGCCCATCCCAGGAGGAACGTGTAATTTACCAAGGGCAGAGGAAATGGAGGAAAAGGAGTAGAAATCGCCAGTAATTCACCAGACCGAGGAAGACAACAAAACAGTTGTTGGTGAGATAAACTAAAGTGGAGAAAGAAGCAATTTCAGAAAGATCAAGGGGCGGAAAAAGAATTATGAAGAAAGAATGCCTAGGGATCCGTGCCTATGTAAAGGGACAACCCCTTTGAAGAAAGAGGCCACTTCCAATTCTAGTCTTTTTAGCTCCATTTTCAAGCATAGTTCACTCCACACACACTTGGCATAATCATGGGCAATTCTGGGTGTTTTGGTTAGCTGTTTGGGTTATGTAACACCGTCTCTACGTGAGGCAAAGATACAATTTACTTTCCGCTGTTTTACTTTACCTCGCTGTGATTTTCCTAGCCGGAAGCGCGGCGACTTGTTTTTGTTGAACTCCGATTCACACATCTATGTAGATTTCTATTTTATGTTTGATTTGGGTTCTGATGTTGGTTGCTGATTTACGTTAATCGTTGTGAATGGAGTCGAATTTGAGTTCTTGGAAGGTTGATTGATTGGATCTAGAGTGGATTGTTGATTGGAGGTTGAATCTGAAATAGGGGTGATGTGTTTTGCATGATTATGGATGAGTTTTCGCTGCTTTCAGTTTATAAGACCTAGTAATCGTAGATCTGTTTACTTTTTGTTCAATCGTAATGTATGAAGTCTGATTTGGTAAGCTCTGTTCCGATCTAGTTTATTGCTCTGTTTCGTTCATGTCTATGGTTTTCTTGATGAAAGGGGTAACAATCGCTGGTAGTTAGAATCTGATATGTGATAACCACCACCTTGCAGCTTTTCTGCCGTACCTTCTGTTTTGGGAAAATGGTCCCCACTGAATGCTTCATTTCTGTTGAGCTATTTTAGGGAAATCTGTTGCCTGGTCAAGGAAGTTTCATAGTTGATATTTGTCAGTTGTTAAAGCAAGTTTCGTCAAGATTCATGCATTCGTGTTTTCTGTTTCAGAGGTCTAGCTGTTAGGTTAAGTTTTTTGCGGTTCCCAAGTCTAATATTTAATATCTCAACCCCAAGTTGCGTGGTAGCAGCCAAACCTTACCAGAGTCCTCTAAATGCATTCCAACGCATCTGTCTCTGTGGGATCGATCCCTACTTCCCTGTACTAACCAATAGTATAGCGGGTTGAGGGTTTCTGAAGAGGGAAATTGTGTGTCCAACGACCAGACTCTGACGGTTCCTTGAGTTCCTAGACCCTGTGATCTAGTGAATCCCCTGGACCTGAAGGACTTGATTTAGCAAAGTAAAAACTACACAAAACAGTTTCCTATGTAAAGTATCTAGCTTTTCATGGATTCTACTGGCCTGACCTACACAAGGATGCCTATGAGTTCTGCAAGAAATGTAGCCGATGCCAACTGACTGGAGGAATTTCGGCAAGAGATGAAATGCCACAGATGCCCATAGTGGTCTGCGAGATATTCGACATATAGGGCATGGATTTCATGGGGCCCTTTCCCCCATCTTATGAGAACTCATATATCCTAGTCGCGATGGACTACTTGTCCAAGTGGGTGGAAGCCAAAGCAACAGTGACCTGCGAAGCACAAGAGGTATCAAAATTTTTAAAGTCTAACATCTTCTGCAGGTATGGCATCCCGAGAGCCATCATCTCAGATCAAGGCAATGGATAACCTGAGATTTCGAATAGGGATATTAAGAGCACGATAGAGGCCCTGATGAAGAAATATGGAGTGAATCACCGCCTATCCACCCCATACCATCCTCAAAGCAATGGATAACCTGAGATTTCGAATAGGGAGATTAAGAGCGTCCACGAAAAGACAGTGGGACCTTCGAGGAAGGACTGGAGCAAGAGGCTGGAAGATGCCTTGTGGGCTTACCGAACAGCATACAAAAGTCCTATTGGCTTGTCGCCCTATCGATTGGTTTTTGGGAAGATGTGTCATCTCCCTGTGGGCATTGAACACAAGGCTTATTGGGCAGTAAAGGAGGTGAACATGCAGCCCAAGGCGTGCTCTGAGGAGAGAAAGCTCCAGCTACACGAACTAGAGGAGCTCAGACTGGACTCCTACAACGCAGCAATGTGGTACAAGGAGGAAAAAAAAATGTGGCACGACAAAAAAATCGAGGACGAAGGAGCTGCATGTGGGACAGAAGGTTTTGCTATTCCAGTCGCGGTTGAAGTTGATGCCAGGAAAACTCAAATCTAAGTGGACAGGGCCCTTCACCATAGTCGCCCTGAGAGCGAATGGAGCTGTGGAACTTCAAGGGAGTGATCCTAACTCTGCTCCTTTTATGGTTAATGGTCATAGGGTAAAGTCGTTTAGGGACAACTCGAAAGTGCGCACGGTGGAAGAAATTCCACTGCGCACGGCCAACGTTGTCGCTTAAATGGATCAGTTTGTCAATGCTTGATGCACTTTTTATTAGCACTAAATAAACCTGCCACTAAACAGAGTATATGTAGTGTAGCTAAAGGTCAGTACTGGATATTGAACACATGGAATAGAATCACGAATTGGCTATCTTCTACTAAGCTTCTTCTACTATTTGGAATAAAAACAAAGAGGTAAAATATGAGAGATAAGAGAATTCCAGGGATGTGCGTTCACAGTTATGGTTATACAAGTTCCAACTATAATACCCTAACACAGTTTATACTTTGATAGAATGAGTCACCCAAATTATGCCCATGCGATACAAGCGTAGACTGCTAACACTAGGGTTGTCAATCCTAGATATGCAACTCCCAAAAGCTCCTAAGACCCTTGAAAAGTCATCACTCTCAATTAAAAGTGTCATTTTAAAAGAAGCTAATTGTAATGTCTATTAAGTGGATCTAACTCGCCAACCTCCTGTCACGATTATGTAGCAAGTTATATCAAATCAACATCGAATGTGTCACTCAAACATGTAGTATTATGCAACAACTTAAGGAAGAACAAAGTACAAACAAAAATGGATATTAATAGAATAGGAATTATATAACCAAAGTCGTTACTAACACATCCCTAGAATCCTATGAATTTAGTTACACTAATGGAATAAGCTAAAGACATAGAATGAAGGAAAAAAAAGAAAGCATATGAACTAAAGCAATAAAACCCAAAGGTTGAATGTTGTAGCCTTGATGATCTTCTCTTGAATCCTTCTTCACACTCTTACACAATGAAGAACTCTCTCACTTTTATGCTCTAAGCTTTGAAGGTAAAAAGGTTGATTATAATGAAGAGGTTTGAAGGGGTATTTATAGAGGTATTTTTGAGCAGCAGGAGATATGGAAAAATCTGGCTAAGTTTGGTAAATCTTGGAGAGAAAGTAGGTCAAATCGTGCGCCGCTTTTTCCCAGCAGACCGCTGCACCTTGGCTAGCGGACCGCTGAACAATGGTCCGTAGCCTCTGACCCTTGGGTAGCGATTGCTGCATCGACTCCAGTAGCTTCGAGGACACTTCCTAGCAGTCGATGTACACACCCCAGCGGTCGCTGGGCGTGTTCTTCTTTTCAGCACAACTTTCTCCGGAGCAGGTCGCTGCATGCGTATCGGTCGCTGTGTACTTTGCAGCGGGCCTCTGGGCTTCTCGAATGCTCCAGATTCCAAACTTTGACTTTTTCCTGTCTTTTCGGGCTCAAATATGCACATATCTCACAAAACACGTCAAAACACCATAATAGATAAAATATACAAAATATGGACATGAATTGTAAGTTTCACACTCAAAACGGACCAAATAATGGCCTAAAAACAGTGTAAAATCCGAGCGTATCAATACCTAGGGAGTCCACTTGATTAGATTAATTAAAAGTTGGAGGGAGATCAAGTGAACCCTGACCGAGACAGGTGTCGCTGCCGCCGAGCACGTCTCTCCACAAGAGCCTTCTCATCCGCTCTCTTCCGATTCTCCTCAACCAATATCTGAGGTACACTCTGATCCTGAATCTGAGAATATGGTTGTTTCCACTGAGCCTCGTGATACAGAAGCACCGGAGGAAGACAATACTGTTGATAGTGACACTGGCCGATATATACTCCCGAATAGAAGTACGCGAGGAATTACCCCGAAGCGGTACTCCCCTAAGAAAATTGGGAAGACGGTGTAGCAAATTTTGTGCAAGGGAACTTTACCAAGATGGCTCGGGCCTTTGAAGGAGCCCTTTATGAGGAGGAGGATTTTCCACAGACAGCAGAGGAAGCTATGAGTCTAAAACACTGGAGGGAAGCAATGTTTATAGAAATGAAAGCACTCATGAAAAACGACACGTGGGAAAAAGGAAAGCTACCCGAAGGAGTCAAGGCAGTTGGATGCAGATGGGTCTTTACAATCAAAAGGAGATTATACGACCATGGAAGCCGTGCATCAAAGTTCGTACCTGCAGCTGGGTTTAATAAGTATTCTTCTTGTCGAGATGACGTCCAAAAGCTTTGAAACTGCCACCATTGTCTTCATCTTCGAACTTCGCGTGAGTATCTTACACGCCCCAATCGGAGTCCGGATGGAGGAGTTATGGACGTTTTACAGAAGTTGCGCAGCACATAAAAAGTTCCACCCGGGCGGGTGACTTTTGGTCACTACACCCGGGAGGGTGGCTTTTGTTAGGCATGGCGAGGTCAGCAAGTTTCCACCTGGGCGGGTGGCTTTTGTTCACGAAATTCACCCGGGCGGGTGGCTCACGCGGAGGGTAGATTTTGTGGGCCTTTTCTTGGAATTTGGCCTTCAACTATAAATAGGACTTTAACTCATTTTCTTAGTAGAGTTGATTGATGAATTAAGATATCTCATTCGTGAGTTTTTCCTCTTTGAGGATTGTATCCAATTCCTTCCTTGAAGGTTGCTTGTTTCAATTTCATAGATTGATTCAAGTAGAGGTATGCATCAATGGAGTGTATCCATTGAGTAGTGGAGCCAAGGGGTGATAGAGCTAATGAAAGTTGCCTAGGGTTGTCTCCATCCTTTTGGTTAAGGTCCTATGGTTGTAGCTCTTTTATCTCATCATTATACATATGCTTTCCATCTCTAATCTACCATCCTTTCTTGCTTGATTCAATTTTTGTGGTTGGATCTTTTGCTATCTTTGGTGTTTATTGTCAAATTAAAAATCAATCTCACAAAAATATCTAGATCAAGCATCACAAATGGGTAATTCCTTGGGAGATGGATCTTAAATCACATGGATCCACATCAGGAGACCAGATGGCTCGATTGAGCAGTACAAAGCATGAGTTGTGGCGAAGGTATATACCCAGACTTATGGAGTAGATTATGCTGAGACCTTCTCGCCCGTGGCGAAGATTAATACAGTGAAAATTTTGCTCTCAATTGTTGCAAATAGAGAGTGGCCCCTATATCAGTCTGAAAAGCATGGTTCGAGCACGAAAGGGCACGAATAAAATCTTGCTTGTACACGAAAAACTCTACAATCCACTTTTAACCCGATTCAGTATTATTCGAGCAGTTTTGCACGAATAGAATCACTAATATTATAACATTGAGTTAGCTTGTGCATTTATAAGATGTTTTATAAACATTTAAATGCATAAGAAGCAAACAAAGTCTAAGTCTTTGTTTTAGTAGACCGGTTGTGGGCGTCGTCCACTTTAAGGTAACACGGTCAGTTCTGAACAAAGAAAAACAAGAATTTCACAACCCAGATAGGCTTTAGCTACCTATTGTGAAAGGTTGCAATGCCAGTCCGATATTTCTTAGCCTTACTGAAATAAGATGACATTGATGTAGTATAGCACTGAACGGATCTAACAGCAAGACATGTCTTCATGCTATCTACTGGATGACTAGGTCTTGATAAACAACTATTTCTTAATCAACATACGTTAGCATTGAGAATACGTTATTGATTATGCACTACTTTGACTTATCAAATGGTGCGGGTTTTTCGCAACCTAATAATCCTGATATATTGGGTAGTGGAAATTAATATCGAGCGGTGCTAGGATTGCTATTATGTTGAATCGCGCGTCTGGTGAGTCTGGCTTGATAATGTCCTCAAGAGGAGCTCGAACAAGGTTTTATTATTCAGAAACTGGCAAGTTGGAATTGAATTATTCCATGAATAATAAATAAGTGGTTCTTGCTAAGTCCACTCTTGGAATTAAAAGATGTTAATTAATTAAGTCTATAGCAGACACTAATTAAGTAATGGACATTTCTATATTAAGCGCGGGAAATAAAACGAAAGGAAGCCCGGATTACTTATAATTTCGGATTTGGATGGTGAGTGCAATATTACTTCTATAGTGGCTGCTCGTAATATTCCAATATAAGCTTGTATTAAATTGTGGGTTCAATTTAATTAGTAAAAAGCTAATTGGGGGAGCCCATATCCAAAACCTTCCATAGATCCCTAACTGGGCCCAATATGTAACTTAATATAAATAGGAGAATAAAGGAGATGAAAATCACGTCTACTCTTAATAAGAGTGTAGGACGATTTTTTTTTTCATAAATTTTCCTCCTCCGTGAGTTTTTCAGCTCCTCCTCCGTGAGGAATATTTCTGTCTTCTTTATTCGAGTCCTAGTATTTTGATGAGATCAGCCCACCCTGATATCGAAATACAGTTCGGGAACCAGTCAGAAGATCTGCGGTTTAGTATGGAAGATCATCGTGGAAAAGGCGCAAGCAATCGACGATTCTTTGGAGAATCAAATCGGTAATTCTAATCCGTATTATTCATGTTTAGGATTTACTTTCTTGAAGCATGAATTATTTTCGTTCTAGCATGCAATTATCTGTTTAACATGTGAATAGATTAATCGTATAATCGGTCAAATAGATCCTCATCTGATTTATTTGTTTTGTGCAATTCTTCCGCTGTGCAAGGGGCACCAAACCCCAACAATTGGTATCAGAGCCAATTTTTGACTCTGATGTGGATTAATTTTATGTTATTTGAGTTGCTTGAATGCATTAAGAAAATTACATAGGTTCAATTGATATCAAATTCACGTGAGTTTGAATAAACAAATATGTAATTTTATTTCAGTACCTTTTGAATTAAATTATTTGAATGAGATTCAATTTGTAATGATGATCACGAGGGAAATTCATGGTGGCTGCCTTTATTGGCTGAACATGGAGAATCAACGACTCCACAATGTTTTTGAGTGGGAGACCCGACTGCGTTCGCAAAGGAAATCCGAGGGGCAGCCGCTGCAACGCAGAGACAGCAACCCCAGCGGTGGGACATCGACGCCACAGCGTCGGAGATGTCCAGCAGTCACGATGGCAGTTCAGCGCGGAGAGGCAACAACGCAGCAGCCGCTGCGAAGGGAGCATCGCAGCAGCGAAGGCGAAGCGTGACAGAAACTGTCGGCAAAGGCGGCTGATCGCGCAGCCGCGCCGGCGGAGAGGCAGCGACGGAGCAGCGAGGCAACAGCAGCACCGCGAAGGTGGCTGTGCTGCAGCAGCGGTGATCGGGCGGCGGCGGGTGCGACGACGCAGAGACGGCAGCGTCGGTATCCTGCAGTGCAGCGCCAGCGATCCGACGATAACGCACTCCAGCAGCCGAGGACGGCGGTCTGCCATGAGCGGCGCCGGCGGCTACGGAGAGCAGCGGCTGTGATTCGAGTGGGAGCCTTTCGCGGGCAGTTTCCCAGACTCGAGTTCTACGTCGCTTGGCCTCGTTCCGTCAATTCTCTTTCCAAAATTGATTAGGGTTTCAAATCCCTGGAATTAATTTTGGAAACAATTCAAGATTAATTTGGAAATAAGATTTGAATATATATTTTGTGGATTTTATATATTATATGAGATTTAATTGTAAATTAAATCATGGATTAATTAGATTCTTTCCTTATTTTATGGATATATATGGATTTTACTCCTAGATGAATCCTAGTAATATTTGGAAAGTAATAATCTAATTTTTATCATATGGATTTAATGTATTTATTTCTAGACGAATCCTAGTTGGATTTAGATAATGATAATATTATTTTATTCTTATCCAATGAATTTATAAGGATTTATTCATATGTGAGTTCCAGATGAATTAGAATATTGATAATATAATATTATCTAAATCTATGGATTTATATGGATGTATTCCAAGTTAAATCCTAGATGGATTATGATTAATATTAATGTTAATTTATTGTTTTCCTATGGATTTGAGTAGATTTAATTCTATTAAGACAAATCCTAGATGGATTAGAATAACTATTAATCCAAGTTATCCTTATCTTTTGGATTTATATCCTAGATAGATTAGGATATTAATTAATATATAAGAAAATCCTTATTTAATTGGATTTAGATAAATTTATTTATCTAGAAAATCCTAAGTAATGTTTGATATATTCTAGTTGTCTATTCTAAATAGAATTGAGATTGATATAATCTTGGTTGATAGGATTTTAGTTTTATCTAATGGATTATGATGGAATTGTTTCTATCTAGTAGTATCCGAGTACGATATAAATAACGTTATCTTGAATTGTAGGATTTGATTTTATCGAAATAAAATCTAGAATAATCCTAAATGCATTTAGATAGTTAACTCTACCTTGATAAATCCTAAATGAATTTGGATAATTACTATCCAAGATAAAAGTTAATTATTTAATTGAATCTCCCTTGACTAGATTAAATAATTGTTGTTAATTATCCAATGTGTTTAAATGCCATGCAATAAATGGAATTATCTGTTTATTTGGTGTTTATCTTTTTAAGTGGATTATCTGTTTTATCTACTTATGTGATAATAATGCAAAAATCATACTCCCTCCGTCCCCCAAAATTCATCACCATTTGACCCGGCACGGGTTTTAAGAAATATAATAGAAAGTGAGTTGAAAAAGTTGGTGGCATGTGAGTCCTACTTTTATATATTAATTTTATAATAAAATGTGAGTGTGAATGAGTTAGTGGAATGTAGGGTCCACTACCAAAAATGGTAAAAGTGAAATGTGACAAATTTTTAGGGACGGACGAAAAAGGAAATAGGTGACAAATTTTCAGGGACGGAGGGAGTATAAAATATCTAAGCGATAATTACAACAAGTGCGTTGTATATGGTCTCCATCGATTGGTTTGTCACTTTATGGATTTAATTGTAAATTAAATCATGGATTAATTAGATTCTTTCCTTATTTTATGGATATATATGGATTTTACTCCTAGATGAATCCTAGTAATATTTGGAAAGTAATAATCTAATTTTTATCATATGGATTTAATGTATTTATTCCTAGACGAATCCTAGTTGGATTTAGATAATGATAATATTATTTTATTCTTATCCAATGAATTTATAAGGATTTATTCATATGTGAGTTCCAGATGAATTAGAATATTGATAATATAATATTATCTAAATCTATGGATTTATATGGATGTATTCCAAGTTAAATCATAGATGGATTATGATTAATATTAATATTAATTTATTGTTTTCCTATGGATTTGTGTAGATTTAATTCTATTAAGACAAATCCTAGATGGATTAGAATAACTATTAATCCAAGTTATCCTTATCTTTTGGATTTATATCCTAGATAGATTAGGATATTAATTAATATATAAGAAAATCCTTATTTAATTGGATTTAGATAAATTTATTTATCTAGAAAATCCTAAGTAATGTTTGATATATTCTAGTTGTCTATTCTAAATAGAATTGAGATTGATATAAATCTTGGTTGATAGGATTTTAGTTTTATCTAATGGATTATGATGGAATTGTTTCTATCTAGTAGTATCCGAGTACGATATAAATAACGTTATCTTGAATTGTAGGATTTGATTTTATCGAAATAAAATCTAGAATAATCCTAAATGCATTTAGATAGTTAACTCTACCTTGATAAATCCTAAATGAATTTGGATAATTACTATCCAAGATAAAAGTTAATTATTTAATTGAATCTCCCTTGACTAGATTAAATAATTGTTGTTAATTATCCAATGTGTTTAAATGCTATGCAATAAATGGAATTATCTGTTTATTTGGTGTTTATCTTTTTAAGTGGATTATCTGTTTTATCTACTTATGTGATAATAATGCAAAAATCATACTCCCCCCGTCCCCCAAAATTCATCACCATTTGACCCGGCACGGGTTTTAAGAAATATAATAGAAAGTGAGTTGAAAAAGTTGGTGGCATGTGAGTCCTACTTTTATATATTAATTTTATAATAAAATGTGAGTGTGAATGAGTTAGTGGAATGTAGGGTCCACTACCAAAAATGGTAAAAGTGAAATGTGACAAATTTTTAGGGACGGACGAAAAAGGAAATAGGTGACAAATTTTCAGGGACGGAGGGAGTATAAAATATCTAAGCGATAATTACAACAAGTGCGTTGTATATGGTCTCCATCGATTGGTTGTCACTTTATGGATTTAATTGTAAATTAAATCATGGATTAATTAGATTCTTTCCTTATTTTATGGATATATATGGATTTTACTAGTTGTCTATTCTAAATAGAATTGAGATTGATATAAATCTTGGTTGATAGGATTTTAGTTTTATCTAATGGATTATGATGGAATTGTTTCTATCTAGTAGTATCCGAGTACGATATAAATAACGTTATCTTGAATTGTAGGATTTGATTTTATCGAAATAAAATCTAGAATAATCCTAAATGCATTTAGATAGTTAACTCTACCTTGATAAATCCTAAATGAATTTGGATAATTACTATCCAAGATAAAAGTTAATTATTTAATTGAATCTCCCTTGACTAGATTAAATAATTGTTGTTAATTATCCAATGTGTTTAAATGCCATGCAATAAATGGAATTATCTGTTTATTTGGTGTTTATCTTTTTAAGTGGATTATCTGTTTTATCTACTTATGTGATAATAATGCAAAAATCATACTCCCTCCGTCCCCCAAAATTCATCACCATTTGACCCGGCACGGGTTTTAAGAAATATAATAGAAAGTGAGTTGAAAAAGTTGGTGGCATGTGAGTCCTACTTTTATATATTAATTTTATAATAAAATGTGAGTGTGAATGAGTTAGTGGAATGTAGGGTCCACTACCAAAAATGGTAAAAGTGAAAGGTGACAAATTTTTAGGGACGGACGAAAAAGGAAATAGGTGACAAATTTTCAGGGACGGAGGGAGTATAAAATATCTAAGCGATAATTACAACAAGTGCGTTGTATATGGTCTCCATCGATTGGTTTGTCAATTTATGAAGCTAGTTTCTAATATTATCGCCACCCATTATGTGTTGTTGTTGTTGACATAAATAATATAGGTCGTTGACATGAAAATATTTGTTGTTGACATTAATTATTGGTAAAATGTTGTTGTTGACATAACAGTTGACATAAATAACGTTTGTTGTTGACATCATAGTTGACATAAATAACGTTTGATGTTGACATCGTAGTTGACATAATGCCTGCGTAGTTGACATCGCGTGAAAATGACAATTATGCGCCCTAGTTGACATAATGTCTGCATAGTTGAAATCGCGCGAAATTTGTGAATGAGTGACTGAAAATGCATCTCAATTTTCAAATAAGCTAAAAAATCTCAACCTAACAAGACCCCATATAATGTCAACTACATGTATCTACATATATTATATGTAAAACGTTGTTGTTATTGTTGACATAAATAATATAGGTCGTTGACATGAAAATATTTGTTGTTGACATTAATTATTTGTAAAATGTTGATGTTGACATAACAGTTGACTTAAATAACATTTGTTGTTGACATCATAGTTGACATAAATAACGTTTGTTGTTGACATCGTAGTTGATATAATGTCTGCGTAGTTGACATCGCGCGAAAATGACAATTATGCCCCCTAGTTGACATAATGTCTGCATAATTGACATCGCGCGAAAATTGTGAATGAGTGGCTGAAAATGCATCTCAATTTTCAATTAAGCTAAAAAATCTATGTATATATATATATATATATATATATATCTTTATAAAATAAGAAAAAAGTCTCACTAATAATTTCTCAAACTATTACTATCAAGGGATAATATTTTTTCTATTTTTTCTTTTACATGAATAGAATAGTATTCCCTCCGTTTCACTATAGTTGAGTCATTTTATCATTTCGGGAAGTTTCTTCATAGTTGAGTCATTTCCTTATATGGTAACTTTTTTCTCTTTCTTACTTTATTCTCTCTTACTTTATTCTCTCTACTTTATTCACTTTATACATTATTCTCTCTACCTTTTCCTCTCTCTTACTTTTTTATCTATTTATTTAACACATCCAACATTACTTTCTAAAACTCCATGCCGAAAAGTTTCGCCTCAACTATACTGAAACGGAGGGAGTAATATGATTACTTTTCAATGTGTAAAATATTATCTCACAACACCACACTTAGGAGATTTAAAAGGTAAAACACCAAGTTCCCAGGTCAGGAGAAATTTGGATATGAAAAAGTGATTTTCCTGAGGCACTTCGTGTTTCAAAAATATTTTTGGTGATTAGAATTTTTCCCTTTGTTTTTTTTTTACTTTTGAAAACGTATTCAACTTATTTACAACTCATGTCTGAGTATTCTTAGGATTCCTTGGTTCAGTGCATAGATTAAAATTACACTCCCATTTACCTGACCCAGGAATTCACTAAGAACACTCAAATCACTTCACTGCTTAGGCAATAGTGCGGGATGCGCGTAGTGGAACTTCTTCCACTACACACAATTCCGAACTATCCCTAAAGACTTTCACTCTATGACCATTAACAAGGAAATGAATAGAGTTAGAAGCGCTTCCCTGTATCTCAACAGCTCCATTTGCTCGAAGGCCGACGATTGTGTAAGGTCCAATCCATTTGGATTTTAGTTTGCCCGACATCAGCTTGAGCCTGGACTGGAAAAGGAGTACCTTCTGACCCACCTGCAATTCCTTGACGCGAAGATTTTTTTCATGCCACGGCTTCGTTTTCTCCTTATACCACATTGCAGCATCATATGACTCAAGTCTCAATTCCTCCAGCTCTTGTAATTGCAACTTCCTCTCTTCTTCACAGGCCTGGGGTTTCATGTTTATCTCCTTGACTGCCCAATATGCTCTATGCTCTACTCCGACGGGCAAATGGCACATTTTTCCGAACACCAGCCTGTAAGGCGACATCCCAATCGGCGTTTTGAATGCAGTCCTGTAGGCCCAGAGCGCATTATCCAACCGTTTACTCCAATCTTTCCTTGACGCGTTAACTGTTTTTTCCAGTATGCCTTTTATCTCTCGGTTGGAGATTTCTGCTTGGCCATTTGACTGGGGATGGTAAGGAGTGGACAGCCTATGGTGAACTCCATACTTCCTCATCAAAGCTTCGATAGTCCGGTTACAAAAGTGCGTTCCCTGGTCTGATATGATAGCTCGGGGCACGCCATACCTGTTGAAAGTGTTAGCCTTTAGAAACTTTGCCACTTCCTTTGATTCACAAGATGTGGTCGCCTTGGCTTCTATCCATTTTGAGACATAATCTACGGCCACCAAGATGTATGAATTTGTGTAAGAAGATGGGAATAGACCCATGAAGTCCATTCCCCAGACGTCGAAGATCTCGCAGACAATCACTGGACCTGGGGCATCTCATCCCTTTTCGAAATTGCCCCAGTTTGCTAGCATCTCTCACAACTTTGACATAATTCGAAGGAATCCTTGTTCAGCGTGGGCCAGTAAAATCCACTGTCTAAAATCTTCCTTGTCGTCTTCCTTGGCCCAAAGTGGCCTCCACATGCCAATGCGTGACAGTGGTTAAGTACATCTCTCTGTTCCCACTCGGGAGACATCTCCTTATCACTTGATCTGAACCCATCTTCCATAAGTAGGGATCGTCCCAAAAATAGTATTTGACCTCGCTCTTGATTTTCATGTTCTGGGCCCGGGAAACGTCCTGCGAACTGGGTACCTCTCCCGTGACTAAGTAATTTGTCAGGTCGGCGAACCAAGGCTCTGTATTTAGGTGGGACTCCCCTCTATCCGAGTCTCCTGGGCCAGTTACAGCCATCACTCTTTCCCATTCAATGGGTCTGGAGGATTCTCCTGTATAGTAGAGATGCTCCTCGGGGAATGCATCTGGTATAGCTTCCTCTGTATCTCCTTGAAAAATCCGGCTCAGATGATCAACCACCTTTTTCTCTATTCCCTTCTTGTCTCTTACCTCCCAGTCAAATTCCTATAAGAGTAGTACCCATCGGATCAACATGGGCTTGGACTCCTTCTTTGGCAATAGGTACTTGATAGCTGCGTGGTCGGTAAAAACTATCACCTTCGACCCTAGTAAGTATGGCAAGGATGTATGAATTTGTGGTAAGAAGATGGGAATAGACCCATGAAGTCCATTCCCCAGACGTCGAAGATCTCGCAGACAATCACTGGACCTGGGGCATCTCATCCCTTTTCGAAATTGCCCCAGTTTGCTAGCATCTCTCACAACTTTGACATAATTCGAAGGATCCTTGTTCAGCTGTGGCCGTACCAGTCTAAAAAATCCACTGTCAAACTCTTTGTCGTCTTCCTTGGCCCAAAGTGGCCTCCACATGCCAATGCGTGACAGTGGTTGTGTTAAGTACATCTCTCTGTTCCCTCCGGGAGACATCTCCTTATCACTGATCTGAACCCATTCCATAAGTAGGGATCGTCCCAAAAATAGTATTTGACCTCGCTCTTGATTTTCATGTTCTGGGGCCCCGGGAAAACGTCCTGCTGAAGCCGGTTTCGGCTCTCTCCGTGACTAAGTAATTTGTCAGGTCGGCGAACCAAGGCTCTGTATTTGGTGGGACTCCCCTCTTATCGAGTCTCCTGGGCCAGTTACAGCCATCACTCTTTCCCATTCAATGGGGTCTGGAGGATTCTCCTGTATAGTAGAGATGCTCCTCGGGGAATGCATCTGGTATAGCTTCCTCTGTATCTCCTTGAAAAATCCGGCTCAGATGGGCTTGGACTCCTTCTTTGGCAATAGGTACTTGAATAGGCTGCGTGGGTCGGTAAAACTATCACCTTCGAACCCTAGTAAGTATGGCCGGAATTTTTTTCAAAAAACGAGTACCGACAGCTAAACATTTCCCTCTCCGTTGTATCGGTAGTTCTTCTCTTCGGGCCTGGTTGAGTGATCATTGGAGGCGTAGAAGATCACATAGCTCTTTTCATCAATCCTCTGACCCAGTACCGCTCCGACCGCAAAGTCACTTGCATCATACATAACTTTGAAAGGATGACTCCAGTCAGGCGCTCTGATGATGGGGCAGACACGAGCTTATCCTTTAAGACTTGGAAAGCCTTTTGGCAAGCTTCGTCGAAGCCGAAGTCCACCTCATTTTGCAGGAGGCGGGTAAGTGGCTGTGCGATTTTTGCGAAATATTGTCCACCTTTGCTTTATCCACATGAATTCCACTTTCTGAGACTACGTGACCCAGGACAATCCCCTCTGGCACCATGAAGTGGCACTTTTCAAAATTGAGGACCAGATTCTTATCTTGGCACCTTCTCAACACTAGATCTAGGTTGGCCAGGCAAGAGTCGAAGGAATTCCCATATACGGTAAAATCGTCCATGAACACCTCGATGCACACTTCCAGCAGGTAGGCATGCACAACGGTTCGGAACCGCCGGTTCCGGTTCATGAACCGGCGGTTCCCGGTTCATCATATGCATGAACCGAAACCGGCCCGCCAAGGGTCCCCGGCGGTTCCGGTGTTCCAGTTCAAAAAACCGCCGGTTCACGAGGCGGTTCAAAACCGCTGGTTTTTTGCCTGAACGGCGGTTCAACCGATATTTTAAAAAATATATTTATAAAAATTGTTTTTATATATTCAAAAACAAATTTTACAAATTAATGAATACAAGAAATTCATAAAAGCCCATATATATTTGATGGGCTTGCGAATTTATGAAACCATTCTTGGTTGTTTCTCTTTTATAGAGACATCCTTGAATGTTTTATATTTCACTTTCGATGTGGGACAAAAACATTCTTGGTAGTTTCTCTTTTATAGAGATATCCTTGAATGTTTTATGTTCACTTTTGATGTGGGACAGAAACATTCTTGGTTGTTTCTCTTTATAGAGACATTCTTTTTTTTTTTTTTAAAAAATTAATTCATATATTTATATCATATATATGAAGGAGGAAATTACAATCAACTCCTATAACAAGGAGGAAAGACAAATACACCACCCCAGGGTCGAGACCTCCAGGATGGACGCGGTATCCAGCACCCTTTACCGCTAGGCCAAGGGGCTTGGATTTTTATAGAGACATCCTTGAATGTTTTATGTTTCACTTTCGATGTGGGACAGAAACATTCTTGGTTGTTTCTCTTTATAGACACATCCTTGAATGTTTTATGTTTCACTTTCGATGTGGGATAAAAACATTCTTGGTTATTTCTCTTTTATAAAGATATCCTTGAATGGTTTATGTTTCACTTTCGATGTGGGACAAAAACATAATTGGTTGTTTCTCTTTTATAGAGACATCCTTGAATGTTTTATGTTTCACTTTCGATGTGGAACAAAATATGTTGAAGTATTTTCTTTTATAGCTACAATGTGGGATACAAAACATATTTTGTCCGACATCGAAAGTGAAACATAAAACATTCAAGGATGTCTCTATAAAAGAGAAACAACCAGGTATGTTTTTGTCCCACATCAAAAGTGAAACATAAAACATTCAAGGATGTCTCTATAAAAGAGAAACTACCAAGAATGTTTTTGTCCCACATCAAAAGTGAAACATAAAACATTCAAGGATGTCTCTATAAAAGAGAAACAACCAAGAATGTTTTTGTCCCACATCGAAAGTGAAACATAAAACATTCAAGGATGTCTCTATAAAAGAGAAACAACCAAGAATGGTTTCATAAATTCGCAAGCCCATCTGATATATGTGGGCTATTATGAATTTCTTGTATTCATTTATTTGTAAAAATTGTTTTTAAATATAAAAAATCAATTTTTATAAATAATTTTTTTTTAAATACCGGTTGAACAGCCGGTTTTGAACTGCCGGTTCACGGTTCAAGGTATCCCCTACCCTGAACCGGCCCGCCTGAACCGTGAAACCGCCTGCCGGTTCAAACCGCCGGTTCCGGTTCATGAACTAGCGGGCCCGAACTGGCAGTTAACCGCCGGGCCGGTTCGGTTTGTGCATGTCTACCAGCAGGTCTGAAAAGATGCTCATCATGCATCGTTGAAAAGTGTCTGGCGCATTGCACAGTATAAACGGCATCCTCCTATATGCGTACGTCCCAAAGGGGCACGTAAATGTAGTCCTCTCTTGATCTTCCGGGTCCACGTAAATTTGGAAGTGTCCGTTGTAATCGTCCAAAAAACAGAAGAATTGCTTACCTGCTAGCCTCTCAAGCATCTGGTCAATGAAGGGTAACGGGAAGTGATCTTTTTGGGTAGCCTTATTCAACTTCCTGTAGTCAATACACATCCTCCAACCTGTTACAAGCCTTGTAGGCACAAGCTCATTCTTTTCATTCTTCACCACTTGTATCCCTGATTTCTTCGACACCATGTGGACTGGGTTCACCCACTCGCTATCTGGGATCGAATCGATGATTCCCAGGGACAGTAATTTCAACACCTCTTTCAAGACCACTTCTCTTATATTCGGATATAACTTCCTCTGTAAATCCCTGTGGGCTTTCGCACCTTCCTCCAGCCTAATGTGATGTATGCAAAGATCAGGACGGATCACTTCCAATAATCTTCCTTCCTGCTCTTAGGTCAAGTTGCTGTTCAAAATTACTGGGAACGTCTCGTTCTCCTCCAGATATGCATACTTGAGGCCCGGTGGGAGGGTCTTCAATTCTTTCTTGGGTGTACTTGTTTCCTGGGGCTAGGGATTCTTTTCTATCGCTTCTATCATCAATCCTTCGGACCTCAGAGCATTTTCCACACTAGCTACTTGGGCTGATTCCCTTGGCCTGGGATAATCCAGACTCTTACAAAACTTTACAATCACTTCGGCCAGTTCCTCATCTGTTAACTCAAGAGTGTGCATGGCTTCACACCAACCTGCTACCTCTCTGTCAATAGAGTGACTTAACTCTGAATTGTCCATCCGTTCCGGCATTAATTCAGTCTCAAGATATTCCTGGACCAGGGGGTTAATGTTACTTTTTCCTCTCTTATACTTTACTCTCTCCACTTTAACTCAATACATATCAATTTTTTTAATTCCCGTGTCTAAAAGAATTCCATCACTTGTAGTGGGACGAAGAGAGTAGAAAATAAACAAATATAAATAAAATAATAGATAAATACTCCCCCTATGACTAAGACGCCATCCTCTAAAAAGGCCACAACATAAGTAGTTGAACTAAACTTCATTTCTGAACACCGCAAAAGTACATAGCAAAGCCTTATCTATAACACCTAGATAAAAGACTCCAACTTCAATAAAACTAAAAGCTAAATACTGCTATTTAACTCTAGGATATAAGCTTATCTCTAACAAACTAATAGTAACAATTACATAAGTAATGCTATCTCCGCTAGCTCGGGTTTTAAGAAATGTAAAGAAAAGTGATTGGATAAAATTACTGGAATGTGGGTCATACTTTTATATATTAGTTTTATAATTAAATATGAGTTGAATGTGGAGTCCATTTACCAAATTTAGTTAAAGATAAATGAGACGTGTATTTGTGGACTGACCGAAAAGGAAATATGAGACAAGTAATTGTGGACAGAAGGAGTACTTGATTTCCTTCTTTTGCATGAATTAGATTCTTTGTCAGGGGTTTTGAAGGCTGGATGTGGAAGGTCTTAATCTTATTATTGTCATTGTCTTAAATTAAGAATCTTATTATTGTCTCAATCTTATTATTATCACTAAATCTTGTACTCCCTCCGTCCCATTAAAATAGAGACATTTGGAATGGCACGGATTTTAATGCATAATTGGTAAAGTATGAGAGAGATAGAAAGGAAAAGTTATTGGAGTATGTTAGTGAAGAATGGGATCCACCTCATAAGAGAGAGAGAAGTTACCAAAAATAGAAGTGGATAGGACGGACCAAAATGGAAAGAGTGTCTATTTTTATGGGATGGAGGGAGTATTTGAGTTATTCAGCAAATTTTTCATAATCATAACATGATATCAGTCCAGCAGATCCAGTTTATGACCTGTGGCATTGCTCTCTGTATTAGTGGTAGGTATTGAAAGTTTAGCATTTTCAAACAATGTGCCTACTGATTACTTTGTTTGGCAGAATGCTACCAAGTGTCTTATCAGAGTCTTCCAGTAGATTGGCCCAGATTCAACTGCATTGTATGTTCTGCCAAAACTAAAGGAGTTATTCGACGAGTTTGCTTTTTCTCAGAAGAACACATATTCTGTTAATTTGACTGGGAACATGTCAGGGTCTAAAGTGAAGGTGGGTGAGGAAGATTGCATTGAAAACCGAATGGACTTGGTGTGAGTCTCTGTCTCCTTCTAATAAATTGTTGATTAAAGATGCCGATGCGTAAGCTTAGATACAAGTATAAGAAAGCGACTCTCGGCAGGTTACTTTTAAATCCTCAATTTGCTTCTCTACTTGGAATAGAGAGACTCCGCCAGTGCTGTGCTACATGGTTGCTCATTGAGCAGTTCCTTTTACGACATCATAATTGGAGGGTATGATATTTTTTTCTAACTACTTTTGTTCGTATACTATAATATAATCTAAATTTTTTAGCCATTGCCCGAAAATACTGTGTGCCCAAGCTGAAGAGGGAATTTTAACTTATAGTAATCTATTTGTTCAAAGTAGAGCAACTAACCACTAAACCAGTATGGTAATTCTTCAACAAACAGTGCCAGATTTTGAATAACTAATGCTACTAAATCAACTTCTGTTATTTGCACTTAGACCTTTGTATTTCAGTGGGAATGTGCAGGGGATTCCTATCGAAGTGTTCCAGATATCCCAAGTGGTAGAAGACTCTCTCAGAAGGGCTCAGCATCAGAAAATACATCTGCTAAACACTTACTCAATGGGGTTGGATGGTCAAGACCACAATCACATGGTAAAAAGAGTACCAAAACCATCACACCGAGTAAAAGTATGTATGAGTTGTACCAGAGTCCGGCTGAGAGGATTGGAACAACTTCAAGTTTAGGAGTGCAGGAACCTTGGTATTGGTTTCCTAGTCCTGCATCTAATTGGAATGGGCTTGATTTTGCAACTCGTGCTGGAGGTCTGAAGGTTGAACTTCCATGGAAAATCAGAGCATCTATCGTACAATCTGTTCGTGCACATCATGGAGCTCTGAGATCTTTTGTTGTTTGTCAGAATGAGTATACTGTTTTCACAGCAGGAGTTGGGCCAGGATTCAAGGGAAATATTCAGAAGTGGGATTTGTCAAGGGTGGACTGCATGTCAAGCTATAATGGTCATGATGAGGTTTGTGTCAGTGATACCGATATGCATCTTAATAGTTTATTAGTTTTTCAGATGTCATTAGTTTGTTAAAGATAAGTTTATCTCTTAGAGCTTTATTTAGATTAGGAGTCTTTGTTTGATTAGGAGACTAGTATATATCTTTATAGTTTTATTGAAGTTGAACTCCTTTATAGAGTCTCTACAATAGGGCTTTGCTCAGAATTAAAGTTTGGTTCAACTATTTTTACTGTGGCTTTTTCGGAGGATGGTCTCTTAGTCACAGGAGGAGTATTTAACCTTTACTATATTGATCTTATTTTTTTCGTTCCATGTCTTCTTCCTTGTTATTGTGTCACTTATACAACATGCTTCGTATGATGAGATATTAGTGAATGCTTATGGTAAGCCAACCTATCACTCTGTGTCAAATGGTGTGGTGAACATACCTTGCGGGAGGGAGTATGTAGTATGTACCTTGCATGAGGTAGAACATTGACGGATCAGAGAAGACGATTGAGGATCTGTACGCAGACGTGCGGGGAGACATCCAGATGGTGCTCACTATATGCAAGCGCATGCAGTGGCACCTTGCCACATGGTCTAACCATCCGCCCCACCATTGCTTGCGAAAGTAGCCCCTGCCCATGTCTTTTCCCATAGAGATTTCAACTTACAATGCAAAAAGTGAACTAGCCACTCTTTTGCAGTCATGCCCTCCGCCACCACCACCACTACCACCTCAGCGCGGGAAATTCCATTACTTGTGGTTCCATCTCCTGACATTGCGCTAGCACCCCTGCAGTCCAACCCTCCTCAACCATCACCACCACAATTTGGGACAACACCTTAGATCTTGTCGCCACAGCCTGCCGCAATCGTGGTTAGTTTTGGTGCAATTGTGCCTCACTGTGCCACAACCACTACCCCAACCATAGACATTGTCGCTACCTCCATTCTATCCATTGTCTTCCATCCAACTGCCCACGCCCAACGGGCTTTGGCTCATTGTGCAGTTTTTGTTCCTTGCTCTTTTGAAGTTTCAATGGATATAAACATTGATTCATGCTACCAAGCATGAGCCTCTTCAGTCAGTTTTCACTGCAGCCTTGAGGCAACGCTGTTTCGACAGCAGGAGTAATGATACTGATATGAATCTTACTAATTTATGAGTTATTTAGATGCCATTAATTTTTATGCTAAGTTTATAACTTAGACATTTTTTTTGTTTTCGCGTCTCTGTTTGACCAGGAGCCTAGTATTTATCTTTTAGAGATTTATTCAATTGCAATCTTTTATAGTCTTATAAGGCTTTGTTCCCTAGTTTTGCATTATTCAGAAATAAGGTTTGGTTCAGCTATTTTTTTGTGGCCTTTTCGAGGAGTATATATCTTTTATTATATTATTTGTTTATATTTCGTTCAACCTCTTCTTCGTTGTTATCATATCTATTTTGCGATATTCTATTAGAAATGGGCCACTCACCCCTTAAAAGGCCTTATAAGGGAGAGGGTTATCCATACTTATATACAGGAGCTAGGATCGTTACCAAGTCGATAAGGGAAAAGATATTAGGAATTTTAATAGTTACTTTTTTGTGTTATAACTTGATATCTAGACAACAACTAAGAGGTCAACCATTATGCAACATGAATGCAGCATTAACTTCTTCAATCTGTGTATTCACAAGTTTCCCTTTCTACTTTCTTTTCCTTATTCAAGCCTTTAAAATAAATAACCTGAAATCTGTAGTGTAAATTATTTTGAAGTAAACACAACCAATCCCTAAACCCTGAACTATTGAAAATTTGCATCATTTCCACAGTAACCGGTTTATAAAAGACAATTGAACTACGTGCTCCCAGATTCCATCTAGTTCCAATTTTCTCTGCCTGGATGAGATATGGTGTGTGCATTTTCTGTTTATCCTGCTTCCTTTTTCCAGATGGTTCTGTTGTCAAATTATGTGTAAAATTGCCATATGTCTATTTTGGATTGCATTGTCGTTTACCTGTAGAGTTAATATTAACTATTCTTGGTAGGGTATGTTCTTTGTTGTGAATTTTGCTTAAGATTCTACACATTATTTAATGCATAATGGTTGGAATGATGGTTGACATTTGCATGGTCTGTTACAGAGTTGCTTCATCTAATAAACTCCTTTAGCTTTGGTGACCCATGTGAATCCTAAAAAGACACTTGCTAGCTGGAAATTCTTATGCCTCTGTTACTGCCTGATTCCTTTGACAGGTTGTAAATGACATTTTTGATTTGGCATCCTTTGGACGTGTAGCTTCTTGTGATGGAATAGTACATATATGGAATGGACAGACTGGAAGACTGATTTCCATGTTCTCTGAACGGTCTTTGGCATCCTCGACACAATTGGCAGAAAGATATGAAGATAACATGCTTCATTTTAATCCATTACCAAGTGGAATGCTAAGTAGTGCTTTTCACGGGAATTCTTACACTACTATGGACTTTCTGGGGTTCAGTGATAGACTTATTGTGGGTACTGGAAATGGATCTCTAAGGTACTTGAATAATTTGACCACAAATTCACGTTGTATCCACCACATTCTTATCTAATTGACTATTTTGGGCACAGATTCATTGATGTCAATCAAGGTCAGAAACTTCATCTATGGAGGAGTGAATCTGTTGATTCTGATTTCCCTCCCCTTATATCATCCATTTGCTCGTCTAGCTCTAATAGAATGTCTCCCGAGGAAAGTATGGCATTTCCGTCGTGGATTGCGGCTGCGTCCAGCACTGGGCAATGTAGGTTGTTTGACTTGAGAAGTGGAAAGATTATTTCTTCTTGGCAGGCTCATGATGGATATGTGACAGAGGTATGGACAGGTATGAGTATCCAAATGCTTAAAAGATAATAGTGTTTTGACATGAGATTTTGAATTGTTGCAGTTGGCTGCAACTGCAGATTATCAGCTTGTTTCTAGTTCTCGAATATGGGATTTGAGAAGGTAATCCTTGAGCTTAAGTAATTGTGTTGCTTACAGTAAGATGTTGTTTGCTTAGGGGTATAGCTAATGTATGTTGATAGGAATTGGAGCGCGGAACAGAGAGTATTCAGAGGATACAGCGACGGGGTTTCTGGTTTCTCTGTGTGGGGGCAAAACATAATCTCAATATGTAGAAATAAAATTGGCCTTTCTTCTTTACAAAGCCCGGCCGATGAAGTAAATCTCTCTCTCCCTCTCTCTCTGTGTGTCTCTGGTGATGGATTTGATTTGATTAGTATGTAATGCAACAGGATGGGCAGTATCGTGCGAGCCTTCAGCATGTGTACATGGCAGATGAGGAAGCAAAGAATGCATCGGTGCTGTCCGCAATTGCTATTCTACCCTTTTCGCTCCTTTTTCTTCTAGGAACAGAAGACGGCTATTTGAAAATTTGTTGTTAGTACCATTTTCATATACGAAACACCCTGGCCTCGTATTTATTAGGAATTTCTGAGCCCACAGCCTACTTTTATCGTGTACAAAATTGTAAAACAACAACTAAGAAAACTACATTTATTGTTATTCACTACTTGAGTTAAACACAATTATTTTGAATGTTTTTGGGAATTTTGTTACGACTTTACCATGTGATTTCCCTATCTTAGCTCGTAACACACAAGTCCACCAATACTTCAGCGAATTCACATGCAATAAGCAACACAATAATGATCGAATAAGAGAAATGTATTGATCGAAGTTCAGTCGGAACGATTACAACAATAATGCGTAAGAAAGTAAGATAAACGCTCTAGATCCACGATCTAAGCACAACAACACTCATCATTCAACAACACATGAAATGGCTGTGACTTCTCTCTTTTATACTTTGCTCGTCATGCATCTCGCGCGTCTTTTCCATGTCTTCTCCACGTCACCTCTACTTATCACGTGTTCACACCCTTTCCACGTCACTCCCACCACGTCACACCGCCACCTCAGCATTTTACTTAAGATGTCGCATGCACCAATTATTGATCTAGCATGGCTTATTAACTCTTCACTACTTAAGTTGTTGCCTGCATGTATGGTAGCATATAGTATAGTCATGCATGCAACAAATTTCACTTAATTATATTGCGCTTTTATGTTTATGATTCTTACCTTCGACCAAAAATGAAGGAGAAACAAGAGAATTATTGCGCTTTTATGTTTATGATTCTTACCTTCGACCATCGTCGTTGGGGTTTTGCAAAAACTGAATTAGTTTATATTTCCTCCGTTTCAAGAAATATGACCTCTTTATTGAGCAGTACAGGTTTATGCAGCTTTATTTTGTTTATTAATTGGGGAGAGAGTAAAATATTCCCTCTGTTCCTCTGTAGTAGAGACATTTATTTTCGGCTCGGGATTTAAGAAAAGTTGTGTTAGGTGAGGTAAGTAAATGAATAATAAAGTAGAAAAGGAAAGGGGTAGAGAGATGAAGAGACAATAGAGTAAGAGAGAGTAAAGTAAGAGAGAAGAAAAGTTGTCGCTTTTTTGCCAAAAAAGGAAACGACTCAGCTACAATTTGACAACCCAAAAAGGAATACGACTCAGCTATAGAGGGACGGAGGGAGTACAATAGTAAATAAAGTAAAGATAAAAATGTTTCTATTTTTAGTAAGAGTAATCTTAATTGGGACAAAAAAAATAAGTCACCTTCGAAATAGATTAGTAACTAGATTAATTTGTAGCTTCTCAAAAAAGAAGTGACTTGGACAAAAAGAAACGAAGTGGTTGGGTAGTTAAATGTTGGGATTTTTGCGATTATTTTTTAACTGGGGTTGCTAAACATGAAAAGCTTATTACACGAAATTCGAAAACTTCTGGATAGGTATCCTACATCTGTACCGAATTCTTTCTGGTTAAAGAATCTCTTTTCTAGTTGCCTTGGAACAATTAGGAATAAACTTCTTCATCATTAATATGTTTGCTCGCGGCGTCCGCGTTCGAAGGCTCCCCTCTCTTTCAAGAGGATTCGCGGCATGTGAAGCTTTGGTAAGGTTGTTCGCTTTGCATCGAATTAAACAGTATTATGCCTTGAAGAGGACTCGGAGCTCCACGCTCTTTAGCACGAGATTTTGAGCCTCCTCCAATAAAATAAGAACAACCCCCATATTCAAACCCCTTTTCTTACCATTAATTAGCAAGGACTTGTGAAAATTGTAACAGGTGTCCCTGAGGCTATTCATATAATAGGATCGCCACAAATATAACTATTGCACTGAAGTACATGTGTGGGACAATCCAACTTAACTCATTTTTATGGGCTGAGGAAATAATACTCTATAATGAAAGTAAGAACATGAGTTGTGTATTTTCTCATGGGCTTTGGCCACAACAGGCGACGCGCATGACAGCGAATACGACGACATGGCCCTTTCAATCTCACTCTCTCTAATTAATTAATGTGTCACACGAGGGCTATAAACTTATTTATAAGACGACATGACCCTTTCAATCTCTCTCTATATCATTAATTAATGTCTCAAACGATGGGGCTATAAGCTTAGAAATGTAATCAAATACAAACTTTAAATATTGTAAAAACCCTAAATGGTGATCTGGACCGTTAGAAAATGTCAATAGATGAAAAAATAGTAGCAACAGAAAATGTCAACATAGTCTCAACGGTTGATGCTGTGTTGATATTGTGTTGACATTTTCTATTACTACTATTTTGTCATCAGTTGATATTTTTTAACGATCCAGAGACTGAGTAACCAACCCGTAACCCTTAACCCTTTCAACCGAACAATTCGCTGAATTCATGAGACTGAGTATGTCTCAGAAAAACCCAAACCAGCAGCCTTCATCTGTTGAATCACTAGGCGAGGTGCGCCTGGCAGAAAAACTCAACGGGGATAACTATCCCTTATGGGCGAAACTGATGAGAAGGGGGATCTGTGGGAAATGTCTGGCATCTGACATAACTGGAGTTACAGATCCTCCCCCACCAACAGAACCAAACTACAACCGATGGCAACAGCATGATGATTGCTGCTTCAACTGGATCATAAACAACATCGACGCCAGCCTCGTCAATGAGGTCTCCCAATACGAAACGGCCTACGACTTGTGGGATAGTATGGCCACAACGTATGGAAGCGGCGCCGACCAATTCTAGTTTCAGACCTGCACAGACAAGCATACAACATCAAACAAGAAGACTTATCACTGGAGAGTCTATGCCAAAAACTTAAAGATCTCTGGATTTCAATCGACACCAGGGATCCAAACCCGATGGACACTCCGTCCAGCAAAAATACAACCAAAACACATAGAGGCACAGATTGTACCAGTTCGTATGGGCATTAGATGACCACAAATACGACAAAATCAAGAGAGAGATCCTAAATATGGATCCAATTCCGACAGCAAGGAAGGCATACGGACTAGTCAGACGAGAGTCTGTCAACGAGAAGTTACTCAACCCAGAAACCAAGGAATCTGGAATCGGAGTAGGCCTCACCGTATTCGACAGAAATCGAGCACCCACATCACAACACCACCAACCAACGAGAAATCCTAGCTACCGAAAGGAAGAAGACAAGAGCAAATTAGTATGCAGCCACTGTGGAGCTCATTCTACATGACAAGGAATGCGGCCGCAAACCAGGTCACTAGACCGGCCAACCCGTACGCTGACACACGGTCTAACATTGGTGTACACTAATCCAAGTAGGGTTTGCTGCCCTACGAGGATCCGAATTCGATTTAATAATAGTGGCAAGGCCACAACGGATAGGCACGACAAAACAAATCACGGCATGATAAACACAAATTTCATTCTCAACGATAAAGATTTAGGGCGTTGTCCTTATTTTAAAAGAAAGCCCACCTCGACTGCTTAGATCTCAAGTACTTTCTTACCTTTGCTATCACGCTTTGAGCGCGAGTTATCACATTTAAATAATACTCCCTCCGTCCCGGGCTACTCGCTCATTTCCTTTTCGGCTCGGAGATTAAGGAATGAGTGTATAGGAAAGTCAAAAATGACGGCTGTAGGTGAAATTTTTACTAAAAATGGAAAGAGTGCAAGTAACTTGGGACGCCCAAAAAGGAAATAAGTGCGAGTAGTGCGGGACGGAGGGAGTATGTATCACAAATCAGTCTCGATTAACGACTCAAAATCATGCATGTCCCCAAACGTTTCCCTTTTCCCATTGATTTGTTTTATATTAGTAATCACAATCAAGACATGCTCTTCATATCAATTTATTCATACTACAACACCAGATCTATCATCAAAACATGGTCACGCATGAGTGTTCTTCACACAACACATATCACACGCACACACACGCACACACGCGCGGCACACACACACGCACAACACTTCTAATTCACCAATTGTTTCCCCTTTTCGCTCGATCTATATGCATGAGGGTTCAAGAACACCAATTAATCGGTTAGACGAAAAAAGATAGATCAAAAATACCTTTTCTTGATAGAAATGAACGGTAGAACAATGTATTAGCCTTGATTCTTCAACAATTCTTGAGTTTCAACTTCAATTCTTTGCAAAGAATGAAGAATTCTTGGAGAAAAGTAGAAGAAAAATTGAGAGTGAGAGGGAGAGTGGACAGTGGAGTAAGGGAGAGAAGTAGGCGTGTATTTAGTGGGGGTTAGGGTGAGGTTTTCTCTCTTATTTATAGAGTGCAAGAATATATTCCCATAATTAATTAAATAAAGATTTGGGAAGATATGGGAGAGAGAAAGTGGCGTTAATTCTGGTAGAGAAATAAGGGATTTCGAATTCTACGTTGTTTAATCAACATATGAATTAACTTGGAATTTACTTGGAATATCACAAAGTAGAATAAAATATCACGTAGCAGAATAAAAATAAAAATTTCCACTATTAAAATAGGGAAGTAGGCGATTTTTATTCCTCTCCCACAAGGAATTAAATTCAAATCCTAATTTAAATAGGATATGACAAGATCTCCTTAGATATGGTAAGATTTGCTAGGATATTTATATTTATTCTTGCAAGGGAATAAATAAGGGATCAAATAATATAATAAAATAATTCCTTCTCCCATAAATAGGAGATTTTCGAAATCTCCATAGTATAAGCATAGGGGTCAAAAGTTTCATGGAGGAAATGGAGAATAATCGGACTTTGGATTTAATTTGGATGAATATCCCAAGCAAATAATTAAATCCAAGAAAATAGAATTCCTTTCCCATAAATCATAGTGGTCGAAAATTCCAAGAAAAATATGTATGATATTTATTGATGAACAAATTTAATCTCACTCGCCCTTAGGAAATAATTCGCCACAATATATTTCACCCCGCATCATAATTCACACGGTCACGTCACATATTCAACGATATTGACCATACAACGGCCACGTCATTTCTTCAATAGTATTGACTATTCAACTGCCACGTCATATACTCAGTGGATTTGACTATTCAAACCAAATCTCAACTCCAAATTGCAATTAGGTCACAAAGAATTCATGCAATTAATTCACTCATCATTTAATCCACATACTTCACGGCATTAAAAGCATTTAATGCAAAAATTTTATGGTTCGAAAATTAGGGTTCAGAGAGTGGGGCGTTGCAAGATCTCACTTGCATATGTTCCGACGACGTTCGGATGATGAAATTTGATGATTTTTGTTTTAGTTTTCGTATATGTTGATAAGCATATTTTTTATCAACAAATACATAAAAAAATCTCAATATAATGCATATAAAATATCAATATATTGCATGTAAAATTTCAATATAATACATGTGAAATCTCAATAAAACTGTGTTGATATTTTGTCTACTATTTATTGAGAATCGTAAGATTTAATCTCATCCACTCATTTTAAAATCTAAGGGTGGAGATTTGGTCTTGATTTTGGATTATGATGCTATAAGCAATAGAAGAGGACCCCATCCCTATAATAAATATATGTATGTATGTGAATGTAAATACAAAATATGGGGTGTTACAACAATTGATCTATGTCAGTAGGTGAAATAATTCTGCGACACGTTCTACCATCACACTAATAAAAATATGAAACATCTATGTCAAAAATAATTCCGTTGGTGGATAACTTCGACCTGAGCTCGATTAGGATGGTTCTGTCTGGGGCGGTGCCGCTGGGGAAGAAGCTGGAAGTCGCAGACGGTTTTGGACAGGTGAAAAGTGAAAAATAACTTATATTCCTCACTTCATTTTTCATGTCCTTTAAATGATCATTTAATACCGGAAACACTAAATTCAATTTAATTAGTCTCTATATTTGTGTAGAGATTATAAGAATTATACTACTAATTGATTTACTTTATTTTACTCCAAATTCAGTGTTAGGGAAATTAGTTGGGTAGGTGGAGGAATGTGAAGTTAAGTCGGATTAACTTGTCATTACTCCCTATTGATGTAGTGCATATATAACTAAATGCACAGTTCGTAGAGAGAGATATTGCACCGAATTTTCAACAAATTCAACATTTATTTATTGAACAATAGAATGGCATACTTAATTTGATTTCATTTTATTTAACCCTTTTTTTTATAGTGATGCTCCCATCTTAGTCTGCCAATATCTGCAGTTGCTACCACGTAACATGCATGTTAAAAATTTGTACAAGAAGTTATGTACTTAGCCATGTATGATAATAATAATAATATTATCATAATTTATATCCTTTTTTATTCTAGGTGGGTTAGATAGACCACGCGGAATTCAAAGATATTGGACAAAAATAATAAATTCATGGGCCGACTAATAAACATAAATTTCCTAGCCCGTTTGTCCATTATTCTAGGTGGGTTAGGTAGACCACAAGGAATTCATGATATTGGACATAAATAATAAATTCATGGGCTGACTAATAAACATAAATTTCCTAGCCTGTTTGTCCATACTATATTTTTTCGTAAGTTAATTTAGTTATATTATAATTCAAAATTGTCAAAGTATTAGATGCAAGTGGTACCATGATAAAGATTCGAATCGATTAGATATATATACATCACATCAATGAGGAGTAATGACAAATTAATCCGACCTAACTTCGCATTCCTCCACCTACCCGACTAATTTTCCTAACACTGAATTTAGAGTAAAACAAAGTAAATCAATTAGTAGTACAATTCTTATAATCTCAACACAAATATAGGGAGTAATTGAATTGAATTTAGTGTTTCTGGTATTAAATGATCATTTGAAGGACATGAAAAATGAAGTTAGGTATATCAGTTATTTTTCACTTTTCACCTGTCCAAAAACCGCATGCGACACGCGGCTCAGCATAGCCGCTTCCAGCTCCTTCCCCAGCGGAGCCGCCCTCGGCATAACCATCCTATTCGAGCTCAGGTCGAAATTATCCACCAGATTATTAGTGACATAGATGTTTCATATTTTTATTAGTGTGATGGTTGAATTTGTCGCATAATTATTTCACCTATGAAAATATATCAATTATGTCTTGAACTAGTCTTTTCAAGTGATGTTTAAAAGATAATAAAGATGATTTTTATATTTCTACGGCCGAGGGCTATATTTGTAAATTCTATGTAATTTAAGATTGAAATAGTGTTGCACATATTATTATCACTGAATTTTTCATGTTAATAAAACACTCATTTTCAGCCTTAATTCAACGGGCCCTTGCCCATTAAACGAGTCACATAGAAAATTTAACCAACAAATCAAACACTATAGCGGGCCGCCGTTAAATGCACTATGAATGCCCCTATTTACCAATTCAACCACGCCCTTATTTTATAAATAATAACCCTCTCAATCTCAACTCCTCTTTGTAGTGCATAGACATCACATCCGCCACAACCAGAAATCGAAGATGTATGGGACAATGTCCGCTGAGATGACGGTTGATGTACCGGCAACTGAAGCGTGGAAGCTCTACGGCACTCTACAGCTCCCCAAAGTGGCGGAGGAAGCCAACTCCGACTTTATCAGCCAGGTCGACGTCGTCCAAGGGGACGGCGGCGCCGGAACCATTCTCGAGGTCGTTTTCCGTCCAGGTACCATCCACATTCAGTTCAATCAACTTCCGCTATATTTATGTAATTATCCTAATTAATTTAATTGATTAATTGAGCGGGGATGGGAGGGGGAATGAAGTCGTTCAAGGAGAAATTCATGGTGGTGGATAACGAGAAGCGTGTGAAGGAGGCAGAGGTTGTGGAAGGTGGATTTCTGGATCTAGGGTTCACGGTGTATCGTATGAGATTCAATGTGATAGAGGTGGAGGGAAACGAGAAGCAGTGTATAACTCGATCTACTATCGAGTACGAGCTCAAAGAAGAAGCTGCAGCTAATGTTGAAATCGCTTCCATTAAACCATTCACTGGCCTCATGCTACTTTGTGCTAAGTATTTGCTCCGCAACAATGACAATTGATCAACTATAGCCGCAACAATGACAATTGATCTACTATTAACTTGGGACTGCGTGTTTTACTTTCATGTTTGCTAAAATAAATTTCTATCCTCCTACTATATATCTCTGTATTTCATTTTCTCTTTTTCCATGCTTTTAATAACAACAATCAATATGAATCTACATATTTTATCAACTCATAACTATGAAATCTTGAAAAAGCTGCCACAAGAAAATCCTGCTCCCTACGTTAGCTATTAAAAGTCACACTTTATCCGCCACGAATTTTAAAAAATGTTAATAGAAAGTGAATTGAAAATATTAATGAAATGGGAGTCATACTCTTTGATACGCTCGGTTTTTGCACTATTTTAGGGCCTTTATTTGGTCCATTTTGAGTATCAATGTTGCATTACATGTCCAATAATTACATATTTTATCTATTTTGGTGTTTTGACGTGTTTTGTGAGAAATGTGCAAATTTGAGCCTAAAAAGATAGCTAAAACTCGAAGATGAAAATCTGGAGCATTCGACCCGCCCAGCGGACCGCTGGCGGCCAACGATTGTTGAACAAATAGCAGTCCGCTTCGAAAAAGTTGTGCTGAAAAGACTAGTTCAAGACATAATTGTAACATACCAAATCAGGGTTTAGTTGGAAAATTCCTTTCTACACAAATTTGTCAATTTAGGCTGAAATTCTTATAATTTGTGCACAACACTGAATGTTATTTTATATAGAATTGGGGTTACACAAGTATCACGTCAGTAAGATTGAGCAAGAAAATAGAATTAAATCGGAAATTATATAGCGTATACAATAGAAGGGAGAAATGGACATTTTGCATAAAAGATGCTATGTATATTTTTATCGCCAAAACCCTTCGAGAGGCACGATTTTTTTAGGTTTGTAAAATTTTTTTTACTACAATCAAGACAATTATACATGGAATCATCTAGAAAGAATATGCATGATCAAAATAGTGTCATTTGTCATTTACTATTCATAATTAATTAAATAATGTGGCTCTTGCTATAAAATCAAATATAGCTACTAGCCTACTATTCACCCCACTTTGGAGAATCAACTGATTAGTAATCAAAGGAGGAAGAAGAAGTTGCAATCTATGAAAGTTTCACTTAATTTGTGTTGACGCTTTGAACCAGTCGAACCAACGTATGGTTATCAAGGTAGGGCTCTCTTTTATCCTATTTTTCTTTTATTTGAAACTTATGATAGGTTATGAGGTAAAAATTTTCCGACCTCGTTTGGTTGTCAAATAAGGTGTGTTACGTTTTGAGTTTATCTATCAATCCTTGTCCGTAGACGTCAGAAACATAAGTTTTTCCATTGAACTAAATTGAGTTGAACCTATGTATGATTTTGGGTATGAACTGACTATCTTAATGCATTAATCCATGAATCTTAATTGGTCAAATTGTTGTTGAAAATGAATAATATATCTTATTTAGTGAATAAAATAAATTTATTAGAATTTATAATGGTCATTTGATATATTTTGGAAAATTGATTGGAATATTGAAGTGAAAGATCATTTTTTGAGTAAGGAATTGAATATGGTAATGACTAATAACTAAGTGTGATTATGTGAGTGGATTAACCATAGAAATGAGACTAGAATTGATGATTGAAGCATATTCTAACGATTGCAAATAATTGAGATTAAAGAAATTTAGTTGATAAGGTTAATGAGTTTTATTTATAAGATTTGGTAAAAGAAATATGATTTAGAATGACTATGGATGTTAAACTAAATTTGAGGATTTACTAAGTAAGATTAGTAATTACGGAGTATAAAGTACCTAGTGGAAATAGTAACTTAGAATTTGATTAAGGGAATAAAAGACATGAAACAAACATGGAATGGATAGATAAAATGAGTAGTATATGGAATGCATTTAATTGATCTTGAAATTTATCTGTGATTATTAATATTTTTAAATTAGTATTAAGTTGACGAACATAAAACTGTGAATAGTAATAGAATATTTGGTGATTTTTTTATTGGAGGATTTAATTAGGAGTAATTACTGCAATCTATATATATATATTGTTAGGGTTTGTATGCTAGAAATCACCTTTCGAGTGATTGAATACTGTAAAACTCTAATTATTCTTTTCCAAGTAATGCAACAGATTATTTTTGTCATAATGTTGTTATGTTTTACATTTAATGGATGTTTATTGCATATTTAAATGTATAAGCGAACATAATAAAGTTTAAGTCTTTGTTTTAGTAGACCGGTTGTGGGCTGCGCTCAATTTAAGGTACGCGGTCAGTTCTGAACAAAGAAAAATAATAATTTCACAACCTAGATAGGGCTAGACTACCTATCGTGAAAGGTTGCAATGTCAGTCCGATTATTTCTAAGCCTTATTGAAATAAGATGACGTTGGTGTGGTATAGCACTGAATGGATCTAACAGCAAGACGAGTCTTTATGCTATCTACTGAAAGACGAGGTCTTGATAAATAATTTCTTAATCAATGTACGTTGGCATTGAGCATACAATATTGAGTATCTACTACTTTGACTTACCAAAGGTGCGGGTTTTTCGTCACCCAACGATCCAGGTATATTGGGTAGTGGTGATCATTATCTAGCGGTGCTAGGATTGCTATTATGTTGAATCATGCGCGAGGAGAGTCTCGTTTGATAACATCCACAAGAGGAGCTCGAAACGAGGTTTTATTTTTCGGAACCTAGCTAGTTGGAGTTTAATTACTCTATGAATAATAAATAAGAGTTTCTTGCTAAGTCCACTCTTGGAGATTAAAAATATGTTAATTAATTAATCCCATAGCAGACATTAATTAATTAATGGATGTTTCTATTTTAAGCGCGGGAAATGAATTAAACAAATTAAAGGAAACCCGGAATACTTGTAATTTTGGATTTGGAAAGACAGTGCAATATTACTTCTGTAGTGGCTGCTCGTAATATTCCAATATAAGCTTGTTTTAAATTGTGGGTTCAATTTAATTAGTAAAAAGCTAATTGGATGAGGCCATGTCCAAATTCTTCCTTAGATCCCTGACTGGGCCCAATATGCGACTTAATATAAATAGGAGAATAAAGGAGACAGAAGACAACTTTTTCATTATTGTTTTTAGTCAAATTTTCGTCCCCCCTTATCCTAGAGGGAGTCGAAATTTTGCTCTCCTTCCATGAGCATAATTCTGTCTGTCTTCTTTATTTAAGTCCTAGTATTCTGGTGAGATTTGCCCACACAAATATCAGTTTACAGTCCGGGACACCAGTCAGAAGATCCGAGGTCTAGTACTCAAGATCTTTACGTGGAGAAGACGCAAGCCATCTTCGACTCTCAAGAGAATCAACGAGGTAATTTGGCTAACTCCGTAGTAATGCTTTTAGGAATTATTTGTGCTAAAGCATGTTTAAATTCAAGTTATGAGCATGATACATGTGATAATTACGCGAATAGAATTTATCTAAATAATCTGCTAAATAGATCAGTTTATGTGATCCGTTACAAGCGCAACGCTTCCGCTGCCAACCCCTTCAATTGGTATCAGAGCCAGTCTTTGGCTCTGTTATTTGGATTTAAGTTTTGCGAAATTCATGTATGCATGTATTAATTGATTGCAAAGCATGTTCTTGGTGACCGAGACACCGAGACGCCGAGCCACAACCCTAGGCGGAAGGTCCGGCACCACCCGACTGAAAGCCTGGCCGAGAGCGTCGCGCTTGTGCGCATGACGCTGGCTCGGGCAGAGGGAGGAGCTGGAGCGAGATGGACCGAGACGGGCGGTCAGAGCTGGCCGAGAGCAGGTGCGCCACCGCGCTCGCTGCAGGCCGAGAGGAGCCGCGCCACCGCCCACGCTCCTGGCCGAGATGCCTGCGACACCCGACGAGCCGTTGGTCGAGACGCTGGCGGGCCACCTGCGCGCCGGTGGCTGTGACGCCGCGTGTGTCGTGGTCCGATGAAGAACTCATCGGATCTTCGTCGTTCATCGTTCATGCACATCTTGATCGATGAGATAACGATGAAAGATTATTTTAATGATTATTTAATTCATTAATTAAAAGATATCATTAAAATATTATTATTTAATGGAAATAAAATCTTTTTGGAAGATTTACCTAGATTTTAGGAATATTTTTATTATTATCTATATCTATGGAAATAAATAATATTATTTTATTCCTAGATGATATGGATGAGAATAATTTAATAGTTTCTTAATATTTTCTTAATATTTATATATCTAGAATCCTAATTAGGATAGATATGTATGAATACATTAAATAATATAATTTCTCTTCCTAATCTTGAACATGGAAATAATTTGTATTTAATATTTCATGTCTAATTAAGAATTAAATACTTTGTTTATTTTAGATATATCTTATAGAAGACATGAACAAGAATTAAATTCTAGAATAATTATTTTCCTAAGATGAGATAATAAAATACATTATAAGATTTAATTATCCAGTCAATTAAATACTAATAGAATTTAATTAAGCCTTTTTCCTCCTTAAGGCTAAGGATAATTAAATAAAAACCATAACCCAAAATATCTATGCTATAATTACGAACTCAACGTTTGTATATGGTCTCCATCAATTGGTCTGCAATTTATGAAGCTTTTTTCTAATATTATCGTCACCTGCTCTGTGGGGACAATAATCCTAAGAAAATAGCGAGTTCGTAAGGGCGGACTTCTCAAATATAAATAGTATGAACTAGAATGTGGTTTCCAATATTATCGCCACCTGCTTTGTGAGGACAATAATCCTAAGAAACTACGAGATTCAGAAGTTCACACAGAATTTATGAGATAGCTTGATCTTGTTAGCAGCACATAAGCATTGTTATGTGAGTGTGTTGTAGGAATGAGATTCTGTAATGCTAAATTCGGTGGTCTTGTTTAGGCAACATTAGGCGGCCATGCTACTCTGTGTCTCTGGACTATGCGTCGATGATTGTGATCAGTAAAATTGTAAGATTTTAATGCGTATTGACCTCATCTGGAGGGTACAAAATTTTAATTTTGCAGTTGTAAGATTTTGAAAAGTTTTATGGTTAATCTAATCAAACTTCTTACATAAGTTTATGACAAATAAGTTAAAACTCTGTTTTGCAATGCAAATCAAATCGTCAAAATGTCATTCTATCCTCTTTCTGCAATTCTTAAAGAAATTAAACTCGAGGGCCAAAATTACATAGAATGGAAACAAAATTTGGACATCGTTCTTACAGCTGAAGAGTACAACTTTGTGCTCACAACCCCGCGACCTCCAGTGCCGGCGGCTAACACTGCGGCAGGAGTTAGAGATGCACACAAACGGTGGCATAAGGCGAATGAGATGACTAAGTGCTACATGTTCGCTTCTATGTCTTCAGTACTCAAGCATCCGCATTCTGCCATAGAAACTGCCACCGAGATCATGCAGAATCTCAAGAATCTTTTTGGTACTCAGAATCGAACGGCCAAGTCTCAAGCCTTTCGGAGTATCATGTCGAAGACAATGAAGGAAGGCTCCTCTGTGAGGGACCATGTCCTCGAGATGATGGGCAACCTCAACCAAATTGAGGTTTTGGGAGGGACGATCGATCCCTAGTCCCAGGTAACAATTATCCTTCAAAGTCTTCCCCCTAGCTTCCAGCAGTTCAAGCTCAATTTCGAGATGAACAAAAGGAATTACACCTTGGCACAACTGTTGACTGAACTTCAGTCGGCAGAGGACCTTATGGTTCAGGCTAAGGCTGCCATGATGACTTCGGCGCCTCGTTCCTCTGGCTTCAAGCCTAGCAAAGGAAAAAGGCAGGCACCGAACACAGAATCGGGCAAAGTGGCCAAGGGAAAGAAGAAGAAGAGGGCTAACAAGAAGCCCACGGGGAAGTGTTTCAAGTGTGGAGAGAAGAGGCATTGGAAGCCAGACTGTCCTAAAAAGGGCAAGGCTACAGGTATGCACCAAGCTCTAGTAGTCGAGTCATGCTTGGCTTCGACATCTACATGCACTTGGGTTATTGACACAGGAGCAACTGATCATATTTGTTTTGATCCTGACTTAATGCAGGTGACAAGACGGCTACATGATCGTGAGATCGAAGTCCAGCTGGGCGACGCTACAAAAGTGGCGGCCGTTGCAGTGGGAGACATTTATTTGCATTTTAGTAGTGATAGATTTTTTATTTTGAAGAATGTTTTGTTGATACCTACTTTTAGAAGAAATTTAATTTCAGTTTCTAAATTAGTTTTTGATGGATATTCGATTTCTTTTAATGACAATTGCGTTATTAAGAAAGATGGTTCTTATATCTGTCGTGGTATCATGGAAAACGATCTGTACACAATCACATCTACACAATATAATAATCGCAAATTAGAACTCAATACAACATCGAAAATTTCAAAGAAACGAAAAGAACCTTCAAGTTCAATGAACGAAACGTACTTATGGAACTTTAGACTTGGTCATGCCAATGAAAGGATGATCCATTCTCTTGTTCAACAAGATCTTATTAAAGGTCTAGAGGAGGAACCCTTTCATAAGTGTGAGTCATGCTTAGAAGGCAAGATGACCAAGAGGCCTTTTCAGGCTAAGGGCAATAGGGCCAAGGAAGTACTTGAGCTCGTTCATTCCGATGTATGTGGACCAATGTAGACTTCTCAAAAATTGGATACGTCTAATTGATGACCCACAAGTCAGAGTCTTTTGACAAGTTCAAGGACTTTAAGGCTCAAGTGGAGAAGTATCATGGTAAGAGTATCAAATGCCTGCGATCTGATCGTGGAGGCGAATACCTCAGTGCTGAGTTTTTGGACTACTTATCGGAGTCTGGAATTCAATCCCAATTGACTGTGCCGGGCACGTCCCAGCAGAACGGTGTGGCTGAAAGAAGGAACATGACCTTGTTGAACATGGTCCGATCGATGATGAGTTATGCACGGCTACCTACTTCATTTTGGGGACATGCCTTGCTTTCTGCAAGCCATATATTAGACAACTTACCGTCAAAATCCGTACCTACTACTCCTTATGAGTTGTGGACTGGGCGCAAGCCCAATCTAGCACATCTCAAGATTTGGGGTTGCCCGGCTCATGTATTGGAAAAGGATCCAACTAAGCTAGGATCAAGGACAGAGGTATGTTTGTTTATCAGATACCCCAAAGGAACGAAAGGTTATGAATTCTTTAGTCTCCGAGATAAGAAAGTTATTGTGAGTACTCACGCAACATTCTTAGAGGAAGACTATGTAATGAATCATAAGCCCAGCAGTGAAGTGGCTCTTGAAGAGCTAACTTCTGTCACAAATTCCATTAACCAAGAACAAGTACCAAGTGTACAAACAATTCCCGAAATTTCAACTTCTACTCCAAGTATTGTAGTGCCGCGTCGCAGTGGGAGGGTCTCTAATGAGCCCGATAGATACATTGGTTTGGGGGAATCTATGGATCACTCCTCGGACAGCAATGTATTAGATCCCTGGAACTTTGCAGAGGCGCTGGTGGATATCGATCATTGCGAATGGGTGAAAGCAATGGATTCGGAACTACAATCTATGATAGACAAAGTCGTCTACGATTTATCCGTCCTACCCGAAGGCTGTACTGCCATTGGGAGTAAATGGATATATAAACGTAAACGTGGAACCGATGGACGAGTTAAAGTCTTTAAGGCTAGACTAGTGGCTAAGGGGTATACCCAAAAGGAAGGTGTCGATTACGACGAGACCTTTTCTCCGGTGGCCATGCTCAAATCGATCCGTATACTATTGTCTATAGCAGCTTATATAGATTGGGATGTATGGCAGATGGACGTTAAGACTGCGTTCTTGAACGGTAGTCTTGAGGAGACCATCTACATGGAACAACCCGAAGGATATGCCATAAAGGGCAAGGAACACATGAAACCAGTGTTTCGATCAAACTGTTCGAAAGTTTGGATTCGAAAAGTGCCCAAATGAAAGCTTCGTTTATAAGAAGATTGAAAAGGGGAATGTGGTGTTCTTAGTTTTATATGTAGATGACATTCTTCTTATTAGAAACAATAAAAAGATGTTGTCATCAGTACGAACTTGGTTATCAAACCAGTTCGAGATGAAGGATATGGGAGACGCGGGACACATCCTCGGGATCAAGGTTCTTCGGAATCGAGAAAAGAAGATGTTGTGCTTATCTCAAGAACCTTACATCAACACAATACTTAGTCGTTTTAGCATGCAGGACGCCAAGAAAGGTTTCTTACCTTTGAGACATGGCATCCATTTATCTCAAGAGATGTGCCCTAAAACGCCGTCTGAGATAGAAGCAATAAGAAGGATTCCATATGCTTCGGCGGTTGGAAGTCTCATGTATGCTATGCTTTGTACAAGACCCGATATTTGCTTTGCCGTTGGCATGGTAGCAAGATATCAGTCCAATCCGGGCTAAGGACATTGGACTGCCGTAAAGAACATACTCAAGTACCTTAAACGGACTAAAGACTATGCTCTAGTTTACAATGCAGTCGAGCTCTGTCCTTTGGGATATACTGACTCAGATTTTCAAGCAGATCAGGACTCGAGAAAATCTACTTCAGGATTTGTGTTCACCTTAGGAGATGGAGCCGTAATTTGGAAGAGTGTGAAGCAGAAATGCATCGCGGACTCAACCATGGAAGCCGAGTATGTGGCCGCTTCGGAGGCTGCAAAAGAGGCAGTATGGTTCAAGAACTTCCTTGTGGATTTAGGTGTGGTTTCGAATCTGCCCAAGAGCATCACTATTTATTGTGACAACTCTGGTGCTATGGCAAACTCGAAAGAACCAAGAGCTCACAAAGCAAGCAAAAACATGTTCTTGCATCCATTGGAGTTGGAATTTTCAAGAGTTCCCGATGAATCGCATCAATCCTTGCTTCTACCGTTTGATTTTTGATTCAAGAAGGTATAACTAAAATCTTTTCCTCATCTTCTCCATTGAAACCTTGTTCTTGATTCTCTCATGCATATAGTGAGTGTAGGAATCTTAGATCGCATAATTAATCGGTGGGAATTTGTGTTTGTATGAGAACAATTGTGAATATGCGATTTTGAATGAATATGTGTGAAGTTTGAATGAATCATTGATGAATGATGTGTGATTATATGAGAACATGATTGTGAAACCCTTTTTGAGAATGATTGTGTGTGGGAAACATAAAAAAAAATTGTGATGGGATTAATGAGGAAGAAACCCTAATTTCGAAATCGTGAAGCCTGAAAACTGTGGTCTTCGGACAGTGGATTCCGACGTGTGTTTGACCAACCAAACGATCGATTTTTGACACACAATTTTAACTGAGTAAACTTCAAGGTGTTTTATGTGTTGTGTGTGAATTTCAGCCCCTTTTTAATAAATTCTTGAAGTTGACTGCGCAATTCTGCCAGAAACTTGTATTCTCGCCCAGAAAGTTTCGTTTTCTATTTAACCGACCAAATGGCCTCCTTTTGATGTGAATTTGAAGTGTCTTCTGAGTTGTGTGAAAATTTCAGCCTCATTGGACATCGGATGAATTTTTGGTGAATTTTTCAATCGAACTGCACAGTGCTGCCAGAATTTTTGTGTTCCGACCAGAGAGTTGCATTATTGTTCTGACAGACCAAATGACGTGATTTTGGTGTGAAATTTTAACTGGATGAACTTGAATGTGTCTACTGTGTTGTGACCAAATTTTAGCTTCATATGAGGTCGGATGGATATTTTGTGATTTTTACAAACCAACCGCGCAGTTCTGCCAGATTTGTTGTTATGTGGAAATATCACTTGTTGCCAAGTTTGAGTGAATTATATGATGCATGTATGATTTAGGAATGTATCCTATGACGTGATTATGTGTGACACGTTGAGAATATTATGGCATGTTTTCCTTATGTTGATGAATGTTGGGATGGGTAATTTAAGAGAATGATAAAAGGAACGATAGGACATGCATGATAATGTGAATTGATGGAAGGCTGTTTGTATTGTGGGTTGGCAAGGGTTTTTGTGTGTACGTGAGCACAAGGAACGAGGGTTGCCTTAAGTGGATATTGAATTGTTTAAGCAAACGAGGTGGGCTTTCTTTTTCAAATCTCTTTATTTTCCGAAAATATGTTGTGGTGTTATAAGGGTGGTTTAACTGTTATGTCATGCCATGATGTTTTGTTTATGAGATTGTTGCCTGATGCCTAGTTCGTCTGAGCTTACTCCGTTAGGCTATATGACTGTGTTGTGAAACGAATTCGGGTCTGAGTAGGGCCACAAACCCTATCAGGCGGTGTACACTGGTGGGATCGTGAGTCGTCCTTGCTAGTCGGCCGGTCTCATGGGCGAATAGTGTGGCCACACTTTCGTCGCACTGTGATATGATGATTGTGATTGATGGATCGATGAGAAAGTGGGGAGAATAATTGTCTATCCAGACTTTGAAATATTTTTGTGTTCTCATGATATTTCTTAACTACACTTAAAACTCGAGATCACTGGTATGGATGACATAACTGTATAAAATGTTTTCGACATGAGCCCATTGAGTACAACAAGTACTCAGCCCTGCATATGTTTTCCCTATGTGCAGGTCGAGCGGGATGTTGCGGTGGATGTTGAGTCGGCCTAGGAAATGTTGGATGCGTTGTGTCTTCATACATCGGCGTCAACGTTGACTATCTTTGAAACCTTATTTCCGTTGCTATATTTTTGAACTATGCCTCAAGACCTTACTTTATTTCGTACTGTTTTGAGTATGTCAATTTCTGTTAGACTTTAATCCGTTGTTTACTTCATTACTCTAAAATGGTTTTTCGTAAACAAAAACAAATGTTTTCTTTTAGAAGTTAATTGGATTTTTGATGTTTATTTTCCCCGCTGCATCTTTGAAAAAATCGTTTGCTAAGTCTTTGCTAATTAATAATGAATTTTCGACATTAAGTTTCTTTAAACTAAAAACTTGTTGTTTAACAGTTGATGAGCTAAATTTTTTTTTCTTTTAAGCTAATTGAGTCTTTCTTATGAACTGTTATCCTTAAATGCCGCCCTTAATGTTTGTCCCTTGGTCCCGATCGCCTCGTTTGTAGTACCCCTAGCATGGGCGGTCGTGACATATATATATATATATATATACATATATATATATATAATGTACATATATATATATAGAGTTGTGATCATATCATAACCCTCAATTTATGTGATAACCCTATAACCAAATCTGGACCACACATATTTTCTAATCTTGTGGCTGAGATTCAAACTTAGATTTACTTCACCTCCGCCATTTTCATTACTCACCAACGAATTTTCCTGATTATTGTATTTTTGTTTCTCTTCCCCGTCGATCGCCGCTGCACAATCACCCAGAGCCTTGTTCACCTCCGCATCATTCTCCGATATCTTCTTCTCCACCACCTTCTTCAGCTCCGCCGTCACGTCGGCGATATAAAAGTACTTTTGCATCTGAAGAATCGGAATCCAATTCAACCTCCGGTGGTGAATCGCCGCGAAAGCCGATTCGTACGCCGCCCTGTCCTCCAGCTGCGTCAGGTGGTCGCAGAGAGGAGTGGGGATTCCGGCGGTCAGCTCTGCCCGTGTCGGACAATTTGGCGTACATAGATAGCAGCGAGTTCGATACGGTGAAATCTGAAATGAAGCCGAGTTTGACGGCGTTGCAGTGGAGATGGCGGCCGAGGATGCAGGGGGATTGGGAATCGGCGCATGCTTTGGTGATGGAGGGGACGAGGAAGGCGGTGTCTGTGGTTAATTGGGAATGTTTCTGTAAATTATAAGTACGTAATCATTAACAAGCAATATTAATAAAATAAAAATAGTAGTTGGAGAAAAATTAGTCCTTATTTTTCACGACTTTCGAGGCCAGATTCAATTGTACCAATGATTAATTAGTAGTTTATGTAATAATTTTGCAATAATAGTAATAGTAGTACATAAAATGATAGTTTTGGCGGATAGAATGATAGTTTTGGCGGATAGAATGATACTTTGAGTTGATACAATGATACTTTTACTAATTTGTAGGTATGTACATAAAATGATAGTTTTGGCGGATAGAATGATAGTTTTGCCGGATAGAATGATACTCTGAATTGATAAAATGATACTTTTGGCTTATATATGTTAGGTTTACTGCATACAATGATAGTTTTGCCAAATAGAATGATACTCTAAGTTGATAAAATGATACTTTTGACTGATAAAAATGATAAAATGATACTTCTGACCTATATAATGATACTCTCAAGCATGTCTGTACATTTGCTAATACGTAGTATTTTTTTAGTTTAGTTTGTTAAATTAGTTCAGCTAGATTCGATCTGCAACATTATGTATTTAATTGTGATTGACTGAGGCAGATCTGTGATGATGCAGGTTAATGATATATTGAGGTTGATCAAGACAGAGTTGAACGGTGGAAGATCTTCGAAACAAAAATCTCAAATTGCTGATATTTCAAGCATTTCATCAAACAGTTTTCGAACTTCAGCAATTAAACAATATTAAATTTTTACCATCGATCTTTGTTCCCAAACTTTAATCTTACAAACTGCAGATGGAAATAGATGACTGGCTTCCAATCACATCTTCTTAATCACATCTCGGCGGTAGATATTCCATTCCATTTGTCTTGATTTGTAGGTATGTATATAAAATGATATTCCATCAGACTTAAATAATTGAAAAACCTCGACAGCAGATGGCAACGACCACCAAATATTACTCCTAAACTCATCTCATTTGTATTTCACCACCAAGATTTTCTTTATCTGGAAACTGAAAGCTATTAGCATCTGCTCCACTGATCTTGTATACATCCTTCGATATCATTAGTGGTTCAGTTTCTTCATCAGAATCACTATGGGCACTTACTTCCTGATTTATTCCTGTTTACATTTTATTAATCCCACTTTGCTCAATCAAAATTCTGCGTTTTGAAAATGATAGTTTCAGAAGGTAAAATGATAGTTGCATTATATACAATGATGCTCTAAGGGGATAAAATGATAGTTTCAGAAAGTAAAATGATAAGCATTAACTATTTCACATGACATTTTAATTATTCAAAATATTGATTAAATATGATATTGAAAATGGTGAGTTGTGTGGACTCACTAATTCAAACCTCCATAATTTCGCGTGCCAGACTTTAATTGCATAGCAAAATATATGTAAACAAACTAACGAAATAGTAGTATATGTGTAATGCCGTATTATGCTTATTTATATTCATAGTAGTATTATGCTTCATTTTATCATTTGGAACTATCATTTTATCATTTCAAACTATCATTTTATCCACTGAAACTATCATTTTATCATTTTATGCAAAAGTATCATTTTATCATTTGAAACTATCATTTTATCATTTGAAACTATCAGTTTATCTCCTGAAACTATCATTTTATTCCCTGAAACTATCATTTTATCAAGTGCAATTATCATTTTACCTTCTGAAACTATCATTTTATCCCCTGAAACTATCATTTTATCCCCTAAAATAAAAAGAAAAAACGTATACTTCCATTACAAGAGCACAAATGAAGATGTACATATCAATGATTCAAGAAACAGACGACACTGACCACAGTTATCGATCCAACATGTCATAACTTTTACTCACAGTAGATAACTTTTGCTTCAGAGTAGATAGCACCCCCGCATCATCTGCCAATAAGTAAAATAGAACCATTCAGTGCTCATCTTGTTTCATTTCTGGCTATGAATATCCATTATAAACTCAACCCAAAATAAACGTTGCACAAAATGAAAATGAGGTACCTGCAATTCTGGCCAATTGATACTCACGGGGACGGTGCTCTCTGTTTCAACGGCCCCTTTTGCCGCTGCCATCCCAACTGCTACGCTCTGCATTATATCTAAACCAACGCAAACCGAAGCTAACGTAGCACCAATTATCATTTTATCCCCTGAAACTATCATTTTATCCACTGAAACTATCATTTTATCAAGTGCATCTATCATTTTACCTTCTGAAACTATCATTTTATCCTCTGAAACTATCATTTTATCCTCTGAAACCATCATTTTATCAAGTGCAACTATCATTTTATCCCCTGAAACTTTCATTTTATCCCCTAAAATAAAAAGAAAAATACTTCTTGATGGTGCTGAGGCCCTTGGTACCCATAACCAATGAATCAAGCTTTATACCTTTTGAAACTATCATTTTATCCCATAAAACTATCATTTTATCCCCTGAAACCATCATTTTATCAAGTGCAACTATCATTTTACCTTCTGAAACTATCATTTTATCCTCTGAAACTATCATTTTATCCCATGAAACCATCATTTTATCAAGTGCAACTATCATTTTCCTTCTGAAACTATCATTTTATTCCCTGAAACCATCATTTTATCAAGTGCAACTATCATTTTATGTCCATATATTACAATCATGATCTTTATAATTACAATTTATCAACCTGAAATATATATCAATGGCGTTCATGATGTCTGCTCACATGTACTAATAAGATATCTCACCTAATCTATAATATCTTAAAGGTGACTAACTTCCAAAACTATGATAATAATGCATAAATAAAGAATTAAGTTTTGTTTCAGAGGCGTTCTTGATTACGACCATGACGATAAGAATTTATTAAACTGAATAATTAGGTGATCAGAATAATTAATAAGATAAATAATCAAATTGATATAATGGGGAAAGTTGACCTTGTAGTAGTAGAATAGCTGGGCCTCACCTTTTATTTGAAGTTGAACACGCCATCGGATAAGATAGATACCGAAACCACATGTTTTAAAAATGTGTGGTGGAGATTTAGTTATAGGGTTATCACATAAATATGGGTTATCATTATAACGCACCCATATATATATATATATATATATATATATATATATATATATATGTATGAGAATGTAAATACAAAATATGGGGTGTTACAACAATTGATCTATGTCAGTAGGTGAAATAATTCTGCGACACGTTCTACCATCACACTAATAAAAATGTGAAACATCTATTGACACTAATAAAAATGTGAAACATCTATGTCAATAATAATTCTGTTGGTGGATAACTTCGACCTGAGCTCGATTAGGATGGTTCTGTCAGGGGTGGTGCCGCTGGGGAACGAGCAGGAAGTCGCAGACGGTTTTGGACAGGTGAAAAGTGAAAAATAACTTATATTCCTTACTTCATTTTTCATGTCCTTTAAATGATCATTTAATAGCGGAACCACTAAATTCAATTTAATTAGTCCCTATATTTGTGTAGAGATTATAAGAATTATACTACTAATTGATTTACTTTATTTTACTCTAAATTTAGTGTTAGGAAAATTAGTTGGGTAGGTGGAGGAATGTGAAGTTAATTCGGGTTAACTTGTCATTACTCCCTATTGATGTATTGCATATATAACTAATCGATTTAAATCCTTATTATGGTACCACTTGCATCTAATACTATGTCAATTTTGATTTATAATATAACTAAATGCACGGTTCCTAGAGAGATATTGCACCGAATTTTCAACAAATTCAACATTTATTTATTGAACAATAGAATGGCATACTTAATTTGATTTCATTTTTTTAACCCTTTTTTTTATAGTGATGCTCCCATCTTTGTCGGGTAATTTCAATAAATTGTTTAATTAATTATAGAATGACTGCCAATCTCTGCAGTTGCTACCACGTAACATGCATGTTAAAAAATTGTACATGAAGTTATGTACTTAGCCATGTATGATAATAATAATATTATCATAATTTATATCTTTTTTTATTCTAGGTGGGATAGATAGACCACGAGGAATTCATGTTATTGGAAAAAATAATAAATTCATGGGCTGACTAACAAACATAAATTTTCTAGCCTGTTTGTCCATACTATATTTTTTCGTAAGTAATATTTAGTTATATTATAATCCAAAATTGTCAAAGTATTAGATGCAAGTGGTACCATGATAAAGATTCGAATCGATTAGATATATATGCATCACATCAATGAGGAGTAATGACAAATTAATCCGACCTAACTTCACATTCCTTCACGTACCCAACTAATTTTCCTAACACTGAATTTAGAGTAAAACAAAGTAAATCAAGTAGTAGTATAATTCTTATAATCTCAACATAAATATAGGGAGTAATTAAATTGAATTTAGTGTTTCTGGTATTAAATGATCATTTGAAGGACAAGAAAAATGAAGTTAGGTATATCAGTTATTTTTCACTTTTCACCTGTCCAAAAACCGCATGCGACACGCGGCTGAGCAGAGCCGCTTCCAGCTCCTTCCCCAGCGGCGCCGCCCCTAGCATAACCATCCTGATCGACCTTAGGTCGAAGTTATCCACCAGCGGAATTATTAGTAACATAGATGTTTCATATTTTTATTAGTGTGATGGTTGAATTTGTCGCAGAATTATTTCACCTATGAAACATAAATCAATTATGTCTTCAACTAGTCTTTTCAAGTGATGTTTCAAAACTAATAAAGATGATTTTTATATTTCTACGGCCGAGGGCTATATTAGTAAATTCTATGTAATTTAAGATTGAAATAGTGTTGCACATATTATTATCACTGAATTTTTCATGATAATAAAACAATCATTTTCAGCCATAATTCAACGGGCCATTTCCCATTAAACGAGTCACACAGAAAATTTAACCAACAAATCAAACACTATATTGGGCTGTCAAATGCTATATGAATGCCCCTATTTACCAATTCAACCACACCCTTATTTTATAAATAATAACCCTCTCAATCTCAACTCCTCTTTGCAGTGCATAAACATCACATCTGCCGCAACCGGAAATCGAAGATGTACGGAACAATGTCCGCTGAGATGACAGTTGATGTACCGGCATCCGAAGCGTGGAAGCTCTACGGCACTCTACAGCTCCTCAAAGTGGCGGAGAAAGCCAACTCCGACTTTATCAGCCGGGTCGACATCGTCCAAGGGGACGGCGGCGCCGGAACCATTCTCGAGCTCGTTTTCCGTCCAGGTACCATCCACATTCAGTTCAATCAACTTCCGCTAGATTTATGTAATTATTAATTAATTGATTAATTGAGCAGGGATGGGAGGGGGGATGAAGTCGTTCAAGGAGAAATTCGTGGTGGTGGATAACGAGAAGCGTGTGAAGGAGGTAGAGGTTGTGGAAGGTGGATTTCTGGATCTAGGGTTCACGCTGTATCGTGTGAGATTCAATGTGATGGAGGTGGAGGGAAACGAGAAGCAGTGTATAACTCGATCTACGATCGAGTACGAGCTCAAAGAAGAAGCTGCAGCTAATGTTGAAATCGCTTCCATTAAACCATACATTGGCCTCATGCTGCTTTGTGCTAAGTATTTGCTCCGCAACAATGACAATTGATCAACTATAGCCGCAGCAACGACAATTGATCTACTATTAACTTGGGACTGCGTGTTTTACTTTCATGTTTGCTAAAATAAATTTCTATCCTCCTACTATATATCTCTGTATTTCATTTTCTCTTTTTCCATGCTTTTAATAACAACAATCAATATGAATCTACATATTTTATCAACTCATAACTATGAAATCTTGAAAAAGCTGCCACAAGAAAATCCTACTCCCTACGTTAGCTATTAAAAGTCACACTTTATCCACCACGAATTTTTAAAAATGTTAATAGAAAGTGAATTGAAAATATTAACGAAATGGGAGTCATACTCTTTGATATGCTCGGTTTTTGCACTATTTTAGGGCCTTTATTTGGTCAATTTTGAGTATCAATGTTGCATTACATGTCCAATAATTACATATTTTATCTATTTTGGTATTTTGACGTGTTTTGTGAAAAATGTGCAAATTTGAGCCTAAAAAGATAGCTAAAACTCGAAGATGAAAATCTGGAGCATTCGACCCGCCCAGCGGACCGCTGGCGGCCAACGATTGTTGAACAAATAGCAGTCCGCTTCGAAAAAGTTGTGCTGAAAAGACTAGTTCAAGACATAATTGTAACACCCCAAATCAGGGTTTAGTCGGAAAGTTCCTTTCTACACAAATTTGTCAATTTAGGCTGAAATTTTTATAATTTGTGCACAACACTGAATGTTATTTTATATAGAATTGGGGTTACACAAGTATCACGTCAGTAAGATTGAGCAAGAAAATAGAATTAAATCGGAAATTATATAGCGTATACAATAGAAGGGAGAAATGGTCATTTTGCATAAAAGATGCTATATATATTTTTATCTCCAAAACTCTTCGAGAGGCACGATTTTTTTAGGTTTGTAATTTTTTTTTACTACAATCAAGACAATTATACATGGAATCATTTAGAAAGAATATGAATGATCAAAATAGTGTCATTTGTCATTTGCTATTCATAATTAATTAAATAATGTGGCTCTTGCTATAAAATCAAATATAGCTACTAGCCTACTATTCACCCCACTTTGGAGAATCAACCGATTAGTAATCAAAGGAGGAAGAAGAAGTTGCAATCTATGAAAGTTTCATTTAATTTTTGTTGACGCTTTGAACCAGTCGAACCAACGTATGGTTATCAAGGTAGGGCTCTCTTTTATCCTATTTTTCTTTTATTTGAAACTTATTATAGGTTATGAGGTAAAAATTTTCTTACCTCGTTGGTTGTCAAATAAGGTGTGTGTTACGTTTTGAGTTTATCTATCAATCCTTGTCCGTAGACGTCGGAAACATAAGTTTTTCCATTGAACTAAATTGAGTTGAACCTATGTATGATTTTGGGTATGAACTGACTATCTTAGTGCTTTAATCCATGAATCTTAATTGGTCAAAGTGTTGTTGAAAATGAATAATATATCTTATTTAGTGACTAAAATAAATTTATTAGAATTTATAATGGTCATTTGATATATTTTGGAAAATTGATTGGAATATTGAAGTGAAAGATGTTTTTTGAGTAAGGAATTGAATATGGTAATGACTAATAACTAAGTGTGATTATGTAAGTGGATTAACCATAGAAATGAGACTAGAATTGATGATTGAAGCATATTCTAACGATTGCAAATAATTGAGATTAAAGAAATTTAGTTGATAAGGTTAATGAGTTTTATTTATAAGATTTGGTAAAAGAAATATGATTTAGAATGACTATGGATGTTAAACTAAATTTGAGGATTTACTAAGTAAGATTAGTAATTACGGAGTATAAAGTAACTAGTGGAAATAGTAACTTAGAATTTGATTAAGGGAATAAAAGACATGAAACACACATGAAATGGATAGATAAAATGCGTAGTATATGGAATGCATTTAATTGATCTTGAAATTTATCTGTGATTATTAATATTTTTAAATTAGTATTAAGTTGACGAAAATAAAACTGTGAATAGTAATAGAATATTTGGTGATTTTTTTTATTGGAGGATTTAAATAGGAGTAATTACTGCAATCTATATATATATATACATATATATAATGGGGTGCGCTAGGGTCCTTACATCATCTTAGTGCAAAACACAACACAAATCACAACCCTTGGATCATTAGATTGGATGATTGTGATTAGTTACATTATCATACTAAAAATCTACATTATTAGCCGAGGTACATTAGACTAGAAATTTACATTATTAGACTAAAACTGTACATTTTTAAACAAAATGCTAAATTATTAGCCGAGGTACATTATTAGGCTAAAAATCTACATTATTAGATGACACGTGGCATTAATCTAACCGTTAGATCACAAAACCAATGGATTGCATGTGTTTTGTGTTTCACTTATACTTAGCATTTGGATATGAATACATCCCTATAATATATATATATATATATATATATATATATAGGGTTTTGATCTATGCAAAACCATATTTAAATACAGAAACGCAGAATAATATCATGCGTAGGGCATTTTTAGGTCATGGTTAGTGTATTTTTAGGTCATACTAACCAAGTATGACCTAAAATGATCTTAACATGACATTAAACTCAAATCTTATAATATGACCTAAAAATGCTTAATTATGACCTTCCGTGTTTTTGGTTAATTATTGACCATTAGATCATCTAATCGTAGGGCTAAGATTTGGGCTGCATTTCTGGATTTAAACACATACTTATTTTGATCATCTCCCTAAATATATATATATGTATGTGAATGTAAATACAAAATATGGGGTGTTACAACAATTGATCTATGTCAGTAGGTGAAATAATTCTGCGACACGTTCTACCATCACACTAATAAAAATGTGAAACATCTATGTCAATAATAATTCCGTTGGTGGATAACTTCGACCTGAGCTCGATTAGGATGGTTCTGTCAGGGGCGGTGCTGCTGGGGAACGAGCTGGAAGTCGCAGACGGTTTTGGATAGGTGAAAAGTGAAAAATAACTTATATTCCTTACTTCATTTTTCATGTCCTTTAAATGATCATTTAATACCGGAAACACTAAATTCAATTTAATTAGTCCCTGTATTTGTGTAGAGATTATAAGAATTATACTACTAATTGATTAACTTTATTTTACTCTAAATTCAGTGTTAGGAAAATTGGTTGGGTAGGTGGAGGAATTTGAAGTTAAGTCGGATTAACTTGTCATTACTCCCTATTGATGTATTGCATATATAACTAATCGATTTGAATCCTTATTATGGTACCACTTGCATCTAATACTTTGTCAATTTTGATTTATAATATAACTAAATGCACGGTTCCTAGAGAGAGATATTGCACCGAATTTTCAACAAATTCAACATTTATTTATTGAACAATAGAATGGCATACTTAATTTGATTTCATTTTATTTAACCCTTTTTTTTATAGTGATGCTCCCGTCTTTGTCGGGTAATTTCAATAAATTGTTTAATTAATTATAGAATGACTGCCAATCTCTGCAGTTGCTACCACGTAACATGCATGTTAAAAATTTGTACACGAAGTTATGTACTTAGCCATGTATGATAATAATAATATTATTATCATAATTTATATCCTTTTTTATTCTAGGTGGGTTAGATAGACCACGAGGAATTCAAAGATATTAGACAAAAATAATAAATTCATGGGCCGACTAATAAACATAAACTTCCTAGCCCGTTTGTCCATTATTATAGGTGGGTTAGATAGACCACAGGGAATTCATGTTATTGGAAAAAAATAATAAATTCATGGGCTGAATAATAAAAATAAATTTCCTAGTCTGTTTGTCCATACTATATTTTTTCGTAAGTAATATTTAGTTATATTATAATCCAAAATTGTCAAAGTATTAGATGCAAGTGGTACCATGATAAAGATTCGAATCGATTAGATATATATGCATCACATCAATGAGGAGTAATGACAAATTAATTCGACCTAACTTCACATTCCTCCACCTACCCAACTAATTTTCCTAACACTGAATTTAGAGTAAAACAAAGTAAATCAATTAGTAGTATAATTCTTATAATCTCAACACAAATATAGGGAGTAATTAAATTGAATTTAGTGTTTCTGGTATTAAATGATCATTTGAAGGATATGAAAAATGAAGTTAGGTATATCAGTTATTTTTCACTTTTCACCTGTCCAAAAACCGCATGCGACACGCGGCTGAGCAGAGCCGCTTCCAGCTCCTTCCCCAGCGGCGCCGCCCCTAGCATAACCATCCTGATCGACCTTAGGTCATCCACCAGCGGAATTATTAGTAACATAGATGTTTCATATTTTTATTAGTGTGATGGTTGAATTTGTCGCAGAATTATTTCACCTATGAAACATAAATCAATTATGTCTTCAACTAGTCTTTTCAAGTGATGTTTCAAAACTAATAAAGATGATTTTTATATTTCTACGGCCGAGGGATATATTTTGTTTATTTATGTGGCTAGCCAGGGCCATATGGGCTATATGTATATATATATCTTTGGATTGGACCGGCCCGACCCGACCCAATATCTTGTTGGCCCATAATCTATATGATCAGATTAGTTAATTATATATGTAAAAGAAATTAATTAATTTTGTCACTTTATATATATACCTCTTTATGGCTTCATTCAGGTACGATTCTTCATTGTAGTTGAATGCATCATCAAACCCCAATATGTTCTTCAAAAGGTCAACCTTGAACAAAGTAATATATATAAATAAATTAACTCTAAAAAATATAAAGTAATTACAACCCCAAAAAGAAAATTGCTGCTTCAGTATGAAGATAATTGCTGAGGTTATTTTTATTAATATTTTTTATTAAAGATAATGCTTATTGAATATTTTAAACCTTGAATTAGAGTTGACTTTTGACTGTATGGTTATTTATGTTAATTATTACTATTATGTTCCATATTCATTTAATCACCAACAAATTATGCAAATTCAAATTGAAAAAAGAAGTTGGTGAATGGATTTTTATAAATTAATTTAAAAGAGTAATTAAAAGAAATTATGTTGTGATCCTGCGCTTCCAACGACATAACACCTAAATAGCTTAGCAAATTGGCCAACAAGCTAACCTACACCTCCTGATGCAGCCGATATAAAGACGAGTTCACCCTTTTTTTGGAGAGCAAATCTCGTAAAATCCAACATATGCAGTGATACCGGCCATACCTTCACAAAATGATCGTCAAAAAATGCAGTGATAGACGCAGAAAATTTCATTTAAAGATTATTACTTAAGTCTAATACTTTTGTTAGCGATGCGTGTATGATGTGGTTATGTGTTATTATTGTTAACATTTTAAAACACGTATTTCACAATTGATTTATTCTGATTTTGCTTCCGATTAAGATTTTGAGTTTAAAATGGTTTGATATAATTCTATAACCATAATTCAACCAATGAATTATTTAACTATAAAATTTAACATTATTTTGGTTGATGTCACATTTAATAGTTAAAATGCAAAATCAAATCGAATCAGTAATTTGGTTGCAAAATCAGAACAAATTAATAGTTTGATCGTTTACATGTGAATTTAATAGTTTGGTTGCAAAATAGAACAAATTAATAGTTTGATAATTTACATATGAATTGTAAAGTCTGTATGCAAAAACTATATTTTGATGAAAATTTATAAATTTATAGGCAAATTATCCTACAATAATATGCACTGACACGATACATACAGCGGCTAATTTGACAAACAAATTTACCTAGAATTCCAGTGTAATAGGAGAGAGGCACATCCATAGAAGGGATTTTTAATAAATGTGATGTATTATAAATTCAACCCTACTTATATTTTTCTTTTGTTTCTTGAACTTTGTTTATAGTTTGCCGTTTTTATATATTAAATTAAGTGAAAGATATGAATTAAAATCCCACTAGTCACGAATAAATATATTATTTTCATACGGTTAATTTTTGCCGTGAATTATCTAAGTTTATACATTCAAAATATTATTCTCGATTCTCACATAAAATGTGATTTTCACATTAATCCATGAAACAGATAAAGTGATGTAATTATGTTATGACTACGAAAAAAAATACACTAGAACAGTTAGTGTCTTAATACCTTCATAAATAACTTTATAGCGCCTAAATTAACACTTTATTAAGCCATAACGTGTAGTTTCTTCATAGCCTCCAATAAATATTGTATAAATTCTCAATTGATCCTTGATTAACACTCTCCTTTTCATTAGCCGTTGCATATCTGCTATTCTTTCTACATCGTTGGGTCGAAGACTTGAAGCACAACCAAATTAATCCGACCTAACTTCACATTCCTCCACCTACCCAACTAATTTTCCTAACACTAATTTTGTTAATAATTTATGTTAATAATCCCTCGACCCCAATCGCCGTTCATTCCTAGATCTGGTTATATGTCTTGGCCATATTAAAATACTAATTTTGTTAATAATTAATGGTTAATTAATCTCATTTTGACTTTATGAATGAGTTAAATATGGATTGACTTGATTAACATGTTAAATATGAATTGAACTATATAGGTTAGGACCAGAAGCGAGGACACTTAATTGATTATTATTGTATAGGACAAAATATGTTTTTTTAATATACGAGCCTAATTTTGGACTTTAAAATACAAGTACTCTACTAATTATTAATGTATAGGATAAAATATGTTTTTTAATATACGAGCCTAATTTTAGACTTTAAAATAAAAGTACTCTACCTAATTGACAAAATCTATTAATATATAGGACATAATATGTTTTTTTAATATACGAGCCTAATTTTGGACTCTAAAATACAAGTACTCTACTAATTATTAATGTATAGGATAAAAATGTTTTTTTAATATAAGAGCCTAATTTTAGACTTTAAAATAAAAGTACTCTACCTAATTGACAAAATCTATTAATGTATAGGACAAAATATGTTTTTTTAATATACGAGCCTAATTTTGGACTTTAAAATACAAGTACTCTACTAATTATTAATGTATAGGATAAAAATGTTTTTTTAATATTGGAGCCTAATTTTAGACTTTAAAATACAAGTACTCTATCTAATTGACAAAATTTAGTAATGTATAGGACAAAATATGTTTTTTTAATATACAAGCCTAATTTTAGACTTTAAAATACAAGTACTCTACCTAATTGACAAAATCTTTAAACACTGGATCAAAATATCTTTTTAAATAAATATGCGAGACAAAATTTAAACTTTAGTCAAACTAAATAAATAATAAGTCTAATATTGTGTCGCATTTTTACGAAAAATTGAAAGTATTGAAACAACTTTACAAATGTTGTGCGTGAATTAGTCAAATGTAGTGAACTTAATACCTAATGACCTATAAATACAATAAATTTTGCCAGCCATAACCTAAAGTCATAAAAGAAAATACAAACTGAGACTCGTTCAGTTTCCCTTATATGGCCTGGTGGGCCCACGTAATTGGATCTTTTTTCAAGTGTTCAGTGTTGGAGAATTGCGGCTGGTTAGGGGCTTTAGGTGTTAATATTTGTTTTTTAATTAAATGGTTGCTGAAGAAAATACCCCCGCCTATTATAGAGTAGAAGGAATTTTTTTTTAGTCCACGAACTTTGTCAATGTATCATTTTAGATCTGTGAACTTTAAAAATATCATTTGAAGTCTGTCAACTATGAGTTAATATCAATCGAAATATTTTTTTACTATTTTCAAGTTTTTTTGATGAAAATACCCTCAATACCGGGTACATATTTTTAATAAACTTATCACATACCCATATTTTTTTATACATATTTTTACTACTCCCTCCGTCCCTGAAATTTTGTCACATTTCATTTTCTGCACTCATTTTGAACAAATGATACTTCCTCCTTCCGCAAAATGTTGTCCATGTTTGATTCGGCACGTGTTTTGAGATATGTAAAGAAAAGTGAGTGAAATAAGTTAGTGGAATGTAGGTCCCATATTTATATATTGAATTTATAATAGAATGTGAGTGTAATGAGTTAGTGGAATATGAGAACCATTTACCAAAAAAGTAAAATAATAGCAAAGTGGACAACATTTCACGGACGGACTAAAATGGAAAAACTGGAAAACGTTTCATGGACGGAGGGAGTAATAAATAATTAATGAATAAATAAGATAGAGAATAATGTAGATAAGACTCTCTTCTACGTTATTCTCTCTCTTACTTTATCATATGTCCACTTTAGCTATTTATTATCATTTACAAAAACCATATGAGTATGTGATAAGTTAATTAAAAATATGATTGAGGGTGTTCTCGTGATATTTCTTAACTGCACATAAAACTCGAGATCACTGGTATGGATGACATAACTGTATAAAATGTTTTCGGCATGAGCCCATTGAGTACAACAAGTACTCAGCCCTGCATATGTTTTCCCTATGTGCAGGTTGAGCGGGATGTTGCGGTGGATGTTGAGTCGGCCTAGGAAATGTTGGATGCGTTGTGTCTTCATACATAGGCGTCATCCTTGACTATCTTTGAAACCTTATTTCCGCTGCTATATTTTTGAACTATGCCTCAAGACCTTACTTTATTTCGTACTGTTTTGAGTATGTCAATTTCTATTAGACTTTAATCCGTTGTTTACTTCATTACTCTAAAATGGTGTTTCGTAAACTAAAACAAATGTTTTCTTGTAGAAGTTAATTGGATTTTTGATGTTTATTTTCCCCGCTGCTTCTTTGGAAAAATCGTTTGCTAAGTCTTTGCTAATTAATAATGAATTTTCAACATTAGGTTTCTTTAAACTAAAAACTTGTTGTTTAACAGTTGATGAGCTAATTTTTTTTTTCTTTTAAGCTAATTGAGTCTTTCTTATGAACTGTTATCCTTAAATGCTTCCCTTAATGTTTGTCCCTTGGTCACGATCGCCTCGTTTGTAGTACCCCTAGTATGGGCGGTTATGACATATATATATATATATATATATATATATATATATATATAGGTGAAATAATTCTGCGACACGTTCTACCATCACACTAATAAAAATGTGAAACATCTATGTCAATAATAATTCCGTTGGTGGATAACTTCGACCTGAGCTCGATTAGGATGGTTCTGTCAGGGGCGGTGCTGCTGGGGAACGAGCTGGAAGTCGCAGACAGTTTTGTACAGGTGAAAAGTGAAAATTAACTTATATTCCTTACTACATTTTTCATGTCCTTTAAATGATCATTTAATACCGGAAACACTAAATTCAATTTAATTAGTCCCTATATTTGTGTAGAGATTATAAGAATTATACAACTAATTGATTAACTTTATTTTGCTCTAAATTCAGTGTTAGGAAAATTAGTTGGGTAGGTGGAGGAATGTGAAGTTAAGTCGGATTAACTTGTCATTACTCCCTATTGATGTATTGCATATATAACTAATCGATTTGAATCCTTATTATGGTACCACTTGCATCTAATACTTTGTCAATTTTGATTTATAATATAACTAAATGCACGGTTCCTAGAGAAAGATATTGCACCGAATTTTCAACAAATTCAACATTTATTTATTGAACAATAGAATGGCATACTTAATTTTATTTCATTTTATTTAACCCTTTTTTTTATAGTGATGCTCCCGTCTTTGTCGGTTAATTTCAATAAATTGTTTAATTAATTATAGAATGACTGCCAATCTCTGCAGTTGCTACCACGTAACATGCATGTTAAAAATTTGTACACGAAGTTATGTACTTAGCCATGTACCATAATAATAATATTATCATAATTTATATCCTTTTTTATTCTAGGTGGGTTTGATAGACCACGAGGAATTCAAAGATATTAGACAAAAATAATAAATTCATGGGCCGACTAATAAACATAAACTTCCTAGCCCGTTTGTCCATTATTCTAGGTGGGTTAGATAGACCTCAGGGAATTCATGTTATTGGAAAAAAATAATAAATTCATGGGCTGAATAATAAACATAAATTTCCTAGCCTGTTTGTCCATACTATATTTTTTCGTAAGTAATATTTAGTTATATTATAATCCAAAATTGTCAAAGTATTAGATGCAAGTGGTACCATGATAAAGATTCGAATCGAGTAGATATATATGCATCACATCAATGAGGAGTAATGACAAATTAATCCGACCTAACTTCACATTCCTCCACGTACCCAACTAATTTTCCTAACAATGAATTTAGAGTAAAACAAAGTAAATCAATTAGTAGTATAATTCTTATAATCTCAACACAAATATAGGGAATAATTAAATTGAATTTAGTGTTTCTGGTATTAAATGATCATTTGAAGGATATGAAAAATGAAGTTAGGTATATAAGTTATTTTTCACTTTTCACCTGTCCAAAAACCGCATGCGACACGCGGCTGAGCAGAGCCGCTTCCAGCTCCTTCCCCAACGGCGCCGCCCCTAGCATAACCATCCTGATCGACCTTAGGTCGAAGTTATCCACCAACGGAATTATTAGTAACATAGATGTTTCATATTTTTATTAGTGTGATGGTTGAATTTGTCGCAGAATTATTTCACCTATGAAACATAAATCAATTATGTCTTCAACTAGTCTTTTCAAGTGATGTTTCAAAACTAATAAAGATGATTTTTATATCTCTGTATTTCATTTTCTCTTTTTCCATGCTTTTAATAAAAACAATCAATATGAATCTACATATTTATCAACTCATAACTATGAAATCTTGAAAAAGCTGCCACAAGAAAATCCTACTCCCTACGTTAGCTATTGAAAGTCACACTTTATCCACCACGAATTTTTAAAAATGTTAATAGAAAGTGAATTGAAAATATTAACGAAATGGGAGTCATACTCTTTGATATGCTTGGTTTTTGCACTATTTTAGGGCCTTTATTTGGTCCATTTTGAGTATTAATGTTGCATTACAGGTCCAATAATTATATATTTTATCTATTTTGGTGTTTTGACGTGTTTTGTGAGAAATGTGCAAATTTGAGCCTAAAAAGATAGCTAAAACTCGAAGATGAAAATCTGGAGCATTCGACCCGCTCAGCGGATCGCTGGCGGCCAACGGTTGTTGAACAAATAGCAGTCCACTTCGATAAAGTTGTGCTGAAAAGACTAGTTCACGACATAATTGTAACACCCCAAATTAGGGTTTAGTTGGAAAATTCCTTTCTACCTAAATTTGTCAATTTAGGCTGAAATTTTTATAATTTGTGCACAACAATGAATGTTATTTTATATAGAATTGGGGTTACATAAGTATCACGTCAGTAAGATTGAGCAAGAAAATGGGAAAGTTGACCTTGTAGTAGTAGAATAGCTGGGCCTCATCTTTTATTTGAAGTTGAACACGCCATCGGATAAGATAGATACCGAAACCACATGTTTTAAAAATGTGTGGTGGAGATTTAGTTATAGGGTTATCACATAAATATGGGTTATCATTATAACGCACCCATATATATATATATATATATATGTATGAGAATGTAAATACAAAATATGGGGTGTTACAACAATTGATCTATGTCAGTAGGTGAAATAATTCTGCGACACGTTCTACCATCACACTAATAAAAATGTGAAACATCTATTGACACTAATAAAAATGTGAAACATCTATGTCAATAATAATTCTGTTGGTGGATAACTTCGACCTGAGCTCGATTAGGATGGTTCTGTCAGGGGCGGTGCCGCTGGGGAACGAGCAGGAAGTCGCAGACGGTTTTGGACAGGTGAAAAGTGAAAAATAACTTATATTCCTTACTTCATTTTTCATGTCCTTTAAATGATCATTTAATAGCGGAACCACTAAATTCAATTTAATTAGTCTCTATATTTGTGTAGAGATTATAAGAATTATACTACTAATTGATTTACTTTATTTTACTCTAAATTTAGTGTTAGGAAAATTAGTTGGGTAGGTGGAGGAATGTGAAGTTAATTCGGGTTAACTTGTCATTACTCCCTATTGATGTATTGCATATATAACTAATCGATTTAAATCCTTATTATGGCACCACTTGCATCTAATACTATGTCAATTTTGATTTATAATATAACTAAATGCACGGTTCCTAGAGAGATATTGCACCGAATTTTCAACAAATTCAACATTTATTTATTGAACAATAGAATGGCATACTTAATTTGATTTCATTTTTTTAACCCTTTTTTTTATAGTGATGCTCCCATCTTTGTCGGGTAATTTCAATAAATTGTTTAATTAATTATAGAATGACTGCCAATCTCTGCAGTTGCTACCACGTAACATGCATGTTAAAAAATTGTACATGAAGTTATGTACTTAGCCATGTATGATAATACTAATATTATCATAATTTATATCTTTTTTTATTCTAGGTGGGATAGATAGACCACGAGGAATTCATGTTATTGGAAAAAATAATAAATTCATGGGCTGACTAACAAACATAAATTTTCTAGCCTGTTTGTCCATACTATATTTTTTCGTAAGTAATATTTAGTTATATTATAATCCAAAATTGTCAAAGTATTAGATGCAAGTGGTACCATGATAAAGATTCGAATCGATTAGATATATATGCATCACATCAATGAGGAGTAATGACAAATTAATCCGACCTAACTTCACATTCCTTCACGTACCCAACTAATTTTCCTAACACTGAATTTAGAGTAAAACAAAGTAAATCAATTAGTAGTATAATTCTTATAATCTCAACATAAATATAGGGAGTAATTAAATTGAATTTAGTGTTTCTGGTATTAAATGATCATTTGAAGGACATGAAAAATGAAGTTAGGTATATCAGTTATTTTTCACTTTTCACCTGTCCAAAAACCGCATGCGACACGCGGCTGAGCAGAGCCGCTTCCAGCTCCTTCCCCAGCGGCGCCGCCCCTAGCATAACCATCCTGATCGACCTTAGGTCGAAGTTATCCACCAGCGGAATTATTAGTAACATAGATGTTTCATATTTTTATTAGTGTGATGGTTGAATTTGTCGCAGAATTATTTCACCTATGAAACATAAATCAATTATGTATTCAACTAGTCTTTTCAAGTGATGTTTCAAAACTAATAAAGATGATTTTTATATTTCTACGGCCGAGGGCTATATTAGTAAATTCTATGTAATTTAAGATTGAAATAGTGTTGCACATATTATTATCACTGAATTTTTCATGATAATAAAACAATCATTTTCAGCCATAATTCAACGGGCCATTTCCCATTAAACGAGTCACACAGAAAATTTAACCAACAAATCAAACACTATATTGGGCTAATGCCCCTATTTACCAATACAACCACACCCTTATTTTATAAATAATAACCCTCTCAATCTCAACTCCTCTTTGTAGTGCATAGACATCACATCTGCCGCAACCGGAAATCGAAGATGTACGGAACAATGTCCGCTGAGATGACAGTTGATGTACCGGCATCCGAAGCGTGGAAGCTCTACGGCACTCTACAGCTCCTCAAAGTGGCGGAGAAAGCCAACTCCGACTTTATCAGCCGGGTCGACATCGTCCAAGGGGACGGCGGCGCCGGAACCATTCTCGAGCTCGTTTTCCGTCCAGGTACCATCCACATTCAGTTCAATCAACTTCCGCTAGATTTATGTAATTATTAATTAATTGATTAATTGAGCAGGGATGGGAGGGGGGATGAAGTCGTTCAAGGAGAAATTCGTGGTGGTGGATAACGAGAAGCGTGTGAAGGAGGTAGAGGTTGTGGAAGGTGGATTTCTGGATCTAGGGTTCACGCTGTATCGTGTGAGATTCAATGTGATGGAGGTGGAGGGAAACGAGAAGCAGTGTATAACTCGATCTACGATCGAGTACGAGCTCAAAGAAGAAGCTGCAGCTAATTTTGAAATCGCTTCCATTAAACCATACATTGGCCTCATGCTGCTTTGTGCTAAGTATTTGCTCCGCAACAATGACAATTGATCAACTATAGCCGCAACAACGACAATTGATCTACTATTAACTTGGGACTGCGTGTTTTAGTTTCATGTTTGCTAAAATAAATTTCTATCCTCCTACTATATATCTCTGTATTTCATTTTCTCTTTTTCCATGCTTTTAATAACAACAATCAATATGAATCTACATATTTTATCAACTCATAACTATGATATCTTGAAAAAGCTGCCACAAGAAAATCCTACTCCCTACGTTAGCTATTAAAAGTCACACTTTATCCACCACGAATTTTTAAAAATGTTAATAGAAAGTGAATTGAAAATATTAACGAAATGGGAGTCATACTCTTTGATATGCTCGGTTTTTGCACTATTTTAGGGCCTTTATTTGGTCAATTTTGAGTATCAATGTTGCATTACATGTCCAATAATTACATATTTTATCTATTTTGGTATTTTGACGTGTTTTGTGAAAAATGTGCAAATTTGAGCCTAAAAAGATAGCTAAAACTCGAAGATGAAAATCTGGAGCATTCGACCCGCCCAGCGGACCGCTGGCGGCCAACGATTGTTGAACAAATAGCAGTCCGCTTCGAAAAAGTTGTGCTGAAAAGACTAGTTCAAGACATAATTGTAACACCCCAAATCAGGGTTTAGTCGGAAAGTTCCTTTCTACACAAATTTGTCAATTTAGGCTGAAATTTTTATAATTTGTGCACAACACTGAATGTTATTTTATATAGAATTGGGGTTACACAAGTATCACGTCAGTAAGATTGAGCAAGAAAATAGAATTAAATCGGAAATTATATAGCGTATACAATAGAAGGGAGAAATGGTCATTTTGCATAAAAGATGCTATATATATTTTTATCTCCAAAACTCTTCGAGAGGCACGATTTTTTTAGGTTTGTAATTTTTTTTTACTACAATCAAGACAATTATACATGGAATCATTTAGAAAGAATATGAATGATCAAAATAGTGTCATTTGTCATTTGCTATTCATAATTAATTAAATAATGTGGCTCTTGCTATAAAATCAAATATAGCTACTAGCCTACTATTCACCCCACTTTGGAGAATCAACCGATTAGTAATCAAAGGAGGAAGAAGAAGTTGCAATCTATGAAAGTTTCATTTAATTTTTGTTGACGCTTTGAACCAGTCGAACCAACGTATGGTTATCAAGGTAGGGCTCTCTTTTATCCTATTTTTCTTTTATTTGAAACTTATTATAGGTTATGAGGTAAAAAATTTCTGACCTCGTTGGTTGTCAAATAAGGTGTGTGTTACGTTTTGAGTTTATCTATCAATCCTTGTCCGTAGGGCTCTCTTTTATCCTATTTGTTGACGCTTTGAAACAGTCGAACCAACGTATGGTTATCAAGGTAGGGCTCTCTTTTATCCTATTTTTCTTTTATTTGAAACTTATTATAGGTTATGAGGTAAAAATTTTCTTACCTCGTTGGTTGTCAAATAAGGTGTGTGTTACGTTTTGAGTTTATCTATCAATCCTTGTCCGTAGACGTCGGAAACATAAGTTTTTCCATTGAACTAAATTGAGTTGAACCTATGTATGATTTTGGGTATGAACTGACTATCTTAGTGCTTTAATCCATGAATCTTAATTGGTCAAAGTGTTGTTGAAAATGAATAATATATCTTATTTAGTGACTAAAATAAATTTATTAGAATTTATAATGGTCATTTGATATATTTTGGAAAATTGATTGGAATATTGAAGTGAAAGATGTTTTTTGAGTAAGGAATTGAATATGGTAATGACTAATAACTAAGTGTGATTATGTAAGTGGATTAACCATAGAAATGAGACTAGAATTGATGATTGAAGCATATTCTAACGATTGCAAATAATTGAGATTAAAGAAATTTAGTTGATAAGGTTAATGAGTTTTATTTATAAGATTTGGTAAAAGAAATATGATTTAGAATGACTATGGATGTTAAACTAAATTTGAGGATTTACTAAGTAAGATTAGTAATTACGGAGTATAAAGTAACTAGTGGAAATAGTAACTTAGAATTTGATTAAGGGAATAAAAGACATGAAACACACATGAAATGGATAGATAAAATGCGTAGTATATGGAATGCATTTAATTGATCTTGAAATTTATCTGTGATTATTAATATTTTTAAATTAGTATTAAGTTGACGAAAATAAAACTGTGAATAGTAATAGAATATTTGGTGATTTTTTTTATTGGAGGATTTAAATAGGAGTAATTACTGCAATCTATATATATATATACATATATATAATGGGGTGCGCTAGGGTCCTTACATCATCTTAGTGCAAAACACAACACAAATCACAACCCTTGGATCATTAGATTGGATGATTGTGATTAGTTACATTATCATACTAAAAATCTACATTATTAGCCGAGGTACATTAGACTAGAAATTTACATTATTAGACTAAAACTGTACATTTTTAAACAAAATGCTACATTATTAGCCGAGGTACATTATTAGGCTAAAAATCTACATTATTAGATGACACGTGGCATTAATCTAACCGTTAGATCACAAAACCAATGGATTGCATGTGTTTTGTGTTTCACTTATACTTAGCATTTGGATATGAATACATCCCTATAATATATATATATATATATATATATATATATATATATATAGGGTTTTGATCTATGCAAAACCATATTTAAATACAGAAACGCAATGCGTAGGGCATTTTTAGGTCATGGTTAGTGTATTTTTAGGTCATACTAACCAAGTATGACCTAAAATGATCTTAACATGACATTAAACTCAAATCTTATAATATGACCTAAAAATGCTTAATTATGACCTCCCGTGTTTTTGGTTAATTATTGACCATTAGATCATCTAATCGTAGGGCTAAGATTTGGGCTGCATTTCTGGATTTAAACACATACTTATTTTGATCATCTCCCTAAATATATATATATATGTAAATGTAAATACAAAATATGGGGTGTTACAACAATTGATCTATGTCAGTAGGTGAAATAATTCTGCGACACGTTCTACCATCACACTAATAAAAATGTGAAACATCTATGTCAATAATAATTCCGTTGGTGGATAACTTCGACCTGAGCTCGATTAGGATGGTTCTGTCAGGGGCGGTGCTGCTGGGGAACGAGCTGGAAGTCGCAGACGGTTTTGGATAGGTGAAAAGTGAAAAATAACTTATATTCCTTACTTCATTTTTCATGTCCTTTAAATGATCATTTAATACCGGAAACACTAAATTCAATTTAATTAGTCCCTGTATTTGTGTAGAGATTATAAGAATTATACTACTAATTGATTAACTTTATTTTACTCTAAATTCAGTGTTAGGAAAATTGTTTGGGTAGGTGGAGGAATTTGAAGTTAAGTCGGATTAACTTGTCATTACTCCCTATTGATGTATTGCATATATAACTAATCGATTTGAATCCTTATTATGGTACCACTTGCATCTAATACTTTGTCAATTTTGATTTATAATATAACTAAATGCACGGTTCCTAGAGGGAGATATTGCACCGAATTTTCAACAAATTCAACATTTATTTATTGAACAATAGAATGGCATACTTAATTTGATTTCATTTTATTTAACCCTTTTTTTTATAGTGATGCTCCCGTCTTTGTCGGGTAATTTCAATAAATTGTTTAATTAATTATAGAATGACTGCCAATCTCTGCAGTTGCTACCACGTAACATGCATGTTAAAAATTTGTACACGAAGTTATGTACTTAGCCATGTATGATAATAATAATATTATTATCATAATTTATATCCTCTTTTATTCTAGGTGGGTTAGATAGACCACGAGGAATTCAAAGATATTAGACAAAAATAATAAATTCATGGGCCGACTAATAAACATAAACTTCCTAGCCCGTTTGTCCATTATTATAGGTGGGTTAGATAGACCACATGGAATTCATGTTATTGGAAAAAAATAATAAATTCATGGGCTGAATAATAAAAATAAATTTCCTAGCCTGTTTGTCCATACTATATTTTTTCGTAAGTAATATTTAGTTATATTATAATCCAAAATTGTCAAAGTATTAGATGCAAGTGGTACCATGATAAAGATTCGAATCGATTAGATATATATGCATCACATCAATGAGGAGTAATGACAAATTAATTCGACCTAACTTCACATTCCTCCACCTACCCAACTAATTTTCCTAACACTGAATTTAGAGTAAAACAAAGTAAATCAATTAGTAGTATAATTCTTATAATCTCAACACAAATATAGGGAGTAATTAAATTGAATTTAGTGTTTCTGGTATTAAATGATCATTTGAAGGATATGAAAAATGAAGTTAGGTGTATCAGTTATTTTTCACTTTTCACCTGTCCAAAAACCGCATGCGACACGCGGCTGAGCAGAGCCGCTTCCAGCTTCTTCCCCAGCGGCGCCGCCCCTAGCATAACCATCCTGATCGACCTTAGGTCGAAGTTATCCACCAGCGGAATTATTAGTAACATAGATGTTTCATATTTTTATTAGTGTGATGGTTGAATTTGTCTCAGAATTATTTCACCTATGAAACATAAATCAATTATGTCTTCAACTAGTCTTTTCAAGTGATGTTTCAAAACTAATAAAGATGATTTTTATATTTCTACGGCCGAGGGATATATTTTGTTTATTTATGTGGCTAGCCAGGGCCATATGGGCTATATGTATATATATATCTTTGGATTGGACCGGCCCGACCCGACCCAATATCTTGTTGGCCCATAATCTATATGATCAGATTAGTTAATTATATATGTAAAAGAAATTAATTAATTTTGTCACTTTATATATATACCTCTTTATGGCTTCATTCAGGTACGATTCTTCATTGTAGTTGAATGCATCATCAAACCCCAATATGTTCTTCAAAAGGTCAACCTTGAACAAAGTAATATATATAAATAAATTAACTCTAAAAAATATAAAGTAATTACAACCCCAAAAAGAAAATTGCTGCTTCAGTATGAAGATAATTGCTGAGGTTATTTTTATTAATATTTTTTATTAAAGATAATGCTTATTGAATATTTTAAACCTTGAATTAGAGTTGACTTTTGACTGTATGGTTATTTATGTTAATTATTACTATTATGTTCCATATTCATTTAATCACCAACAAATTATGCAAATTCAAATTGAAAAAAGAAGTTGGTGAATGGATTTTTATAAATTAATTTAAAAGAGTAATTAAAAGAAATTATGTTGTGATCCTGCGCTTCCAACGACATAACACCTAAATAGCTTAGCAAATTGGCCAACAAGCTAACCTACACCTCCTGATGCAGCCGATATAAAGACGAGTTCACCCTTTTTTTGGAGAGCAAATCTCGTAAAATCCAACATATGCAGTGATACCGGCCATACCTTCACAAAATGATCGTCAAAAAATGCAGTGATAGACGCAGAAAATTTCATTTAAAGATTATTACTTAAGTCTAATACTTTTGTTAGCGATGCGTGTATGATGTGGTTATGTGTTATTATTGTTAACATTTTAAAACACGTATTTCACAATTGATTTATTCTGATTTTGCTTCCGATTAAGATTTTGAGTTTAAAATGGTTTGATATAATTCTATAACCATAATTCAACCAATGAATTATTTAACTATAAAATTTAACATTATTTTGGTTGATGTCACATTTAATAGTTAAAATGCAAAATCAATTCGAATCAGTAATTTGGTTGCAAAATCAGAACAAATTAATAGTTTGATCGTTTACATGTGAATTTAATAGTTTGGTTGCAAAATAGAACAAATTAATAGTTTGATAATTTACATATGAATTGTAAAGTCTGTATGCAAAAACTATATTTTGATGAAAATTTATAAATTTATAGGCAAATTATCCTACAATAATATGCACTGACACGATACATACGGCGGCTAATTTGACAAACAAATTTACCTAGAATTCCAGTGTAATAGGAGAGAGGCACATCCATAGAAGGGATTTTTAATAAATGTGATGTATTATAAATTCAACCCTACTTATATTTTTCTTTTGTTTCTTGAACTTTGTTTATAGTTTGCCGTTTTTATATATTAAATTAAGTGAAAGATATGAATTAAAATCCCACTAGTCACGAATAAATATATTATTTTCATACGGTTAATTTTTGCCGTGAATTATCTAAGTTTATACATTCAAAATATTATTCTCGATTCTCACATAAAATGTGATTTTCACATTAATCCATGAAACAGATAAAGTGATGTAATTATGTTATGACTACGAAAAAAAATACACTAGAACAGTTAGTGTCTTAATACCTTCATAAATAACTTTATAGCGCCTAAATTAACACTTTATTAAGCCATAACGTGTAGTTTCTTCATAGCCTCCAATAAATATTGTATAAATTCTCAATTGATCCTTGATTAACACTCTCCTTTTCATTAGCCGTTGCATATCTGCTATTCTTTCTACATCGTTGGGTCGAAGACTTGAAGCACAACCAAATTAATCCGACCTAACTTCACATTCCTCCACCTACCCAACTAATTTTCCTAACACTAATTTTGTTAATAATTTATGTTAATAATCCCTCGACCCCAATCGCCGTTCATTCCTAGATCTGGTTATATGTCTTGGCCATATTAAAATACTAATTTTGTTAATAATTAATGGTTAATTAATCTCATTTTGACTTTATGAATGAGTTAAATATGGATTGACTTGATTAACATGTTAAATATGAATTGAACTATATAGGTTAGGACCAGAAGCGAGGACACTTAATTGATTATTATTGTATAGGACAAAATATGCTTTTTTAATATACGAGCCTAATTTTGGACTTTAAAATACAAGTACTCTACTAATTATTAATGTATAGGATAAAATATGTTTTTTTAATATACGAGCCTAATTTTAGACTTTAAAATAAAAGTACTCTACCTAATTGACAAAATCTATTAATATATAGGACATAATATGTTTTTTTAATATACGAGCCTAATTTTGGACTCTAAAATACAAGTACTCTACTAATTATTAATGTATAGGATAAAAATGTTTTTTTAATATAAGAGCCTAATTTTAGACTTTAAAATAAAAGTACTCTACCTAATTGACAAAATCTATTAATGTATAGGACAAAATATGTTTTTTTAATATACGAGCCTAATTTTGGACTTTAAAATACAAGTACTCTACTAATTATTAATGTACAGGATAAAAATGTTTTTTTTAATATTGGAGCCTAATTTTAGACTTTAAAATACAAGTACTCTATCTAATTGACAAAATTTAGTAATGTATAGGACAAAATATGTTTTTTTAATATACAAGCCTAATTTTAGACTTTAAAATACAAGTACTCTACCTAATTGACAAAATCTTTAAACACTGGATCAAAATATCTTTTTAAATAAATATGCGAGACAAAATTTAAACTTTAGTCAAACTAAATAAATAATAAGTCTAATATTGTGTCGCATTTTTACGAAAAATTGAAAGTATTGAAACAACTTTACAAATGTTGTGCGTGAATTAGTCAAATGTAGTGAACTTAATACCTAATGACCTATAATACAATAAATTTTGCCAGCCATAACCTAAAGTCATAAAAGAAAATACAAACTGAGACTCGTTCAGTTTCCCTTATATGGCCTGGTGGGCCCACGTAATTGGATCTTTTTTCAAGTGTTCAGTGTTGGAGAATTGCGGCTAGTTAGGGGCTTTAGGTGTTAATATTTGTTTTTTAATTAAATGGTTGCTGAAGAAAATACCCCCGCCTATTATAGAGTAGAAGGAATTTTTTTTTAGTCCACGAACTTTGTCAATGTATCATTTTAGATCTGTGAACTTTAAAAATATCATTTGAAGTCTGTCACCTATGAGTTAATATCAATCGAAATATTTTTTTACTATTTCAAGTTTTTTTGATGAAAATACCCTCAATACCGGGTACATATTTTTAATAAACTTATCACATACCCATATTTTTTATACATATTTTTACTACTCCCTCCGTCCCTGAAATTTTGTCACATTTCATTTTCTGCACTCATTTTGAACAAATGATACTTCCTCCTTCCGCAAAATGTTGTCCATGTTTGATTCGGCACGTGTTTTGAGATATGTAAAGAAAAGTGAGTGAAATAAGTTAGTGGAATGTAGGTCCCATATTTATATATTGAATTTATAATAGAATGTGAGTGTAATGAGTTAGTGGAATATGAGAACCATTTACCAAAAAAGTAAAATAATAGCAAAGTGGACAACATTTCACGGACGGACTAAAATGGAAAAACTGGAAAACGTTTCATGGACGGAGGGAGTAATAAATAATTAATGAATAAATAAGATAGAGAATAATGTAGATAAGACTCTCTTCTACGTTATTCTCTCTCTTACTTTATCATATGTCCACTTTAGCTATTTATTATCATTTACAAAAACCATATGAGTATGTGATAAGTTAATTAAAAATATGATTGAGGGTATTTTCATCCAAAAAACTTGAAAATAGTAAAAAAGTACTTCGATTGATATTAACTCACGGTTGACGGACCTCAAGTTATATTTTTAAAGTTCACGGATCTAAAATAATATAAAAAAAAGAAGTCCCTCCATAGAAAATTAGAGCTCCCTATGATTCTCACCTAGCAGAGGCGCCGCTACTACACACAACCCAAAACTTCTACTCCATTAGCCAAGAGCTTTTCTAGGGATTTTCAGATATAAAACAATGAAGCTGAACACCAGAATTCCACCAGAATCAACTGGCAAAATGGGTGAGGAAATTAGCAACAAGCAAGTGATACTCAGCAACTATGTCAAAACATCTTTGAAAGAATCCGATATGTCGCTGAGAACTTCCAAAATTCAGCTCAAAATTCCCAGCGGTTGCGAAGGCGCCGTTTTGGTGAAGAATCTCTACTTATCCATCGATCCTTTTATTCTTGCCCTCATGAAGAATCAGGAGCTCGAATTACCTTCTTTCACGCTGGATTCTGTAAGTTTAGTTTTTTTAAGTGAAATTTTTCTTGTTGAAATTAATTTTTCTTCTGGTTGGAATAGAATTTGTTATACATGTCTTGATTTAAATTGGGGCCCTTAATTTTTTATTTTATTAAAAAAATAGACTTATAATACAATATTGTGTAGATGATCTCATTGGAATATAACAGTAGTATTTTTTTCGTTTGATGAATAGTTTGAGATTTCGGGGAGAAAAATATAAACTGTATCTTTCTATTGATAAAATTTTGTTATGTCTTTTTGATGTTTCTGCAGAGGTCTTGTTTGATGAATAGTTTGAGATTTTGGGGAAAGAAATAAAAAATGTTATCTTTCCATTGATGCAATGTTGGTTGCATCTTTTTTGTGTTTGTTGACCTTTTTCTGGTGACAGCCTATTTATGGATTTGGAGTGTCGAAAGTACAGGATTCGTCTCATCCAAATTTCAAGACGGGCAAGCTAGTTTGGGGGTTTACTGGCTGGGAGGAGTATAGCCTTATTAAAGATCCAGACCAATTGTTTAAGGTTCAAGATAAAGATTTGCCCCTCTCTTATTATATATGGATTCTTGGTGAGTTTCTCGAGCCCCTTGTGATTATCGACTTCAAATTTCACGCTTGATTCCTGCTTCCTAGTGCTATTTGTCTGATCTAGAACTAGTTGTTTGTGATTCTGCAGAATTATGTATGCAGTTAAACTGTTAACGAAAACGAGTTGTTGATGAACTATATATGCTTGAATTAATAGATTGGGAAATGCTGGATTTGTAGCGTTTATCTTGATAGTTTCTGAAAAACAACAGTAGGAGATGTACTAACTTGAGACTGAAAATCAACGTGTTTAGCGTTATCATTTTAGGCATGCCTGGCATGACAACTTATGTTGGTTTTTTCAAGTTTTGCTCTCCCAAAAAGGGGGAAACTGTGTATGTCTCTGCTGCATCCGGAGCTGTTGGTCAGCTCGTTGGTCAGTTTGCAAAGATCGCAGGGTGTTACGTTGTTGGGAGTGGGGGAGCAAAGAAAAGGTCAGAATCTAATGGCTTATCGAAATCTTATTAGATTGTTGGCTAGATTGGTTGTCGATTTATGTGATATTTTTCTTCTGTGGCAAGTTTATGTTTCACATTTGATGAACAAGTCGGCTTTTGCATTGATGAAGGTCGATCTCTTGAAGAACAAATTCGGGTTTGACGAAGCATTCAACTACAAAGAAGAGCAAGACTATAATGCAGCGTTGAAGAGGTTCTATCATTGCTATAAAAATGTGTATACTTATTTAACATTGAAGAATAGTTAGTAATTTAACACACAATACACATATTTATGTTCTTATATAACAAAAGAATCCTTTTGTATTCAACACAAATTTCATAAAAACTAGCAAAAAACCTCGAAGTTTGGTAAATCAGCTGAGAAAACCACCAAGCAGAGGCGCCGCTACTACACAGACCTCATATTATATTTTTAAAGTTCACGGATCTAAAATAATATAAAAAAGAGATGTCCCTCCATAGAATATTAGAGCTCCCTATGATTCTCACCTAGCAGAGGCGCCGCTACTACACACAACCCAGAACTTCTACTCCATTAGCCAAGAGCTTTTCTAGGGATTTTCAGATATAAAACAATGAAGCTGAACACCAGAATTCCACCAGAATTAACGGTAAAATGGGTGAGGAAATTAGCAACAAGCAAGTGATACTCAGCAACTATGTCAAAACATCTGTGAAAGAATCCGATATGTCGCTGAGAACTTCCAAAATTCAGATCAAAATTCCCAGCGGTTGCGATGGCACCGTTTTGGTGAAGAATCTCTACAGTCTCGGAATATGACCGCGCACTTTGCGAGATGACTCGTTATGCACCTGAGTTGGTGGACACGAATGAGAAGATGGCCGCGAAGTTTCGCTCTGGCCTTAGGACTGAGATAAGAGTGGTCGTGGCTAGCTGACAAGGAGTTCCTTACGCCTAGCTTTTGAGTTGCGCCTTGGACGTAGAAGAGGCACTTCCTAAGAATGAGAGAGTGACAAATCCTACACCACCCACACAACAACAAAATTATCGGGACAAGAGGAAGTGGGAAGGAAACCGAGCCCAGTATGACAACAATAGACACCATCCTACTTTCCGCCAGCCTCAGAATTTTGGCCGACAGGTTGTGCCACAACAAAGAGGAAATCAGCCAAGGACACCTTACTGCAATCGGTGCTCCAAGTTCCACGTTGGGGAGTGTAGAGTCTGAGGTACCCGATGCTTTGCTTGTGGTGGGAATGGCACATGTCCCGAGAGTGCCCAAACAACAACAAGGGTGGAACGAGGAACGGGCAGGGACAGAGACCACCGTAGCAACCACAACCGATCCGGCAAGTCGCCCCACAACCAGCAAGGGCGTATGCACTGAAAGGGAATCCAACGCAGGAGCAACATGCCAATAAGGGCAAAGATAACTTGGCAGGTATGGGAAAGATCCAAAAACTCCCTATTATTGTGCTGTTTGATACGGGTGCTTCGCACTCTTTTATATCAATGTCATGTGTGAATGCCCTAGAACTTCCTACTGTTAAGCTTGAACCGATTTTGAACGTGTCTTCACCTGTTAGAGGTCTGATTGATATTGCACGAACTTGCTCGAACGTAGAGTTTGTGTTAGGAGAATTAGGAGTAGTAGCTCGACTTTTGCAGGTTATGCCTTTGGAGAACGTAGACATAATTTTGGGAATGGATTGGCTGACCGAGAACCACATAACGATTCACTGTAAGGAGAGGCAGATTTCTTTTCGAGCTCCTGGCGACGAGCCGACCATCTTGCATGGGATTTCCTTGAACCGGCGAACCTCCATAATCTCTGCTTTACAAGCAACCACGATGATAAGAAAAGGGCGTTCGGCGTATCTTGTGTACTTAAACGGAGAAGAAAAGAAGGAATTGAAAGTGGAAGACGAGGTAGTAGTGCGAGACTTTCCCGATGTGTTACCTGAAAACTTACCTGGACCGCCGCCCGACAGACAAGTGGAGTTTACAATTGACTTGGAACCCGGATCTGCGCCAGTATCAAAGGCACCATACCAAATGGCCCCTAAAGAGTTGGCTGAATTGAAGATTCAGTTGCAAGAACTGCTAGACTTGGGATTTATTCGGCCTAGTGTATCACCGTGGGGAGCGCCTGTTCTGTTCGTAAAGAAGAAGGATGGAACGATGAGGATGTGCATTGACTATCGCGAACTCAACAAGTTGACATTGAAGAATAAGTACCTACTGCCAAGAATCGACGACTTATTTGACCAACTTCGAGGAGCGGACGTATTTTCAAAAATGGGTTTGAGGTCGGGGTATCATCAACTAAAGGTCCGATTAGAGGATGTGCCTAAGACTGTTTTCGCACTCGTTATGGCCATTATGAGTTCGTCGTGATGCCATTTGGACTTACTAACGCCCCGACAGTCTTTATGGACTTGATTGATGATGTGTTGGTATACTCGAAGTTTTCCACGAGTATCTCGACAAGTTTGTTTTAGTCTTCATTGATGATGTGTTGGTATACTCGAAGAACGAGGAAGAGCATGGATGGCACCTGGAAACCTTGTTGGAGACGTTACGAAAAGAGAAGCTTTATGGCAAGTTCAGTAAGTGTGAGTTTTGGTTGACTCGAGTGAACTTTCTTGGCCACATCGTGACGGCTAATGGAATTCAAGTAGACCCCGCAAAGGTCGAGGTTGTACAGAATTGGAAATCGCCGAAAACGCCGAGTGAAAACCGTAGTTTCTTGGGATTGGCGGGATACTACCGACGTTTCATAGAGGGATTCTCTAAGATTGCGAGACCTATGACACAACTGTTAAAGAAAGGAATTAAGGTGGTATGGACGCCGGAATGCGAGGTGAGTTTCCAACTGTTAAAAGAGAAATTGACTACAACTCCTGTCCTAGCGGTACCAGAACCCGACAAGGACTTCGCCGTCTATACTGACGCGTCGAAAGTAGGACTAGGATGCGTGTTGATGCAGGATGGGAAAGTGATAGCATATGCTTCCCGACAGTTGAGACCGAACGAACTGAAATTTCCGACTCATGATCTGGAGTTAGCAGCTGTAGTGCACGCGCTAAAGATTTGGAGACACCATCTCTATGGAGTGAGATGTGAGATTTATACGGATCATAAGAGTCTCAAGTACTTCTTTGAGCAGAAGGAGCTAAACATGCGACAGCGACGTTGGTTAGAGATTATAAAAGACTATGATTATGGTATTCACTATCATCCGGGCAAAGCGAACGTAGTGGCAGATGCTTTGAGTAGGAAGAACCAGCCTCAATTGGCTTTGTTACTAACTCAAGAAGAAACGTTGATACGTGAGTTCGAGAGGATGCATTTGGAAGTAGTAAAAGCTCCCGAGACAGTAGGAGGAAGAATAGCGACGCTAGTGATCGAGCCAGACTTACGAACCAAGATCATAGAAGCGCAGCGACATGATGAGAAATTGGAAGAAACACATGTGAAAGTGAGAACCGAGAAACATGACCATTTTCGTGAAGAGGCGGACAATGCTTTGACGTTCGATGGACGTTTGTGTGTGCCGAACGACGAGGCACTAAAGGACGAGATTTGAGTGAAGCACACGACACACCTTATACAGCTTACCCTGGAAGCACAAATATGTATCAAGACTTGAAGCAACGTTTTTGGTGGAACGGAATGAAAGGAGACGTAGCATCGTTTGTGGAGCGATGCCTAGCTTGTCAACAAGTGAAAGCCTTACACCAAAGGCCGTATGGGAAACTAGAACCGCTCGAGATTCCCGAATGGAAGTGGGAACACATAGCCATGGACTTCGTGACGAGTTTGCCAAATGTCACAAAAGGGCAACACTGCGATTTGGGTGATCATCGACCGACTTACTAAAAGCGCGCACTTCTTACCGATTAGGATTACCTATGGATCGGACAAGTTATCTAAGATCTACGTGAGCGAGATTGTACGTCTGCATGGAGTGCCAAAGACCATTGTATCTGATCGCGATACGAAGTTCACGTCGAAATTTTGGATGAGTTTGCAACGGGAACTAGGCACGAAGTTAAACTTTAGCACGGCTTATCACCCGCAATCCGACGGACAATCGGAGAGGATGACCGACGATCCAAATGCTTGAGGACATGCTGCGAGCCGTTGTCCTAGATCGAGGAGAAAGTTGGGAAACTGTTCTACTGTTGGTCGAATTCGCCTACAACAATAGCTATCAAGCGACGATCGATATGGCGTCGTATGAAGCCTTGTATGGCAGGAAGTGTTGATCCCCACTCTACTGGGATGAAGTTGGCGAGAGGAAGATGTTAAGACCCGACGCCATCAAAGAAATGACTGAAATTGTGCATCAAATCTGTGCGAGAATCAAGGAAGCGCAAGATAGGCAGAAGTCGTATGCTGACGTGCGTCGAACAGAATTCAAATTCGATGTTGGTGACAAAGTATTTTTGAAAGTATCCCCGACGAGAGGAGTTGTGAGATTTGGAGTGAAGGGCAAGTTGAAACCGCGTTTTATAGGGCCGTACGAGATTATCGATGAAGAAGGTCCCGTAGCATACCGTTTAGCGTTACCTCCCAGTTTTGGGAATGTGCACAACGTGTTCCATGTGTCGCAGCTACGCAAGTACGTATTCGACCCCAAGCACGTGATTCATCAAGGGGAAGTGATCCTGACCCCCGACATGAGCTACGAAGAGAGACCCGAAGCAATCCTAGATCGAAAGGTACAGGGGTTGCGAAACAAGTCGATAGCATCTGTGAAAGTGTTGTGGAAACACAATGGCTCCGAGGAAGCCACGTGGGAACTAGAAGATAGAATGAAAGAAAAGTACCCCGAGTTGTTTATGTGAGACGATCAAATTTCGGGACGAAATTTCTGTTAAGAGGGGTAGGATGTAGCATCCGAAAAATTTTGTGACTTTTATTTTTTTTTAATGCGGATGTCAAGTGAAAACTTCTTTTAAGAAATTTATTGGTTTCTATGTGATTGAGTTGATTATGTGAAATAATTGCCATGAGTGATGTGGAATGAAGTGTTGTATATTTTTATATTTTTCAATGTGGGGAATTAATTAAGTGAGATCATGCATTTTTATTGTAGCCAATTTAGTGGGATATTTTTGGCCCCTTCAATTATTGGAATTAATATTCTCTTCTTGGATTTAGTTAATTGTTTTGGGATATTTATCCAAATTAAATCCAAACCAAATTATCCCTAAATTGTGTTACATGAAATTCGAACCCTAGCCTACTTCTTTCTGGAGTTTTCGAAAAATCCCCTATTCAATAGGAGGATGAATTATTTCTTTTGATTTAATTGGTGTCTTATTGATTCCCTTCTTTTATTTTAAATCCAATTAAATCATAACAAATTTTATTTCCACACCCTAATTAAATTGATATTTGAAATATTTCATTGTGGCAATTAAAGCCAAATTTTCGCCCCTTCCCTATTTGTGGAGAAATTGTATTTGTTTCCTATTGTTGTGGAATCCTTTATTTTTTTTATTCAAATAAATGCCAAATTAATACCTATGCCTAATAAATTGGGGATGTGAATATTTTCCTTCTATTTTGTCTCCATCCCACACGCCCCATATGCTTCTATTTTCCTTGTGGAAATTTATTTATTTGTTACCTATTTTATGGGAGTCTTTTCCTATAAAAAAAATTACCAAATTTAAATCCTATTCACATTTAATTGAGGATTTAAATATTATTCCTTCCATGCCTTCAAAATACACGCCCCCTCCCTTATTTTTCCTACTTGGAGATTTAAATTATTTTGTTCCCTTAATTGTGAAATACCCACTATTTTATTTCCTAAGTTGTGAATATATTTCTCTCCAAGTAAGTATTGCTATTTTTCCTTGCTAATTAAATCAGCAAATTTCGAAATCCTCCCACATTCACACGCCTATTTTTATTTCCTCCATATTGTGGGATTTTATTTTATTCCTTCCACAATTTAATTATTTTAATTGGGTGTGAATTAAACCTAGTACATAAAATAGACTAAACCCTAACCCTAGCCACTATTTTCACACGCCTCCCTCTCCCTCATTCTCTCCTCACACGCCTCTCTCCTCCCTCTCTTCATTCTCTCCAAAAATCCTCCATTCATCCTTGTTCTTGCATCAATTGGAGTTGAAACTTCAAGTTTCACCGAAGAATCGCATCAATCTTTGTTTCTACCGTTCGTTTTGATCAAGAAAGGTATATTTGATTCACTTTTCCTCGTCCCTTCCATTGGAACCTTGATTTTGATTCATTCATGCATATAGTGAGTGTAGAGATCGTAGATCTAAGTTTTAATCGGGGGGAATTGTTTGATTGCACGAGAAAAGATGTATGTATGCGTTTATGGTTGTATATGAATGAATTTGCGGATGATTTGTGGTAAATGCTATGTGAATATATGAGAATATGATTATGAAATCTTTTTGAATCATGATTATGTGTTAGAAGCATGAATATATGTGTTTAGATGAATATTTGAGAAACCCTAATTCGAAATTGTGAAGCATGAAAACTGTGGTGTTCGGGCAGTAGGTTCCGACATGTTTTTGACCGACCAAACGTTCGTATTTTGGTGCAAAGTTTTAACTGAGTACATTTCAAGATGTTTTCTGTGTTGTGTGAAAATTTCAGCCGTTTTGGACGAAAAATGAATTTTTAATGAATTTTTGAAGTTGACTGCGCAGTTCTGCCAGAATTTGTATTCTCGTCTAGTAAGTTTCGTTTTTGATTTGACCGAGCTAAAGATGTGAGTTTGATGTGAAATTTAAACTGTATGATATTTGATGTGTCTACTTTATTTTGGTAAAATTTCAGCCCCAACGGAGGTCGGATTAATTTTTAATAATTTTTACAAAATGATTGCGCTGTTCTGCCAGATTTCTATCTTACAAAAATAATCTTTGTTGTTAAGTCTTGAAGGATATACATGATGCATATGTGTTAAGGAACTCATTCTATGATGAAGTGATGTGTTGTTGTTGATGTATGCTATGGTGTGTTTCCTTGTATTGATAAACGTTTGGGATGGGTAAAAATTAAAGATACGATGAAAGGAACGTTAGCGCATGCATGATAATGGTTGTGATGAAGGGCTGATTTTATTGTGTTGTTGATAAGGGTTGTCGTGCGTACGTGAGCACAAGGAGCGAGAGTTACATTGAATTGTGTTTTGTGATATCTAAGCAAGCGATGTGGGCTTTCTTTAACTGAAAACTCTTTTATTTTTCTAAAGTATGATTGTGGAGCTATAAGGGTGGTTTAAAGTGTTATGTCATGCCATGGACAGTTTTGATGTTGAGATTGTGTGCCTGATGCCTAGTTCGTCTGAGTTTACTCCGTTAGGCTATATGGCTTTGTGTGAAACGAATTCGGGTCTGAGTAGGGCCGCAAACCCTATCAGGCTGTGTACACTGGTGGTATCGGGAGCCGTCTTAGCTAGTCGGCCGGTCTCGTGGGCGAATAGTGTGGCCACACTTTCGTCGCACTGTGGATGATGATGTGATTGTTGGTTTGTGATGAGAAAGTGGGGAGATTGTTTGACTGGCCAGTCTATGAAAATGTTTTGGTGATACTCGTGATATTTTCTTTTAAATAAACGTAAAACTCGAGTTCACTATGGTATGGATGACATAACTTATATAAAATACTTTGGCACGTGTTCACTGAGTATATCAAATACTCAGCCCTGCATATGTTTTCCTTATGTGCAGGTTGAACGGGATGTGACAATGGATGTTGAGTCGGCATAGGAAAATTGGATGCGTTGTGTCTTCATACTTAGGCGTCATCCTATGACTCTCTTTTGATAACTCTTTTCCGCTGCTATTTATTGAAACTGATGTCATAAGAATTTACTTTACGTCGTATGTTTTTGCCTGTGTAAAACACTTAGATATTTTGAATTCCGCTGCTTACTTTAAAAACTAAAACGTTTTGTGGTCTATACATTTATTCTTTTGGAAATTAATTGCCTTAAACGTCCATTTTTTTGCGTCCCCCATTTCTTCCCCGCTTCATAGTCCCTCCCTTAGTCGCGATTTCCCCGTCCTTGCTATCCTTAGTAAGGGCGGCCGTGACATAAAGAATATTCAGACTTGTATTTTTCTACTTTTAAAAGTGGAATATTCATAAATGGAACTAAATGTAATGTTTGATAGAGTTAAAAAGGGCTCACACCTTAGAATGAAAGGAGTGATGAATTGCACAACTTTCGAAACTCTAATAACATTAAAAGGTATTTCGGCCCATGAATTTATTATTTTTGTCTAATATCTTTAATTCCTAGTGGTTTATCTAACCCACCTATAATAAAAAAGGATATAAATTATGATAATATTATTATTATCATACATGGTTAAGTACATAACTTCGTGTACAAATTTTTAACAAGCATGTTACGTGGAAGCAACTGCAGAGATTGGCAGTCATTCTATAATTAATTAAACAATTTATTGAAATTACCCGACAAAGACGGGAGCATCACTATAAAAAAAAGGTTAAATAAAATGAAATCAAATTAAGTATGCCATTCTATTGTTCAATAAATAAATGTTGAATTTGTTGAAAATTCGGTGCAATATCTCTCTCTAGGAACCGTGCATTTAGTTATATTATAAATCAAAATTGACAAAGTATTAGATGCAAGATGGTACCATAATAAGGATTCAAATCGATTAGTTATATATGCAATACATCAATAGGGAGTAATGACAAGTTAATCCGACTTAACTTCACATTCCTCCACCTACCCAACCAATTTTCCTAACACTGAATTTAGAGTAAAATAAAGTTAATCAATTAGTAGTATAATTCTTATAATCTCTACACAAATATAGGGACTAATTAAATTGAATTTAGTGTTTCCGGTATTAAATGATCATTTAAAGGACATGAAAAATGAAGTAAGGAATATAAGTTATTTTTCACTTTTCACCTGTCCAAAACCGTCTGCGACTTCCAGCTCGTTCCCCAGCAGCACCGCCCCTGACAGAACCATCCAAATCGAGTTCAAGTCGAAGTTATCCACCAACGGAATTATTATTGACATAGATGTTTCACATTTTTATTAGTGTGATGGTAGAACGTGTCGCAGAATTATTTCACCTACTGACATAGATCAATTGTTGTAACACCCCATATTTTGTATTTACATTCACATATATATATATATATATAGAGAGAGAGATGATCAAAATAAGTATGTGTTTAAATACAGAAATGCAGCCCAAATCTTAGCTATGGATTAGATGATCTAATGGTTAATAATTAACCAAAATCACGGAAGGTCATAATTAAGCATTTTTAGGTCATATTATAAGATTTGAGTTTAATGTCATGTTAAGATCATTTTAGGTCATACTTGGTTAGTATGACCTAAAAATACACTAACCATGACCTAAAAATGCCCTACGCATGATATTATTCTGCGTTTCTGTATTTAAATATGGTTTTGCATAGATCAAAACCCTATAGATATATATATATATATATATATATATATATTATATGGATGTATTCATATCCAAATGCTAAGTATAAGTGAAACACAAAACACTTGCAATCCATTGGTTTTGTGATCTAACTGTTAGATTAATGCCACATGTCATCTAATAATGTACCTCGGCTAATAATGTAGCATTTTGTTTAAAAATGTACAGTTTTAGTCTAATAATGTAAATTTCTAGTCTAATGTACCTCAGCTAATAATGTAGATTTTTAGTATGATAATGTAACTAATCACAATCATCCAATCTAATGATCCAAGGGTTGTGATTTGTGTTGTGTTTTACACTAAGTTGATGTAAGGACCCTAGCAAACCCCATTATATATAGGTATATATATATATAGATTGCAGTAATTACTCCTATTTAAATCCTCCAATAAAAAAAATCACCAAATATTCTATTACTATTCACAGTTTTATGTTCGTCAACTTAATACTAATTTAAAAATATTAATAATCACAGACAAATTTCAAGATCAATTAAATGCATTCTATATACTACTCATTTTATCTATCCATTCCGTGTGTGATTCATGTCTTTTATTCCCTTAATCAAATTCTAAGTTACTATTTCCGCTAGTTACTTTATACTCCGTAATTACTAATCTTACTTAGTAAATCCTCAAATTTAGTTTAACATCCATAGTCATTCTAAATCATATTTATTTTACAAAATCTTATAAATAAAACTCATTAACCTTATCAACTAAATTTCTTTAATCTCAATTATTTGCAATCGTTAGAATATGCTTCAATCATCAATTCTAGTCTCATTTCTATGGTTAATCCACTCACATAATCACACTTGGTTATTAGTCATTACCATATTCAATTCCTTACTCAAAAAAATATCTTTCACTTCAATATTCCAATCAATTTTCCAAAATATATCAAATGACCATTATAAATTCTAATAAATTTATTTTAGTCACTAAATAAGATATATTATTCATTTTCAACAACAATTTGACCAATTAAGATTCATGGATTAATGCACTGAGATAGTCAGTTCATACCCAAAATCATACATAGGTTCAACTCAATTTAGTTCAATGGAAAAACTTATGTTTCCGACGTCTACGGACAAGGATTGATAGATTAACTCAAAACGTAACACACACCTTATTTGACAACCAACGAGGTCAGAAAATTTTTACCTCATAACCTATCATAAGTTTCAAATAAAAGAAAAATAGGATAAAAGAGAGCCCTACCTTGATAACCATACGTTGGTTCGACTAGTTCAAAGCGTCAACACAAATTAAGTGAAACTTTCATAGATTGCAACTTCTTCTTCCTCCTTTGATTACTAATCGGTTGATTCCCCAAAGTGGGGTGAATAATAGGCTAGTAGCTATATTTGATTTTATAGCAAGAGCCACATTATTTAACTAATTATGAATAGTAAATGACAAATGACACTATTTTGATCATTCATATTCTTTCTAGATGATTCCATGTATAATTGTCTTTATTGTAGTAAAAAAAAAATTACAAACCTAAAACAATCGTGCCTCTCGAAGAGTTTTGGAGATAAAAATATACATAACATCTTTTATGCAAAATGACCATTTCTCCCTTTTATTGTATAAGCTATATAATTTCCGATTTAATTCTATTTTCTTGCTCCATCTTACTGACGTGATACTTGTGTAACCCCAATTCTATATAAAATAACATTCAGTGTTGTGCACAAATTATAAAAATTTCAGCCTAAATTGACAAATTTGTGTAGAAAGGAATTTTCCAACTAAACCCTGATTTGGGGTGTTACAATTATGTCTTGAACTAGTCATTTCAGCACAACTTTTTCGAGCGGACTGCTATTTGTTCAACAATCGTTGGCCGCCAGCGGTCCGCTGGGCGGGTCGAATGCTCCAGATTTTCATCTTCGAGTTTTAGCTATCTTTTTAGGCTCAAATTTGCACATTTCTCACAAAACACGTCAAAATACCAAAATAGATAAAATATGTAATTATTGGACATGTAATGCAACATTGATACTCAAAATGGACCAAATAAAGGCCCTAAAATAGTGCAAAAACCGAGCATATCAAAGAGTATGACTCCCATTTCGTTAATATTTTCAATTCACTTTCTATTAACATTTTTAAAAATTCGTGGTGGATAAAGTGTGACTTTTAATAGCTAACGTAGGGAGTAGGATTTTCTTGTGGCAGCTTTTTCAAGATTTCATAGTTATGAGTTGATAAAATATGTAGATTCATATTGATTGTTGTTATTAAAAGCATGGAAAAAGAGAAAATGAAATACAGAGATATATAGTAGGAGGATAGAAATTTATTTTGGCAAACATGAAAGTAAAACACGCAGTCCCAAGTTAATAGTAGATCAATTGTCATTGTTGCGGCTATAGTTGATCTATTGTCATTGTTGCGGAGCAAATACTTAGCACAGAGCAGCATGAGGCCAATGTATGGTTTAATGGAAGCGATTTCAACATTAGCTGCAGCTTCTTCTTTGAGCTCGTACTCGATCGTAGATCGAGTTATACACTGCTTCTCGTTTCCCTCCACCTCTATCACATTGAATCTCATACGATACAGCGTGAACCCTAGACCCAGAAATCCACCTTCCACAACCTCTGCCTCCTTCACACGCTTCTCGTTATCCACCACCACGAATTTCTCCTTGAACGACTTCATTCCCCCTCCCATCCTAGTTTTTAGTTTTAGCTTAGTTTAGTTAACTTTCGTTCCAGTTCTTAGCTAGCTTAGTTTAGAATTTTAGTGAAGCGTAAGTGATTCAGTGCGACAGAAGCTTCAGTTCTGTCCGACGCTGTTTCCAGTTTCCGACCGAGAATCGCTCGGCCTTTACTCGCTTTATGTTCTTTCAATTTCGTAGCTAGTTTTCGCTTTATATTTCGCTTTGGACGAGATCTATTCTGGAATCAAAGTTCTTTTCTTTTCGGATCTTCAAGTTCACTGTCACAGTTTAATTTCTCACCTTTAAATATTGTTCCAAGTGCCTAGTTATAATAAATGTTAAAATGATTTACTGTTCCGTGGTTTAATCAAGTAGTTAGTTTAAATTCTGCCTAGCATAAATCCAGTAGTTAAAACAAACTCCCAAGTTAAAGCTTGGCCGCAGCCAAACCCCTGTTCACTAAACACACACTCGCATCACATTTTTCTCTGTGGGATCGACCCCGATTCTTGCCGCTTTACTGTTAAAGTAGTGCGAGTCTTTGGGAGTTATAAATATTTTCTTTACGTGAGTCGGTTTGAGGATTGACTTGATCAAGTAGTAACGACAATTTGCTAACTGATCCACCGGGTTCGGTTATCTTCCATATAACCTTGATTAATCCGATCCGTCGTTCCGAGCCTCACCAAAGAACAAAGTAATAGTTTGATCGTTTACATGTGAATTTAATAGTTTGGTTGCAAAATAGAACAAATTAATAGTTTGATAATTTACATGTGAATTGTAAAGTCTGTATGCAAAAACTATAATTTGATGAAAATTTATAAATATATAGGCAAATTATTCTATAATAATATCCACTGACACGAAAATTTATAGGCAAATTCTGATTTGGGGTGTTACAATTATGTCTTGAACTAGTCTTTTCAGCACAACTTTCTCGAAGCAGACCGCGGCTTGTTCAGCGGTCGTTGGCCGCCAGCGGTCCGCTGGGCGGGTTGAATGCTCCAGATTTTCATCTTCGACTTTTAGCTATCTTTTTTGGCTCAAATTTACGCATTTCTCACAAAACACGTCAAAATACCAAGAGGAGACTGCTGTAGAGCTTCCACGCTTCGATTGCCGGTACGTCAACCGTCATCTCAGCGAACATTGTTCCGTACATCTTGGATTTCTGATTGTGGCGGATGAGATGTCTATGCACTACAAAGATGAGTTGAGATTGAGAGGGTTATTATTTATAAAATAAGGGTGTGGTTGAATTGGTAAATAGGGGCATTCATAGTGCATTTAATGGCCCAATGTAGAATTTGATTTGTTGGTTAAATTTTCTCTGTGACTCGTTTAATGGGCAAGGGCCCGTTGAATTAAGGCTGGAAATGACTGTTTTATTATCATGAAAAATTCAGTGATATTAATATATGCAACACTATTTCAATCTTAAATTACATAGAATTTACTAATAGAGCCCACAGCGGTAGAAATATAAAAATCATCTTTATTAGCTTTGAAACATCACTTGAAATGACTAGTTCAAGACAAAATTGATCTATGTCAGTAGGTGAAATAATTATGCGACAAATTCAACCATCACACTAATAAAAATATGAAACATCTACGTCACTAATAATTCCACTGGTGGATAACTTCGACCTGAGCTCGATTAGGATGGTTATGCCAGGGGCGGCGCCGCTAGGAAGGAGCTGGAAGCGGCTCTGCTCAGCCGTGTGTCGCATGTGGTTTTTGGACAGGTGAAAAGTGAAAAATAACTAATATACTTAACTTCAATTTTCATGTCCTTCAAATGATTATTTAATACCAGAAACACTAAATTCAATTCAATTACTCCCTATATTTGTGTTGAGATTATAAGAATCATACTACTTATTGAAGTTAGGTCAGAATCTCTACACAAATATAGAGAGTAATTAAATTGAATTTAGTGTTTCCGGTATTAAATGATCATTTAAAGGACATGAAAATGAAGTTAGGTATATAAGTTATTTTTCACTTTTCACCTGTCCAAAACCGTCTGCGACTATCCACCAGCGGAATTATTATTGACATAGATGTTTCATATTTTTATTAGTGTGATGTGATGGTAGAACGTGTCGCAGAATTATTTCACCTACGGACATAGATCAATTATTGTAACACCCCATATTTAGTATTTACATTCACATACACACACACACACCTATATATATATATATATATATATATATATAGAGTTGTGATCAATGTCAAACCAATTTTAAAGACCGAACTAGAGACCAAATTATGGCCATTAGATCTAGTTCTTTGATGAGATGTACTGCTGTGTAAATTTTTTTCGGTCTTCATTACAAGCCCATTTTTTCATTGTATTAGGTTTATTACTTCACTCCGTACATAATACCTTGAAACTACAACATGTTTTTACTTGCTTTCAGTAGGTTTTGAAATGATTCAACATATGCTTCATTTGAAGTCATTGGCCTAGACTTTTACTTTATTCACTTTAAAAAATGCAATTTATTCAAGTGGGTTTATTACTTCATTTATAAACGTTATTACTTCATTGGATAAGTTTTTACTTCATTCCAGTAGGACTTCAAATGCTTCTACATATACTTCGTTCAAATAATTTATTACATCATTCCATGTGTTTATTACACCATATCAGCGCTGTGGCGGTGCTGATAGACATTGTGAAGAGAAAGAATGGTATGCGACGGCGAAACCGCATTTACGTACTGGAATGAAGTAATAATCCTATTGGAATGAAGTAAAAACATACTTGAATGAAGTAATATATTCTGGAATGAAGTTAAATCTTCCTAACATGTTAGTATGACTTATTTACCTTCGGATGAATTAAAATAGGCTCGTGATGAAGGCGAAAATAATTTATAAATTTGTGTATCTCCTTCATGAAATACTAGATCTTAAAACCCTAATTTAGTATGGTTCTGCGGTTCGGTCTTTAAGACTGGATTTGTGAATAATGGGACTCTACCCTTATATATATATATATATATATATATATTGGGGAGCATTAGGGTCCTATTGCCCCCTTAGTGTCTATTTCCTTCTTAATATCAACCATTAGATTAGTATGATGGACGGACTAGATGAAGCCTCACAAAATCATCCCGTGTTGCATTATTAGGTTCATTCTGTGCATTATATGGGTAAAATTGTAAAACAACCATGAATTAAAACGGAAGGAGCGAGATTTTCATAGACCTTCCATCTACTCACTCTCTCTCTCACTCCAACCGTCTCACTCCTCAAACCCACGATTCAACATTGTCTCCCCCAATTCCCACTCATTTCCAAACCCTAGCCGCCACTACCAGCCACCAAAATCAAACCCAAAAGTTGATTTTCGTCGTTTTTTCAAGCCTCCGACGCCGTTTCACTGTCGAAAACGTACTCCCTTGGCACGCGACTTCCGGTTCAAGTAGACATCAAGGTAGGGTTTTTATGCTTCAATTTGTTATTAATAGCCGATTATCACCGACGACACCACTGTTAAGCGGCGATTATCACCGACGACACACCACCTAATCGTAGATTCATTGTTTTCTACCAAATAGTTTCAAGTTTTTCGCACTTGTTTTGGTCAATTTTTCGTAAATCGTAAAATTGTGTTCATTTGTGCTAGGGTTCTGTTCATTATTGAAGTTTGTAGTTAATAACTGGTTTACAATTGTGTATTGGGCGATTTTAGAGAGAAGATTGTATCCCGATTTGATTTTTGGTTTGTGTCACAGATCCAGTATGACGAAACGAGGAAGGCCCTTCAGAAGCCAACCAACCCAGACTGCAAGTAATTTTTGGGCGATTTTGGACAGCCTGTAATTAAGTGTATCTTGTATTTATTCGTGCATTGTTTGATGCAATGTGTACATTATTGTATGAATTGTTGTGCATTATGTTTTTGTTTGAAACTATATAAATCAGTTTGATAAAAAGCCTGTAAATGAGTGAATGTTGTTATCATCTGTGCATTATTTGATCCTATTTGTTCAGTACTGTAGGGAGTTGTTAACAAAATTTGTTATTGGTTTAATATTCGTTTGTGCATTACTTGGTATACATTATGGATTTTGGTTTAGTGAATGTTATATTATGTCTTGCATTAGTTGCTGAAATGTATACATTATTGTATGTAGTTCTGTGCATTATTTTTTAGATTGAAGCTACATCCATCTGATTAAGTCAGATGCTATATGTACATTATTATTTTTATTTGTGCATTATTTGTTGCTATATGTACATTATTGTAGGGACTGGTGTACATTATGATTTTAGTTTTAATTCATGTGCATTATTTGATTATCTTTGTACATTATTCAATTAGTGTTGTGCATTAATGCGATACATTAATGCACAAATGCGATACATTAATTCATTGGTGCATTATTTGATTAAATTTGTACATTATACAGTTAGTGTTGTGCATTAATGCGATACATTACTGATTTTTGGACAGCAGCGAAGCAGCCAAGGTTGGATATTGACGAAGTAGTGGATGATGTTCTTCCACTTGCAATTGCCCAAAAGTTCAGGGAGAGATTGGCTGAACAGCAAGGGGCCTAGGCTAGTACGTCTCATGAAGACGCAGAGAAGAGGAAGTCGAGGGGAAAGAAAGTCGACCACCTCTACTGTCGACAGACCCCCACCGAGTTCATTACCTGTATAAAAAGCATAACTCCACGGCAGAAGGAAGCCGTGAATGAACTGGATTGATTATACGGATAATCATTGGAAACGCTATTTATATTACTTTTAACACTATGTTTTTTTTTGGATAACTCATTGTGGTTGAGAAAAAAACGACTTGTTGCCATGTCTGTTTTGATCCATACATAGTATGCGGAACTTCTTGCTAACAGAAGCATATTTTGGTACTAGTGTCTGAGGTCGTAAACACAACATATATAATGGATGTAATCAACCGAGTAATGGCAATGTACTGCTTAATAATGTAAAAAAGAGAGAATAACGTAAGAGAGAGAATAACGTAGAAGAGAGTCTTATCTACATTATTCTCTATCTTACTTTTTCCTTTCTTCATTAATTATTTATTACTCCCTCCGTCCGTGAAACGTTTTCCAGTTTTTCCATTTAGGTCCGTCCGAGAAATGTTGTCCACTTTGCTATTATTTTACTTTTTTGGTAAATGGTTCTCATATTCCACTAACTCATTACACTCACATTCTTTTATAAATTCAATATATAAATATGGGACCTACATTCCACTAACTTCTTTCACTCACTTTTCTTTACATTTCTCAAAACACGTGCCGAGTCAAACATGGACAACATTTTGCGGACGGAGGAAGTATCATTTGTTCAAAACGAGTGCAGAAAATGAAATGTGACAAAATTTCAGGGACGAAGGGAGTAAGTAAAAATATGTATAAAAAAATATGGGTATGTAATAAGTTTATTAAAAATATGTACCCGGTATTGAGGGTATTTTCATCCAAAAAACTTGAAAATAGTAAAAAAATATTTCGATTGATATTAACTCATGGTTGACTGACTTCAAATGATATTTTTAAAGTTTACGGATCTAAAATGATACATTGACAAAGTTCGTGGACTAAAAAAAATATTCCTTCTACCCTATAATAGGCGGGGGTATTTTCTTCAGCAACCATTTAATTAAAAAACAAATATTAACACCTAAAGCCCCTAACCAGCCGCAATTTTCCAACACTGAACACTTGAAAAAAGATCCAATTACGTGGGCCCACCAGGCCATATAAGGGAAACTGAACGAGTCTCAGTTTGTATTTTCTTTTATGACTTTAGGTTATGGCTGGCAAAATTTATTGTATTTATAGGTCATTAGGTATTAAGTTGTTTTCAATACTTTCAATTTTTCGTAAAAATGCGACACAATATTAGACTTATTATTTATTTAGTTTGACTAAAGTTTAAATTTTGTCTCGCATATTTATTTAAAAAGATATTTTGATCCACTCTTTAAAGATTTTGTCCATTAGGTAGAGTACTTGTATTTTAAAGTCTAAAATTAGGCTTGTATATTAAAAAAACATATTTTGTCCTATACATTAATAAATTTTGTCAATTAGATAGAGTACTTGTATTTTAAAGTCTAAAATTAGGCTCCTATATTAAAAAAACATTTTTATCCTATACATTAATAATTAGTAGAGTACTTGTATTTTAAAGTCCAAAATTAGGCTCGTATATTAAAAAAACATATTTTGTCCTATACATTAATAGATTTTGTCAATTAGGTAGAGTACTTTTATTTTAAAGTCTAAAATTAGGCTCGTATATTAAAAAACATATTTGATCTTATACATTAATAATTAGTAGTGTACTTGTATTTTAAAGTCTAAAATTAGGCTCCTTTATTAAAAAAACAATTTTATCCTATACATTAATAATTAGTAGAGTACTTGTATTTTAAAGTCAAGTCCAAAATTAGTCTCGTATATTAAAAAAACATATTTTGTCCTATACAATAATAATCAATTAAGTGTCTTCGCTTCTGGTCCTAACCTATATATTTCAATTCATATTTAACATGTTAATCAAGTCAATCCATATTTAACTCATTCATCAAGTCGAAAATGAGATTAATTAACCATTAGTTATTAACAAAATTAGTATTTTAATATGGCCAAGACATATAACCATATCTAGGAATGAACGGCGATTGGGGTCGAGGGGGGCTGACCGACCCCACCGCCCTGCCCATGAATACCGCCAGAATCAAGCTTATGTCGTTGTGCTTCAAGTCTTCGACCCAATGATGTAGAAAGAATAACAAATATGCAACGGCTAATGAAAAGGAGATTGTTAATCAAGGATCAATTGAGAATTTATACTATATTTATTGGAGGCTATGAAGAAACTACACGTTTTGGCTTAATAAAATGTTTATTTAGGCGCTATAAAGTTATTTATGAAGGTATTAAGACACTAAATGTTCTAGTGTATTTTTTTTTCATAGTCATAACATAATTACATCACTTTATTTGTGTTCATGGATTAATGTGAAAATCACATTTTATTTGAGAATCGAGAATAATATTTTGAATGTATAAACTTGGATAATTCACGGTAAAAATTAACTGCATGAAAATAATATATTTATTCGTGACTAGTGGGATTTTAAAGCACATCTTTCACTTAATTTAATATATAAAAACGCCAAACTATAAACAAAGTTCAAGAAACAAAAGAAAAATATAAGTAGGGTTGAATTTAATTTACATCACATTTATTATAAATCCTTTCTATGGATGTGCCTCTCTCCTATTACACTGGAATTCTTGGTAAATTTGTTTGTCAAATTAGCCGCCGTATGTACCGTGTCAGTGCATATTATTGTAGGATAATTTGCCTATAAATTTATAATATTTAATCAAAATATAGTTTTTGCATACAGACTTTACAATTCATATGTAAATTATCAAACTATTAATTTGTTCTATTTTGCAACCAAACTATTAAATTCACATGTAAACGATCAAACTATTAATTTGTTCTGATTTTGCAACCAAACTATTGATTCGATTTGATTTTGCATTTTAACTATTAAATGTGACATCAACCAAAATAATGTTAAATTTTATAGTTAAATAATTCATTGGTTGAATTATGGTTATAGAATTATATCAAACCATTTTAAACTCAAAATCTTAATCGGAAGCAAAATCAGAATAAATCAATTGTGAATTACGTGTTTTAAAATGTTAACAATAATAACACATAACCACATCATACACGCATCGCTAACAAAAGTATTAGACTTTAGTAATAATCTTTAAATGAAATTTTCTGCGTCTATCACTGCATATTTTGACGATCATTTTGTGAAGGTATGGCCGGTATCACTGCATATGTTGGATTTTACGAGATTTGCTCTCCAAAAAAGGTTGAACTCGTCTTTATATCGGCTGCATCAGGAGTTGTAGGTTAGCTTGTTGGCCAATTTGCTAAGCTATTTAGGTGTTATGTCGTTGGAAGCGCAGGATCACAACATAATGTCTTTTAATTATTCTTTAAATTAATTTATAAAAATCCGTTCACCAACTTCTTTTTTCAATTTGAATTTGCATAATTTGTTGGTGATTAAATGAATATGGAATATAATAGTAATAATTAACATAAATAACCATACAGTCAAAAGTCAACTCTAATTCAAGGTTTAAAATATTCAATAAGCATTATCTTTAATAAAAAATATTAATAAAAATAACCTCAGCAATTATCTTCATACTGAAGTAGCAATTTTCTTTTTGGGGCTGTAATTACTTTATATTTTTTAGAGTTAATTTATTTATATATATTACTTTGTTCAAGGTTGACATTTTGAAGAACATATTGGGGTTTGATGATGCATTCAACTACAATGAAGAATCGTACCTGAATGAGCCATAAAGAGGTATATGTATCAAGTGACAAAATTAATTAATTTCTTTTGCATATATAATTAACTGATCTGACCATATAGATTATGGGCCAACAAGATATTGGGTCGGGTCGGGCCGGTCCAATCCAAAGATATATATATACATATAGCCCATATGGCCCTGGCTAGCCACATAAATAAACAAAAAACATATATTTATGATCAAAATTTCTCTTTCGGTCTAATGAGCACAACCCCGGCCCGTACTTTGTTATCTCTAATAAGTGTATGAAATTAATCACAACTATTTAGGTACTTCCCCGAATGGATCGACATATATTTCGAAACTATAGGAGGCAAAATGCTCGATGCGGTGCTACCGAACATTAGACCCCACGGTCGCATCACCGCCTGCGGGACGATTCGCAGTATGACGAGGAGGAGCCAGACGCGACACACAACTTGATGTATGTGATCGTAAAGAAAATCCGAATTTTGTGAATTAAAATAAATTGGAAACTTCAAATTCACTAAGAAAAACATTTAAAATAATTTGGATCAATTATTGTTTTATTTATTTTGTTGTGAAAATGATAATTAAAATAGTGGGAGCCCCTCTTAAGAAATAATTAAATTCTAAGTGTTTAATAAGAGCATCATGGCTCGTTTTATTAAACTAGGATGAATTTAACTCCAAGGCACTGTTTAAATTGTTTTAATAGTTTTAAAGAATATTCAGACTTGTATTTTTCTACTTTTAAAAGTGGAATATTCATAAATGGAACTAAATGTAATGTTTGATAGAGTTAAAAAGGGCTCACACCCTAGAATGAAAGGAGTGATGAATTGCACAACTTTCGAAACTCTAATAACATTAAAAGGTATTTCCAAGTTAACTATTAAAATTAGAATTACTTTTGGAATATGTATAAGTGCACTTGAGAAAGGCACATAAAATTATTCCACTGGATCAAAGGGCCAAGATATATTTTGATCAAATAATCGTGCTCCTTAGCAAGAATTAAGGTTATAAATTGCAAGTATATTTTCGTTTTTATGTACTCTAGCAAACTATGTTGGTAGATTCTTTTACAAGAATTATAGTTTTGAGTACACAGTGGCCAAAGCCTGCTTTGAGTATAAGTGGAGAAAATGTGTGTGAATGTGTAGCACAAGGCCAATAAAGCGGTTGGTATACTCGAAAGCATTCTTTGAGGATAAGTGGGAGATTGTTGGGGTTTGTATACTAAAGATGCTTCGAGCGTACATGCCTTTGTACAGTCAGCTTGTGCATGTATACGAGAAACGCCACGTCCACTTGTTTACCTATTTATGAGAATAAATAATATAATATAATGGTTATTATTGAAATATGATAAACAAGTCTAAGGCTTTTTACTAAGAAGGTCAACTAGGGATATTGAATGAATCTCCTCATTAGTTTTCTAGTAGGGGACTTGGCCAGATCTAGTAAGAAGAAAAACGTATTCACAACCTAGATAGGCTTTGGCTACTTATTGGTATGGTTGCGGTGTTTGTGATAATTCTCTTTTACCTAAGACGAGATTAGTAACACCGGTGTGGTAAAGCACTGAAAGGATCTAATACGAATTGTATTCTTTATTGCTATCTACAGTAAGAATATATTTCAGAAAGTTTATTATTTACTAGTCTATGGAATTAATATCAATATTGTTTATTCAGTCATACGCCACTTTGACTTATCAATATGTGAGAATTTGTACGTATTTTATTCAGTCATACGCCACTTTGACTTATCAATATGTGAGAATTTGTTCATGATATCTTAGGTGGTAGTAATTGAATAACATGAAGGTATTGGAATATTATTTCATAGAATTCGCGGGCCCAGTGTGGTATGATTAAATCCCCAAGAGGTGTTTGAAAAATGAATTTATTATTCAGAAATCTGCGTAGTTGGAATTTATTCCACGAATAATAAATAAAGTTTCAAACTAGAAAACTCTTTGGAGAATAAATTTAATTCAAGTCATATAGCAGACGAAAGAATTAAATTGATTGATTAAGATAATCTTAGACGCGGAAAATATTATAAAATAAAATGGACCCAAGTTATTTGTAATTTGGTGATTTAGATGGGAGTGCAATATTATTCTTTAGTAGAACAAAATAATATTCCATTGATAATATATTAAATCATGGGTCATTTAATTTAATTAGTTATTTATCTAATGGGTGAGCCCAACATATATTTCATTCCATGGACCACCATCCTAGCCCAATAAGTCTAAGTCTATAAATAGTGAAGAGATGGGCAAACCCTAGCACACCATAGACCACAAGACAACACACTCCTCCTAAACCCTAGCTGCCAAGTCGGCGGTCTCTCTCTCTCCCTCTTGGTCTCGAATTTCGTGCCTAGCACGTGGGATAATTAGGGTTTTGATCTTTGTTCTTGATCTATCCTAATTCCTAGGATTAGATCGAGGTAATCTGGTGTTTGTGATTGGTTTTCCCTAGATCTCATATCACTTTTATTTGGTTATTCAAAATCCACCCACACGGATGAGTAATCAAGGACAAGGGAATAGTATTGAAGATTCGTGATCGATAAACCAAAGATATCCGGGTGGTGAAGCGAACAACATCAATCCAATGATGGATCAAGAGGTAACATAATTATCTACACGTCAAATTGCATGATTATGTGTTTATTTGATGTGTAATCTATAGATCTATGTTTATTGCATGAAATTGGAATTGAATGCATAGTCACCTAAATAGATCCGTTTTGAGGACCCGTTTGGGTTCCATGTCTTCCGCTGCGGATGCGCCAACAATAAATTATGGTTTTCATCTTTGTTCTTGATCTATCCTAATTCATAGGATTAGATCGAGGCAATCTCGTGTTTAGTATTTGGTTTTCCTAGATATCTTCAAAGCTATTTGTTGATTATCCAAGTTCCGCCCACACGGATGGATGATCAAGGACAAGGGAATATGATAAGGCAAATTTCATGCATCGGTTATGGGGTTAAATTCAATAATTTTCGGGGCCTAACGCATTTTTTAAGCCAGGTATGTGGAAAAATCGCCATATCTAGGAAGTGGAGGAGATAATTGCCTGGTGAAGGAATTCAGCAGAACAGAGAGCAGAAAAGGAATAAATTTCCAGACGGAGGAGATCACCAGACGGAGGGCAAAGTGGAGAATTCAAAAGGAGATTCTAGAAGATCGACTCCTCATCTATAAATAGAGAGCACGCGACACACATGGGAGGATCATCACTCACATCACATTTTCGCTCTTCGCTCACTTTCACACACAATCCACACACAATTGGGGAAATGCGATTCATGGGGGTTCATCGGGGTTTTTAGTTGTTAGTTGTTGTGTACCACCGTCCTCGTGAAGGGCGAAGAAACAATTTACCGCTTTTTAGTTAATTTCTGTGTGGAATTCGTCCGAGACTTCGCTGTTCGAAGCTCAGCTCTCTTTTGCTTTTGTGAAGCGTAATTCTCGTGGTTATGAAAGTTCTAATTTCTGTTATTGTTATGTTTGATTCTGAGGTTGATGTTGATTTCTGAGTTTGGAGTTGATTTACTTGTTGTTGATGCTTTTCGCACTTGATATGATGGTTTGGAGTTGAATATTAGTTTAATTGTTGTTGATCGGAGTAGATTTGTTGAATCGGAGTTAATGGAGTTGGATTTGATCGTTGTTGGGTTCAGATTGCTTGGATCCGGAGTGGATTAAGCGTTCGACTTATGGATCTGGAGCAGAGTGGTTGGATTCTGCATGGTTTTTGATGTTTGGTTTATGTTCTTCGGTTTGCTTCGTCTAGTAGATGTAGATCTGTTCATTTTCCCGTTAATCGCTATTTCTGACGTTCGAATCATCATGCTCTTTTTTGATCTGGGTTTATGCTCTGTTTTCTCCATGTTTATGCTTGAATCGTTTGAAGGTATGAAGGTCGTTGTTGGTTAAATTCCAGAGTTAGTTATTTGCAGCTTTTCATTCATACCTTGCTGTTTTGGGAAAATGGTCCCCACTGCAGGTTTGATCTCTGTTTCGCCAGTTTAAGCAGTATGTTTGCAAGGTCGAGGAATTTTCGTACTGTTTTCATGAGTTGTTTGAGAAGCTATGGTCCTGATGCATGCGTGCATGATGTTTTCCATTTCCTAGGTCTAGCTGGTAGATAAATTTCGTTTTCAGTCTAGTAGTTAAATTTTCAACCCAAAGTTGCGTGGCAGCAGCCAAAAACCTTTTCCAAAACTCTCTAAATGCATTCGAGCGCATCCGTCTTCGTGGGATCGATCCCTACTTCCCTGTACTAGCCAATAGTATAGCGGGTTGAGGGTTTTTAAACGGGAAATTATGTGTCCGACGACCTAGATTTGAAGGTTCCTTGAGTTCCTAGACCTAGTGATCTAGCGAATCCTCTGAACCCGATAAGCTTGATATAACACACTGAACACACTGCACTTCCATGTCTTTTCAAATGGCGTCGTTGCCGGGGATGGATGGCGAATCCTCTGGACCCGATAAGATTGATATAAGCTTGATATAGTTTCATTTTGAATTGTTTGTTTTCTTTCCTTTTCAGTTTATGAGCAAGGGCTCAAGGTTCGGTCACTGGAATTACGCACCTGGTTGGAGAAGCGCCCAGTCTAGTTGGCAGGTCAAGGAAACAACTTTCCCAGTTATCACCAGATCGGGGCTAACTATAGGAGATCCGGAACCGTTGAGTTCAGATAGTGACGAGGATCACAAGTCGTCAGTCAAGGAGGAGTTTGAGCCATATTCAGATACAGACGAAAGAGAGATCGGTGACATGGCACAAGTAGTCGATCCCGATCCTGAGATCGGTTCGCTCACTGCCCATCTAAATGGTGAGCCAGCCCAGGCTATTGTTACAAATCAGCGTCAGAGGTCCATCTATACCAAGACAAACGTGCTAAGCATTCTACCGACGTTCTCTGGGCGAAGGAACGAGTGTCCATAAGAGTTCCTGAACGAGTTCAGCAAGCTGTGCAGCATTCAGAAAAGGCCAACGATGCGACGGATGAAGACTATCGCCTACGCGCAATTCCATTTGCCTTGAAGGGAGAGGCCAACACATGGTTGTTGAGGCTACCTCATGATTCGGTTGTTGAGGCTACCTCATGATTCTATCCGTACCTGGAGAGATTTAAAATTGGAGTTCCTATACTACTTTTTCCCCTCAAACAAAACGAATGCCTTCTAGAAGGAGATTGTGGAGTGTAAGCAGGAGTACGATGAATCTCTGAGTCAATATTGGTCGCGTTTCAAGGGGTTGTTAGATGCTTGCCCGAATCACAGAATGATAGAGGCTGAAACTTATTACCTGTTTTATGAGGGAGCAACCCCTGAGTCAAAGGATCTGATGAATTCCTCGAGTAGGGGGAAATTTTACCAAGAATAAAGCAAGTGAATCAAGAGAAACCTTGGGAAGGTTGATTGATGCCAAGAAGACATACGACAACCCGCAGAGCATTATGAGAAGAGGTTCGGCTAATGCAGTGATGGAGCAGGGGGAAGAAAGGGTAGAGGCAAGGATTGATAGGCTTGAGAAAGCGCTTTTGAGCGCAATCGAGATGAGCAACCCTCCTGCCTCACAAGAGAAAGAGAAAACTTCAGGCCCAGGAGAAGCTCCACCCCAGCAATACTATGGCCCTCAAGAGGGAGACTACCAGGCCCAGGTGAATTCAATAGGAAGCTGGAATCTAGATGGGAGTTGGAATCAAGGGAAACAGAGGGAGACACCATGGAGAACCCACCCAAACTTTAAATGGTACGACAATGATCCAACCCAGCCACCTCCACAACAGAACACCAGAGATTATTCGCACCCACCAGAGAGACAGTTTAACTGGTCAGGGAGAAATCAGGAGGGGCAGAACAACTGGGGCAACCAGAATCAAGGGGACCAATCTAATCGGGGCAATAGGAACCAGAACAACCAAGGAAACTCCTTGTGTACCACCACACCAGAGGAGTAACCAGGGGAATTATCAGAATTCCCAACCCAATTATCAGGGTAATCAGGGGCCAGGAAACCAGTACAACAATAACCCAGGAGGTCAAGGGAATTTCCGCCCGAACCAGGGGAGTGGATCTAATCACAGTCAAGGATCAGGAAATAGTCAACTGAATTCTAAGCCATAGAGAAGTATGGATGACATGGTGCACGACCTAGTCAGTAATCAACAACATATGCAAAACAACATGCATAAACTTTAGGACGCTCAGATGGAGCACAAGGCGGCAATGGACATGATGGCGAAACAGTTATCTCAGATAGCAACCTCCTTAAGTGAGATACGAGGGAACGAAGGGAAGATCCCTGCCATAGTCAAGCCGCCAGACAGGGCAAACATTAGTCAGATTACCCTGAGGTCTGGGCGCGAGTACAAAGGGCCGACAATGAAGATTGATGAAAGCATATCTCCAAGGACATTGGAGAAAGAGAGCCCAGTCACCCACAGAGATGGCATGGAAACAGGGGATGACATCCAGACTGGTGATTTGGAACAACCACTACCTCAAATGACCGATCCATTCTTCCTAGACCCAGAACCTGAGGTGGAAGTCGAAGAAGTCAGGAAAGAGGTTGGGGAATCTTCTAAGAGAAACCAAGAAGAAGAAAGAGGACATAGTAGACTTCATGGAAATCTTCGGGAAGCTGGTGATCAACCTGCCGTTCCTGCAGGCCCTGAAGCTGCCTATCTTAAGCAAATTCATCAAGGAGTTTATCGCCGGGAATACTAAGCCCAGTGGAAAAATTTTGATTGGAGATAACGTGTCAGCAGTGATTCAGAAGAAGAGGTTGCCCTCAAAACGTTCTGACCCAGGTATGTTCACTCTACCTATCTCTATTGGTGATATCATGATCGAGCATGCCATGTGTGACTTAGGGGCTTCAATTAATGTGTTACCTCTTCCCATTTATAGAAAGTTGGTAGGGGTTAGGATGGTTGACACAAAGGTGGTAATCCAATTAGTTGATAGGACATGCATATGCCCAGAAGGTGTCCTTGAGAACGTAATAGTTAAGGTGCATGAATTCATCTACCCGGCTGATTTCCATGTTATAAAGATGAGTGAGAACGAATCTGCTGAGTCTAGCGGCGTACTCTTAGGTAGACAATTCCTACATACCGCTAAGACGATTATTAATGTCTTTGATGGAACTATACGCCTGGATTATCATGGGGAAAAGTACACGTTTAGCATTGATGAGGCTATGAAAAAACCTTTGGATGTTGAGAAATTGCATGCTGTCGATGTAATTAACCCCCTGGTCCAAGAATATCTTGAGACTGAATTAATGCAGGAGCAGATTGACAATTCAGAGTTGAGTCACAACATGGACAGAGAAGTTGCAGGATGGTGTGAAGCCATGAACACTTTCGAGCTAACCGATGAGGAACTAGCCGAGGCAATTGTGAAATTTTTTAAGAATTCCGATTCTGTCAGGTCAAGGGAATCACCTCAGGTTGCCAGCATGGAAAATGCTCTGGGGTCTGATGGCTTGATGAAAGGAGCCGAAGAAAAGAATCCCTTGCCCCAGGAAACAAATACACCCAAGAAGGAATTGAAGACATTTCCACCCGGTCTCAAGTATGCGTATCTTGAGGAGAACGAGATGTTCCCAGTCATTGTGAACAGCAACTTGACCCAGGAGCAAGAGGGAAGGTTGTTGGAAGTAATCCGGAGAAACAAGAAAGCTATTGGATGGACTCTCTCTGATGTCTGCATGCATCACATCATACTGGAGGAGGGTGCGAAAGCCCACAGGGATTCCCAGAGGAAGTTAAACCCGAATATGAGAGAAGAGGTCTTGAAGAGGTGTTAAAATTACTGTCTTTGGGCATCATCTATTCTATTCCAGACTGTGAGTGGGTTAGTCCGGTCCACATTGTGCCGAAGAAGTCAGGGATCCAGGTGGTGAAGAATGATAAAATGAACTTGTTCCCACGCGACTTGTCACGGGGTAGAGAATGTGCATCGACTACAGGAAATTGAATGAGGCCACTCGAACGGATCACTTTCCATTGCCTTTCATCGACCAAATGTTGGAAAGGTTGGCAGGCAAACAGTTTTTCTGCTTTCTGGATGGGTATAGCGGGTATTTTAAAATTTACGTAGACCCGGAAGATCAGGAGAAAACCACATTTACGTGCCCCTTCGGGACGTACGCCTATAGGAGGATGCCATTCGGCCTATGCAATGCCCCAGGGTACTTTTCAGCGATGCATGATGAGCATCTTCTCGGACTTGCTGGAGGTATGTATTGAGATATTTATGGACGATTTTACCGTGTATGGAGACTCTTTCGATTCTTGCTTGCAGCCTTAGACCCTAGTTTAGGTGCCAGGAGAAGAATCTGGTCCTTAATTTCGAGAAGTGCCACTTCATGGTACAATAAGGGACTTGTCCTTGGTCACGTAGTTTCAGAGAGAGGAATACAAGTGGATAAAGCGAAGGTGGACGTTATCTCGAAACTTCCTCACCCAACTAATCAAAAGGAAGTGAGAAGATTTCCTAGGTCATGCAGGGTTCTACAGGCGATTCATCAAGGATTTCTCAAAATTGCACATCCACTTACCCTCCTCCTGCAAAATGACGTTGAATTCGATTTCAACGAAGTCTGCCAAAAAAGCTTTTCAGCTCTTGAAAGATAAACTAGTATCTGCTCTTATCATCTGGGTACCCGACTGGAGTCAGCCGTTTGAAATAATGTGTGATGCAAGCGACTTTGCAGTGGGAGCAGTACTCGGTCAAATATTGATGGGAAGAGATTACGTGATCTTCTATGCATCGAAGACGCTCAACCAGGCCCAGAAGAACTACGACACCACGGAGAAGAAAATGTTAGCAGTCGTGTATTCATTCGAGAAATTTCAGCCGGCACTTACTGGGTTTGAGAGTGATAGTTTTTACCGACCACGCGGCTATCAAGTACTTACTGGCAAAGAAGGAATCAAAGCCAAGGTTAATCCGGTGGGTGTTTGCTTCTACAAGACTACAAGAGTTTGACTGGGAGGTGAGGGACAAGAAAGGGATAGAGAACAAGGTGGCTGACCATCTAAGTCGGATCTTTCAAGGAGAGACTGAGGAAGCTATACCAGATGCATTCCTAGAGGAACATCTGTACTACATAGGAGAATCTCCTAGACACATCAGTTGGGAAGAAATAATGGCGATAACCAGTCCAGGAGATGCTGAAAAGGAGAAGTATCCGCTGAAAACAGAACCATGGTTCGCCGACCTGGCAAATTACTTGGTCACAAGAGAGGGTATAGTTCACAAGAAATTTCCCGAGCCCAGAAGATGAAGCTCAAAAGCGAGGCTAAGTATTATTTTTGGGACGATCCTTACTTGTGGAAGATGGGAGAGGATCAGGTAATCAGGAGATGTATCCCAGAATGGAACAGAGGGATATACTTAATCATTGTCATGCATTGGCATGTGGAGGTCATTTTGGACCAAGGAAGACCGCAAGGAAAGTTTTAGATAGTGGATTCTATTGGCCTACATTACATAAGGACTCCTTTGAATTCTGTCCAAAATTGTGAACGATGCCAGGCAAACGGGAGGAATTCAAAGAGAGATGGAATTTCAAGAGAGATGAGATGCCACAGTCCCAGTAATTGTCTGCGAAATCTTCGACGTCTGAGGGATGGACTTTATGGGTCCGATTCCCATCTTCTTACGGAAATTCGTACTTCCCTGGTGGCCGGTAGATTATGTATCGAAGTGGATAGAAGCCAAGGCAACCACTTCTGTGAATCAAGACGGAGGTGGCGAAATTCTTAGAGCTAACATTTTTAACAGGTACGGTGTGCCCCGAGCTATTATATCTGACCAAGGAACGCACTTCCGTAACCGAACCATAGAAGCTCTGATGAAGAAATACGGAGTCCACCATAGGCTTCTACTCCTTACCATCCCTAGTCTAATGGACAGGTAGAGATCTCGAACAGGACATCAAGGATGGAATTTGTACAGAGTTAGCTCTTCAAGAGCCACTTCATGCCTGGGTTGATGATTCATAACATAGTCTTCCTCTACGAATGTTGCGTGAGTACTCACAAAACTTTCTTATCGTCGGAGACTAAAGATATTCATAACCTTTCGTTTTGGGGGTATATTGATAAATCCCCCCCCCCCCCCCCCCCCCCCCCCCAAACCATACATCTGTCCTGACATAGCTTAGTTGGATCATATTTCCAAGACAGAGCCGGGCAACCCAAATCTTGAGATGTGCTAGATTGGGCTTGCGCCCAGTCCACAACTCATAAGGAGTAGTAGGTACGGATTTTGACGGTAAGTTGTCCAATATATGGCTTGTAGAAAGCAAGGCATGTCCCCAAAATGAAGTAGGTAGCAGTGCATAACTCATCATTGATCGGACCATGTTCAACAAGGTCATGTTCCTTCTTTCAGCCACACCGTTCTGCTGGGACGTGCCCGGCACAGTCAATTGGGATTGAATTCCAGACTCCGATAAGTAGTCCAAAAACTCAGCACTGAGGTATTCGCCTCCACGATCAGATCGCAGGCATTTGATACTCTTACCATGATACTTCTCCACTTGAGCCTTAAAGTCCTTGAACTTGTCAAAAGACTCTGACTTGTGGGGTCATCAATTAGACGTATCCAATTTTTGAGAAGTCTTCAATGAATGTGATGAAGTATCGAAAACCACCTCTTGCTTCAGTAGACATTGGTCCACATACATCGGAATGAACGAGCTCAAGTACTCCTTGGCCCTATTGCCCTTAGCCTGAAAAGGCCTCTTGGTCATCTTGCCTTCTAAGCATGACTCACACTTATGAAAGGTTCCTCCTCTAGACCTTTAATAAGATCTTGTTGAACAAGAGAATGGATCATCCTTTCATTGGCATGACCAAGTCTAAAGTGCCATAAGTATGTTTCGTTCATTGAACTTGAAGGTTCTTTTCGTTTCTTTGAAATTTTCGATGTTGTATTGAGTTCTAATTTGCGATTATTATATTGTGTAGATGTGATTGTGTACAGATCGTTTTCCATGATACCAAGACAAATATAAGAACCATCTTTCTTAATAACGCAATTGTCATTAAAAGAAATCGAATATCCATCAAAAACTAATTTAGAAACTTAAATTAAATTTCTTCTAAAAGTAGGTATCAACAAAACATTCTTCAAAATCAAAAATCTATCACAACTAAAATGCAAATAAATGTCTCCCACTGCAACGGCCGCCACTTTTGTAGCGTCGCCCAGCTGGACTTTGATCTCATGATCATGTAGCCGTCTTGTCACCTGCATTAAGTCAGGATCAAAACAAATATGATTAGTTGCTCCTGTGTCAGTAACCCAAGTGCATGTAGATGTCGAAGCCAAGCATGACTCGACTACTAGAGCTTGGTGCATACCTGTAGCCTTGCCCTTTTTAGGACAGTCTGGCTTCCAATGCCCCTTCTCTCCACACTTGAAACACTTCCCCGTGGGCTTCTTGTTAGCCCTTTTCTTCTTCTTTCCCTTAGCCACTTTGCCCGATTCTGAGTTCGGTGCCTGCCTTTCCTTTGCTAGGCTTGAAGCCAGAGGAACGAGGCGCCGAAGTCATCATGGCAGCCTTAGCCTGAACCATAAGGTCCTCTGCCGACTGAAGTTCAGTCAACAGTTGTGCCAAGGTGTAATTCCTTTTGTTCATCTCGAAATTGAGCTTGAACTGCTGGAAGCTAGGGGGAAGACTTTGAAGGATAATTGTTACCTGGGACTAGGGATCGATCGTCCCTCCCAAAACCTCAATTTGGTTGAGGTTGCCCATCATCTCGAGGACATGGTCCCTCACAGAGGAGCCTTCCTTCATTGTCTTCGACATGATACTCCGAAAGGCTTGAGACTTGGCCGTTCGATTCTGAGTACCAAAAAGATTCTTGAGATTTTGCATGATCTCGGCGGCAGTTTCTATGGCATTATGCGGATGCTTGAGTACTGAAGACATAGAAGCGAACATGTAGCACTTAGTCATCTCATTCGCCTTATGCCACCGTTTGTGTGCATCTCTAACTCCTGCCGCAGCGTTAGCCGCCGGCACTGGAGGTCGCGGGGTTGTGAGCACAAAGTTAAAATTTTGTACCCTCCAGAGGAGGTCAATACGCATTAAAATCTTACAATTTTACTGATCACAATCATCGACGCATAGTCCAGAGACACAAAGTAGCATGGCCGCCTAATGTTGCCTAAACAAGACCACCGAATTTAGCATTACAGAATCTCATTCCTACAACACACTCACATAACAATGCTTATGTGCTGCTAACAAGATCAAGCTATCTCATAAATTCTGTGTGAACTTCTGAATCTCGTAGTTTCTTAGGATTATTGTCCTCACAAAGCAGGTGGCGATAATATTGGAAACCACATTCTAGTTCATACTATTTATATTTGAGAAGTCCGCCCTTACGAACTCGCTATTTTCTTAGGATTATTGTCCCCATAGAGCAGGTGACGATAATATTAGAAAAAAGCTTCATAAATTGCAGACCAATTGATGGAGACCATATACAAACGTTGAGTTCATAATTATAGCATAGATATTTTGGGTTATGGTTTTTATTCAATTATCCTTAGCCTTAAGGAGGAAAAAGGCTTAATTAAATTCTATTAGTATTTAATTGACTGGATAATTAAATCTTATAATGTATTTATTATCTCATCTTAGGAAATAATTATTCTAGAATTTAATTCTTGTTCATGTCTTCTATAAGATATATCTAAAATAAACAAAGTATTTAATTCTTAATTAGACATGAAATATTAAATACAAATTATTTCCATGTTCAAGATTAGGAAGAGAAATTATATAATTTAATGTATTCATACATATCTATCCTAATTAGGATTCTAGATATATAAATATTAGGAAAATATTAAGAAACTATTAAATTATTCTCATCCATATCATCTAGGAATAAAATAATATTATTTATTTCCATAGATATAGATAATAATAAAAATATTCCTAAAATCTAGGTAAATCTTCCAAAAAGATTTTATTTCCATTAAATAGTAATATTTTAATGATATCTTTTAATTAATGAATTAAATAATCATTAAAATAATCTTTCATCGTTATCTCATCGATCAAGATGTGCATGAGCGATGAACGACGAAGATCCGACGAGTTCTTCATCGGACCACGACACACGCGGCGTCACAGCCACCGGCGCGCAGGTGGCCCGCCAGCGTCTCGATCAACGGCTCGTTGGGTGTCGCAGGCATCTCGGCCAGGAGCGTGCGCGGTGGCGCGGCTCCTCTCGGCCAGCAGCGCGCGCGGTGACGCACCTGCTCTCGGCCAGCTCTGACCGCCCGTCTCGGTCCATCTCGCTCCAGCTCCTCCCTCTGCCCGAGCCAGCGTCTTGCGCACAAGCGCGACGCTCTCGGCCAGGCTTTCCGTCGGGTGGCGCCGGACCTTCAGCCTAGGGTTGGGGCTGGGCGTCTCGGTGTCTCGGCAAGTTCTCGGTCGAACCGCCGCACCGCGCCAGCGCCTCGTCGAAGCTTCGGGCGAGAGTCGCCTAGGGTTTGCGGTCTCGGTCACCAAGAACATGTTTCGCAATCAATTAATACATGCATACATGAATTTCGCGAAATTTAAATCCAAATAATCAGAGCCAAAGACTGGCTCTGATACCAATTGAAGGGGTTGGCAGCGGAAGCGTTGCGCTTGTAACGGATCACATAAACTGATCTATTTAGCAGATTATTTAGATAAATTCTATTCGCGTAATTATCACATGTATCATGCTCATAACTTGAATTTAAACATGCTTTAGCACAAATAATTCCTAAAACATGCTTACTACGAAGTTAGCCAAATTACCTCGTTGATTCTCTTGAGAGTCGAAGATGGCTTGCGTCTTCTCCACGTAAAGATCTTGAGTACTGGACCTCGGATTTTCTGACTGGTGTCCCGGACTATAAACTGATATTTGTGTGGGCAAATCTCACCAGAATACTAGGACTTAAATAAAGAAGACAGACAGAATTCTGCTCATGGAAGGAGAGCAAAATTTCGACTGCCTCTAGGATAAGGGGGGACGAAAATTTGACTAAAAACAATAATGAAAAAGTTGTCTTCTGTCTCCTTTATTCTCCTATTTATATTAAGTCGCATATTGGGCCCAGTCAGGGATCTAAGGAAGAATTTGGACATGGCCTCATCCAATTAGCTTTTTACTAATTAAATTGAACCCACAATTTAAAACAAGCTTATATTGGAATATTACGAGCAGCCACTACAGAAGTTATATTGCACTGCCTTTCCAAATCCAAAATTACAAGTATTCCGGGTTTCCTTTAATTTGTTTAATTCATTTCCCGCGCTTAAAATAGAAACATCCATTAATTAATTAATGTCTGCTATGGGATTAATTAATGAACATATTTTTAATCTCCAAGAGTGGACTTAGCAAGAAACTCTTATTTATTATTCATAGAGTAATTAAACTCCAACTAGCTAGGTTCCGAATAATAAAACTTCGTTTCGAGCTCCTCTTGTGGATGTTATCAAACGAGACTCTCCTCGCGCATGATTCAACATAATAGCAATCCTAGCACCGCTAGATAATGATCACCACTACCCAATATACCTGGATCGTTGGGTGACGAAAAACCCGCACCTTTGGTAAGTCAAAGTAGTAGATACTCAATATCGTATGCTCAATGCCAACGTACATTGATTAAGAAATTATTTATCAAGACCTCGTCTTTCAGTAGATAGCATAAAGACTCGTCTTGCTGTTAGATCCATTCAGTGCTATACCACACCAACGTCATCTTATTTAAATAAGGCTTAGAAATAATCGGACTCACATTGCAACCTTTCACGATAGGTAGTCTAGCCCTATCTAGGTTGTGAAATTATTATTTTTCTTTGTTCAGAACTGACCGCGTACCTTAAATTGAGCGCAGCCCACAACCGGTCTACTAAAACAAAGACTTAGACTTTATTATGTTCGCTTATACATTTAAATATGCAATAAACATCCATTAAATGTAAAACATAACAACATTTTGACAAAAATAATCTGTTGCATTACTTGGAAAAGAATAATTAGAGTTTTACAGTATTCAATCACTCGAAAGGTGATTTCTAGCATACAAACCCTAACAATATATATATATAGATTGCAGTAATTACTCCTAATTAAATCCTCCAATAAAAAAAATCACCAAATATTCTATTACTATTCATAGTTTTATGTTCGTCAACTTAATACAAATTTAAAAATATTAATAATCACATATAAATTTCAAGATCAATTAAATGCATTCCATATACTACTCATTTTATCTATCCATTCCATGTTTGTTTCATGTCTTTTATTCCCTTAATCAAATTCTAAGTTACTATTTCCACTAGGTACTTTATACTCCGTAATTACTAATCTTACTTAGTAAATTGAATTTAGTGTTTCCGGTATTAAATGATCATTTAAAGGACATGAAAAATGAAGTGAGGAATATAAGTTATTTTTCACTTTTCACCTGTCCAAAACCGTCTGCGACTTCCTGCTTCTTCCCCAGCGGCACCGCCCCAGACAGAACCATCCTAATCGAGCTCAGGTCGAAGTTATCCACCAACAGAATTATTTTTGACATAGATGTTTCATATTTTTATTAGTGTGATGGTAGAACGTGTCGCAGAATTATTTCACCTACTGACATAGATCAATTGTTGTAACACCACGTATTTTGTATTTACATTCACATACATACATATATTTATTATAGGGATGGGGTCCTCTTCTATTGCTTATAGCATCATAATCCAAAATCAAGACCAAATCTCCACCCTTAGATTTTAAAATTAGTGGATGAGATTAAATCTTACGATTCTCAATAAATAGTAGACAAAATATCAACACATTTTTATTGAGATTTCACATGTATTATATTGAAATTTTACATGCAATATATTGATATTTTATATGCATTATATTGAGATTTTTTTATGTATTTGTTGATAAAAAATATGCTTATCAACATATACGAAAACTGAAACAAAAATCATCAAATTTCATCATCCGAACGTCGTCGGAACATATGCAAGTGAGATCTTGCAACGTCCCACTCTCTGAACCCTAATTTTCGAACCATAAAATTTTTTCATTAAATGCTTTTAATGCCGTGAAGTATGTGGATTAAATGATGAGTGAATTAATTGCATGAATTCTTTGTGACCTAATTGCGATTTGGAGTTGAGATTTGGTTTGAATAGTCAAATCCGTTGAGTATATGACGTGGCAGTTGAATAGTCAATACTATTGAAGAAATGACATGGCCGTTGTATGGTCAATATCGTTGAATATGTGACGTGACCGTGTGAATTATGATGCGGGGTGAAATATATTGTGGTGAATTATTTCCTAAGGGCGAGTGAGATTAAATTCATTCATCAATAAATATCATACATATTTTTCTTGAAATTTTCGACCACTATGATTTATGGGAAAGGAATTCTATTTTCTTGGATTTAATTATTTGCTTGGGATATTCATCCAAATTAAATCCAAAGTCCGATTATTCTCCATTTCCTCCATGAAACTTTTGACCCCTATGCTTATACTATGGAGATTTCGAAAATCTCCTATTTATGGGAGAAGGAATTATTTTATAATATTATTTGATCCCTTATTTATTCCCTTGCATGAATAAATATAAATATCATAGCAAATCTTACCATATCTAAGGAGATCTTGCCATATCCTATTTAAATTAGGATTTTAATTTAATTCCTTGTGGGAGAGGAATAAAAATCGCCTACTTCCCTATTTTAATAGTGGAAATTTTTATTTTTATTCTGCTCCGTGATATTTTATTCTACTTTGTGATATTCCAAGTAAATTCCAAGTTAATTCATATGCTGATTAAACAATGTAGAATTCGAAATCCCTTATTTCTCTACCAGAATTAACGCCACTTTCTCTCTCCCATATCTTCCCAAATCTTTATTTAATTAATTATGGGAATATATTCTTGCACTCTATAAATAAGAGAGAAAACCTAACCCTAACCCCCACTAAATACACGCCTACTTCTCTCCCTCACTCCACTCTCCACTCTCCCTCTCACTCTCAATTTTTCTTCTACTTTTCTCCAAGAATTCTTCATTCTTTGCAAAGAATTGAAGTTGAAACTCAAGAATTGTTGAAGAATCAAGGCTAATACATTGTTCTACCGTTCGTTTCTATCAAGAAAAGGTATTTTTGATCTATCTTTTTTCGTCTAACCGATTAATTGGTGTTCTTGAACCCTCATGCATATAGATCGAGCGAAAAGGGGAAACAATTGGTGAATTAGAAGTGTTGTGCGTGTGTGTGTGCCGCGCGTGTGTGCGTGTGTGTGCGTGTGATATGTGTTGTGTGAAGAACACTCATGCGTGACCATGTTTTGATGATAGATCTGGTGTTGTAGTATGAATAAATTGATATGAAGAGCATGTCTTGATTGTGATTATTAATATAAAACAAATCAATGGGAAAAGGGAAACGTTTGGGGACATGCATGATTTTGAGTCGTTAATCGAGACTGATTTGTGATACATACTCCCTCCGTCCCGCACTACTCGCACTTATTTCCTTTTTGGGCGTCCCAAGTTACTTGCACTCTTTCCATTTTTAGTAAAAAATTTCACCTACAGCCGTCATTTTTTACTTTCCTATACACTCATTCCTTAATCTCCGAGCCGAAAAGGAAATGAGCGAGTAGCCCGGGACGGAGGGAGTATTATTTAAAGGTGATAACTCGCGCTCAAAGCGTGATAGCAAAGGGAAGAAAGTACTTGAGTTCTAAGCAGTCGAGGTGGGCTTTCTTTTAAAATAAGGACAACGTCCTAAATCTTTATCGTTGAGAATGAAATCTGTGTTTATCATGCCGTGATTTGTTTTGTCGTGCCTATCCGTTGTGGCCTTGCCACTATTATTAAATCGAATTCGGATCCTCGTAGGGCAGCAAACCCTACTTGGATTAGTGTACACCAATGTTAGACCGTGTGTCAGCGTACGGGTTGGCCAGTCTAGTGACCTGGTTTGCGGCCGCATTCCTTGTCATGTAGAATGAGCTCCACAGTGGCTGCATACTAATTTGCTCTTGTCTTTTTCCTTTCGGTAGCTAGGATTTCTCGGTGGTTGGTGGTGTTAGGATGTGGGTGCTCGATTTCTGTCGAATACGGTGAGGCCTACTCCGATTCCAGATTCCTTGGTTTCTGGGTTGAGTAAATTCTCGTTGACAGACTCTCGTCTGACTAGTCCGTATGCCTTCCTTGCTGTCGGAATTGGATCCATATTTAGGATCTCTCTCTTGATTTTGTCGTATTTGTGGTCATCTAATGCCCATACGAACTGGTACAATCTGTGCCTCTATGTGTTCTGGTTGTATTTTTGCTGGACGGAGTGTCCATCGGGTTTGGATCCCTGGTGTCGATTGAAATCCAGAGATCTTTAAGTTTTTGGAATAGACTCTCCAGTGATAAGTCTTCTTGTTTGATGTTGTATGCTTGTCTGTGCAGGTCTGAAACTAGAATTGGTCGGCGCCGCTTCCATACGTTGTGGCCATACTATCCCACAAGTCGTAGGCCGTTTCGTATTGGGAGACCTCATTGACGAGGCTGGCGTCGATGTTGTTTATGATCCAGTTGAAGCAGCAATCATCACGCTGTTGCCATCGGTTGTAGTTTGGTTCTGTTGGTGGGGGAGGATCTGTAACTCCAGTTATGTCAGATGCCAGACAATTCCCACAGATCCCCCTTCTCATCAGTTTCGCCCATAAGGGATAGTTATCCCCGTTGAGTTTTTCTGCCAGGCGCACCTCGCCTAGTGATTCAACTGATGAAGGCTGCTGGTTTGGATTTTTCTGAGACAGTCTCATGAATTCAGCGAATTGTTCGGTTGAAAGGGTTAAGGGTTACGGGGTAGGTTACTCAGTCTCTGGATCGTTAAAAAATATCAACTGATGACAAAATAGTAGTAATAGAAAATGTCAACACAATATCAACACAGCATCAACCGTTGAGACTATGTTGACATTTTCTGTTGCTACTATTTTTTCATCTATTGACATTTTCTAACGGTCCAGATCACCATTTAGGGTTTTTACAATATTTAAAGTTTGTATTTGATTACATTTCTAAGCTTATAGCCCCATCGTTTAAGACATTAATTAATGATATAGAGAGAGATTGAAAGGGCCATGTCGTCTTATAAATAAGTTTATAGCCCCCGTGTGACACATTAATTAATTAGAGAGAGTGAGATTGAAAGGGCCATGTCGTCGTGTTCGCTGTCATGCGTGTCGTCTGTTGTGGCCAAAGCCCATGAGAAAATACACAACTCATGTTCTTACTTTCATTATAGAGTATTATTTCCACCGCCCATAAAAATGAGTTAAGTTGGATTGTCCTACACATGTACTTCTGTGCAATAGTTATATTTGTGGCGATCCTATTACATGAATAGCCTCAGGGACACCTGTTACAATTTTCACAAGTCCTTGCTAATTAATAGTAAGAAAAGGGGTTTGAATATGGGGGTTGTTCTTATTTTATTGGAGGAGGCTCAAAATCTCGTGCTAAAGAGCGTGGAGCTCCGAGTCCTCTTCAAGGCATAATATTGTTTAATTCGATGCAAAGCGAACAACCTTACCAAAGCTTCACATGCCGCAAATCATCTTGAAAGAGAGGGGAGCCTTCGAACGCGGACGCCGCGAGCAAACATATTAATGATGAAGAAGTTTGTTCCTAATTGTTCCAGGGCAACTAGAAAAGAGATTCTTTAACCAGAAAGAATTCGGTACAGATGTAGGATACCTATCCAGAAGTTTTCGAATTTCGTGTAATAAGCTTTTCTGTTTAGCAACCCCAGTTAAAAAATAATCGCAAAAATCCCAACATTTAACTACCCAACCACTTCGTTTCTTTTTGTCCAAGTCACTTCTTTTTTGAGAAGCTACAAATTAATCTAGTTACTAATCTATTTCGAAGGTGACTTACTTTTTTTGTCCCAATTAAGATTACTCTTACTAAAAATAGAAACATTTTTATCTTTACTTTATTTACTATTGTACTCCCTCCGTCCCTCTATAGCTGAGTCGTATTCCTTTTTGGGTTGTCAAATTGTAGCTGAGTCGTTTCCTTTTTTGGCAAAAAAGCGACAACTTTTCTTCTCTCTTACTTTACTCTCTCTTACTTTATTCTCTCTTCATCTCTCTACCCCTTTCCTTTTCTACTTTATTATTCATTTACTTACCTCACCTAACACAACTTTTCTTAAATCCCGTGCCGAAAATAAATGTCTCTACTACAGAGGAACGGAGGGAGTATTTTACTCTCTCCCCAATTAATAAACAAAATAAAGCTGCATAAACCTGTACTGCTCAATAAAGAGGTCATATTTCTTGAAACAGAAGAAATATAAACTAATTCAGTTTTTGCAAAACCCCAACGACGATGGTCGAAGGTAAGAATCATAAACATAAAAGCGCAATAATTCTCTTGTTTCTCCTTCATTTTTGGTCGAAGGTAAGAATCATAAACATAAAAGCGCAATATAATTAAGTGAAATTTGTTGCATGCATGACTATACTATATGCTACCATACATGCAGGCAACAACTTAAGTAGTGAAGAGTTAATAAGCCATGCTAGATCAATAATTGGTGCATGCGACATCTTAAGTAAAGGGTGTGAGTGACGTGGTGGGAGTGACGTGGAGAGGGTGTGAACACGTGATAAGTAGAGGTGACGTGGAGAAGACGTGGAAAAGACGCGCGAGATGCATGACGAGCAAAGTATAAAAGAGAGAAGTCACAGCCATTTCATGTGTTGTTGAATGATGAGTGTTGTTGTGCTTAGATCGTGGATCTAGAGCGTTTATCTTACTTTCTTACACATTATTGTTGTAATCGTTCCGACTGAACTTCGATCAATACATTTCTCTTATTCGATCATTATTGTGTTGCTTATTGCATGTGAATTCGCTGAAGTATTGGTGGATTTGTGTGTTACGAGCTAAGATATGGAAATCACGTTGTAAAGTCGTAACAAAATTCCCAAAAACATTCAAAATAATTGTCTTTAACTCAAGTAGTGAATAACAATAAATGTAGTTTTCTTAGTTGTTATTTTACAATTTTGTACACGATAAAAGTAGGTTGTGGGCTCAGAAATTCCTAATAAATACGAGGCCAGGGTGTTTCGTATATGAAAATGGTACTAACAACAAATTTTCAAATAGCCGTCTTCTGTTCCTAGAAGAAAAAGGAGCGAAAAGGGTAGAATAGTAATTGCGGACAGCACCGATGCATTCTTTGCTTCCTCATCTGCCATGTACACATGCTGAAGGCTCGCACGATACTGCCCATCCTGTTGCATTACATACTAATCAAATCAAATCCATCACCAGAGACACACAGAGAGAGAGGGAGAGATAGATTTACTTCATCGGCCGGGCTTTGTAAAGAAGAAAGGCCAATTTTATTTCTACATATTGAGATTATGTTTTCCCCCCACACAGAGAAACCAGAAACCCCGTCGCTGTATCCTCTGAATACTCTCTGTTCCGAGCTCCAATTCCTATCAACATACATTAGCTATACCCCTAAGCAAACAACATCTTACTGTAAGCAACACAATTACTTAAGCTCAAGGATTACCTTCTCAAATCCCATATTCGAGAACTAGAAACAAGCTGATAATCTGCAGTTGCAGCCAACTGCAACAATTCAAAATCTCATGTCAAAACACTATTATCTTTTAAGCATTTGGATACTCATACCAGTCCATACCTCTGTCACATATCCATCATGAGCCTGCCATGAAGAAATAATCTTTCCACTTCTCAAGTCAAACAACCTACATTGCCCAGTGCTGGACGCAGCCGCAATCCACGACGGAAATGCCATACTTTCCTCGAGAGACATTCTATTAGAGCTAGACGAGCAAATGGATGATATAAGGGGAGGAAAACCAGAATCAACAGATTCACTCCTCCATAGATGAAGTTTCTGACCTTGATTGACATCAATGAATATGTGCCCAAAATAGTCAATTAGATAAGAATGTGGTGGATACAACGTGAATTTGTGGTCAAATTATTCAAGTACCTTAGAGATCCATTTCCAGTACCCACAATAAGTATATCACTGAACCCCAGAAAGTCCATAGTAGTGTAAGAATTCCCGTGAAAAGCACTACTTAGCATTCCACTTGGTAATGGATTAAAATGAAGCATGTTATCTTCATATCATTCTGCCAATTGTGTCGAGGATGCCAAAGACCGTTCAGAGAACATGGAAATCAGTCTTCCAGTCTGTCCATTCCATATATGTACTATTCCATCACAAGAAGCTACACGTCCAGAGGATGCCAAATCAAAAATGTCATTTACAACCTGTCAAAGGAATCAGGCAGTAACAGAGGCATAAGAATTTCCAGCTAGCAAGTGTCTTTTTAGGATTCACATGGGTCACCAAAGCTAAAGGAGTTTATTAGATGAAGCAACTCTGTAACAGACCATGCAAATGTCAACCATCATTCCAACCATTATGCATTAAATAATGTGTAGAATCTTAAGCAAAATTTACAACAAAGAACATACCCTACCAAGAATAGTTAATATTAACTCTACAGGTAAACGACAATGCAATCCAAAATAGACATATGGCAATTTTACACATAATTTGACAACAGAACCATCTGGAAAAAGGAAGCAGGATAAACAAAAAATGCACACACCATATCTCATCCAGGCAGAGAAAATTGGAACTAGATGGAATCTGGGAGCATGTAGTTCAATTGTGTTTTATAAACCGGTTACTGTGGAAAGGATGCGAATTTTCAATAGTTCAGGGTTTAGGGATTGGTTGTGCTTACTTCAAAATAATTTACACTACAGATTTCAGGTTATTTATTTTAAAGGCTTGAATAAGGAAAAGAAAGTAGAAAGGGAAACTTGTGAATACACAGATTGAAGAAGTTAATGCTGCATTCATGTTGCATAATGGTTGACCTCTTAGTTGTTGTCTAGATATCAAGTTATAACACAAAAAAGTAACTGTTAAAATTCCTAATATCTTGTCCCTTATCGACTTGGTAACGATCCTAGCTCCTGTATATAAGTATGGATAACCCTCTCCCTTATAAGGCCTTTTAAGGGGTGAGTGGCCCATTTCTAATAGAACATCGCAAAATTGATATGATAACAACGAAGAAGAGGTTGAACGAAATATAAACAAATAATATAATAAAAGATATATACTCCTCGAAAAGGCCACAAAAAAATAGCTGAACCAAACCTTATTTCTGAATAATGCAAAACTAGGGAACAAAGCCTTATAAGACTATAAAAGATTGCAATTGAATAAATCTCTAAAAGATAAATACTAGGCTCCTAGTCAAACAAAGACGCGAAAACAAAAAAAATGTCTAAGTGATAAACTTAGCATAAAAATTAATGGCATCTAAATAACTCATAAATTAGTAAGATTCATATCAGTATCATTACTCCTGCTGTCGAAACAGCCTTGCCTCAAGGCTGCAGTGAAAACTGACTGAAGAGGCTCATGCTTGGTAGCATGAATCAATGTTTATATCCATTGAAACTTCAAAAGAGCAAGGAACAAAAACTGCACAATGAGCCAAAGCCCCTTGGGCGTGGGCAGTTGGATGGAAGACAATGGATAGAATGGAGGTAGCGACAATGTCTATGGTTGGGGTAGTGGTTGTGGCACAGTGAGGCACAATTGCACCAAAACTAACCACGATTGAGGCAGGCTGTGGCGACAAGATCTAAGGTGTTGTCCCAAATTGTGGTGGTGGTGGTTGAGGAGGGTTGGACTGCAGGGGTGCTAGCACAATGTCAGGAGATGGAACCACAAGTAATGAAATTTCCTGCGCTGAGGTGGTAGTGGTGGTGGTGGCGGAGGGCATGACTGCAACAGAGTGGCTAGTTCACTTTTTGCATTGTAAGTTGAAATCTCTATGGGAAAAGACATGGGCAGGGGCTACTTTCGCAAGCAATGGTGGGGCGGATGGTTAGACCATGTGGCAAGGTGCCACTGCATGCGCTTGCATATAGTGAGAACCATCTGGAAGTCTCCCCGCACGTTTGCGTACAGATCCTCAATCGCCTTCTCTGATCCGTCAATGTTCTACCTCATGCAAGGTACATACTACATACTCCCTCCCGCAAGGTATGTTCACCACACCAATTGACACAGAGTGATAGGTGGGCTTACCATAAGCATTCACTAATATCTCATCATACGAAGCATGTTGTATAAGTGACACGATAACAAGGAAGAAGACAAGGAACGAAAAAAATAAGATCAATATAGTAAAGGTTAAATACTCCTCCTGTGACTAAGAGACCATCCTCCGAAAAAGCCACAACAAAAATAGTTGAACCAAACTTTAATTCTGAGCAAAGCCCTATTGTAGAGACTCTATAAAAGAGTTCAACTTCAATAAAACTATAAAGATATATACTAGACTCCTAATCAAACAAAGACTCCTAATCCAAATAAAGCTCTAAGAGATAAACTTATCTTTAACAAACTAATGACATCTGAAAAACTAATAAACTATTAAGATGCATATCGGTATCACTGACACAAACCTCATCATGACCATTATAGCTTGACATGCAGTCCACCCTTGACAAATCCCACTTCTGAATATTTCCCTTGAATCCTGGCCCAACTCCTGCTGTGAAAACAGTATACTCATTCTGACAAACAACAAAAGATCTCAGAGCTCCATGATGTGCACGAACAGATTGTACGATAGATGCTCTGATTTTCCATGGAAGTTCAACCTTTAGACCTCCAACATGAGTTGCAAAATCAAGCCCATTCCAATTAGATGCAGGACTAGGAAACCAATACCAAGGTTCCTGCACTGCTAAACTTGAAGTTGTTCCAATCCTCTCAGCCGGACTCTGGTACAACTCATACATACTTTTACTCGGTGTGATGGTTTTGGTACTCTTTTTACCATGTGATTGTGGTCTTGACCATCCAACCCCATTGAGTAAGAGTTTAGCAGATGTATTTTCAGATGCTGAGCCATTCTGAGAGAGTCTTCTACCACTTGGGATATCTGGAACACTTCGATAGGAATCCCCTGCACATTCCCACTGAAATACAAAGGTCTAAGTGCAAATAACAGAAGTTGATTTAGTAGCATTAGTTATTCAAAATCTGGCACTGTTTGTTGAAGAATTACCATACTGGTTTAGTGGTTAGTTGCTCTACTTTGAACAAATAGATTACTATAAGTTAAAATTCCCTCTTCAGCTTGGGCACACAATATTTTCGGGCAATGGCTAAAAAATTTAGATTATATTATAGTATACGAACAAAAGTAGTAAGAAAAAAATATCATACCCTCCAATTATGATGTCGTAAAAGGAACTGCTCAATGAGCAACCATGTAGCACAGCACTGGCGGAGTCTCTCTATTCCAAGTAGAGAAGCAAATTGAGGATATAAAAGTAACCTGCCGAGAGTCACTTTCTTATACTTGTATCTAAGCTTACGCATCGGCATCTTTAATCAACAATTTATTAGAAGGAGACAGAGACTCACACCAAGTCCATTCGGTTTTCAATGCAATCTTCCTCACCCACTTTCACTTTAGACCCTGACATGTTCCCAGTCAAATTAACAGAATATGTGTTCTTCTGAGAAAAAGCAAACTCGTCGAATAACTCCTTTAGTTTTGGCAGAACATACAATGCAGTTGAATCTGGGCCAATCTGCTGGAAAACTCTGATAAGACACTTGGTAGCATTCTGCCAAACAAAGTAATCAGTAGGCACATTGTTTGAAAATGCTAAACTTTCAATACCTACCACTAATACAGAGAGCAATGCCACAGGTCATAAACTGGATCTGCTCGACTGATATCATGTTATGATTATGAAAAATTTGCTGAATAACTCAAATACTCCCTCGATCCCATAAAAATAGACACTCTTTCCATTTTGGTCCGTCCTATCCACTTCTATTTTTGGTAACTTCTCTCTCTCTTATGAGGTGGATCCCATTCTTCACTAACATACTCCAATAACTTTTCCTTTCTATCTCTCTCATACTTTACCAATTATGCATTAAAATCCGTGCCCTTCCAAATGTCTCTATTTTAATGGGACGGAGGGAGTACAAGATTCAGTGATAATAATAAGATTGAGACAATAATAAGATTCTTAATTTAAGACAATGACAATAATAAGATTAAGACCTTCTACATCCAGCCTTCAAAACCCCTGACAAAGAATCTAATTCATGCAAAAGAAGGAAATCAAGTACTCTTTCTGTCCACAATTACTTGTCTCATATTTCCTTTTCGGTCAGTCCACAAATACACGTCTCATTTATCTTTAACTAAATTTGGTAAATGGACTCCACATTCAACTCATATTTAATTATAAAACTAATATATAAAAGTATGACCCACATTCCAGTAATTTTATCCAATCACTTTTCTTTACATTTCTTAAAACCCGAGCTAGCGGAGATAGCATTACTTATGTAATTGTTACTATTAGTTTGTTAGAGATAAGCTTATATCCTAGAGTTAAATAGTAGTATTTAGCTTTTAGTTTTATTGAAGTTGGAGTCTTTTATCTAGGTGTTATAGATAAGGCTTTGCTCTGTACTTTTGCGGTGTTCAGAAATGAAGTTTAGTTCAACTACTTATGTTGTGGCCTTTTTAGAGGATGGCCTCTTAGTCATAGGAGGAGTATTTATCTATTATTTTATTTATCTTTGTTTATTTTCTACTCTCTTCAGTCCCACTACAAGTGATGGATTTCTTTTAGACACGGGAATTAAAAAAATTGATATGTATTGAGTTAAAGTGGAGAGAGTAAAGTATAAGAGAGGAAAAAGTAACATTAACCCCCTGGTCCAGGAATATCTTGAGACTGAATTAATGCCGGAACAGATGGACAATTCAGAGTTAAGTCACTCTATTGACAGAGAGGTAGCAGGTTGGTGTGAAGCCATGCACACTCTTGAGTTAACAGATGAGGAACTGGCCGAAGTGATTGTAAAGTTTTGTAAGAGTCTGGATTATCCCAGGTCAAGGGAATCAGCCCAAGTAGCTAGTGTGGAAAATGCTCCGAGGTCCGAAGGATTGATGATAGAAGCGATAGAAAAGAATCCCTTGCCCCAGGAAACAAGTACACCCAAGAAAGAATTGAAGACCCTCCCACCGGGCCTCAAGTATGCATATCTGGAGGAGAACAAGACGTTCCCAGTAATTTTGAACAGCAACTTGACCTAAGAGTAGGAAGGAAGATTATTGGAAGTGATCCGTCCTGATCTTTGCATGCATCACATTAGGCTGGAGGAAGGTGCGAAAGCCCACAGGGATTTACAGAGGAAGTTAAATCCGAATATAAGAGAAGTGGTCTTGAAAGAGGTGTTGAAATTACTGTCCCTGGGAATCATCTATTCGATCCAAGATAGCGAGTGGGTGAACCCAGTCCACATGGTGTCGAAGAAATCAGGGATACAAGTGGTGAAGAATGAAAAAAATGAGCTTGTGCCTACAAGGCTTGTAACAGGTTGGAGGATGTGTATTGACTACAGGAAGTTGAATAAGGCTACCCAAAACGATCACTTCCCGTTACCCTTCATTTACCAGATGCTTGAGAGGCTAGCAGGTAAGCAATTCTTCTGTTTTTTGGACGGTTACAGCGGATACTTCCAAATTTACGTGGACCCGGAAGATCAAGAGAGGACTACATTTACGTGCCCCTTTGGGACGTACACATATAGGAGGATTCCGTTTATACTGTGCAATGCGCCAGACACTTTTCAACGATGCATGATGAGCATCTTTTCAGACCTGCTGGTAGACATGCACAAACCGAACCGGCCCGGCGGTTAACCGCCGGTTCGGGCCCGCTGGTTCATGAACCGGAATCGGCCGTTTGAACCGGCAGGCGGTTTCACGGTTCAGGCGGGCCGGTTCAGGATCGGGGATACCTTGAACCGTGAACCGGTGGTTCAACGTAAAAGTGATACACCAACTAGAGGCATCGATATAACCAAGAACACGAGATGTTAAAATTTCAGCCATAGTTATTAATTATTAAGCGATACGAGGAAGTTGCATGGAAATTGGATTACAAGTTCATGGAGAAATATTTTTATTCGAATGATGTAAGCAAATTTCGGGACGAATTTTTTTCAAGGGGGAAAGAATGTAACACCCACTTTTATTTTCTAACTTGTGGAAAATCAACTCTTTAGTGTTGTTATTCATATCTAATCTCTTTTACCTCGAGTTGTGATCGAGTGATATGTTTAAAGTAAGTATCATGTCGTCAGCTGAATGAAGTTCTTTTAGCATTGAAGAACTAATAGCTAGTTGAGAGGTTCTTTCTACAAATAAAAGTCCAAAAGTGTTTTTACAACGAGTTCGATGCTAGAATAAAATAAGAACACAATTTCAGACATCACAAGAGTCGTGCCGGGACGGACTCGCGCCGGGCAGCCGTGCCGAGTGCCGGGCAGCCCCGGGACAGCCGTCTTCCGTCCTCCGGGTCTTGCTCGATTACCACATTTTTTTACTCCCGATACCTACACGAAAGGATAGACCACGTGTCAAATTCACTTTCGACATCAAATCAAGACGAAAAGTTTGACAAGAACCGCATCACATCAAGCACGTTTTCCAAACGACGGTTCGCGTTCTACGAACGACGGTTCAACTCCAAACGAAATTTCTCGTTTTCCAAACGACGGCCACATTTATTAGTCGTCGTTTCGAAATGACAAGATGGGAGTTTTTGTGTTTTGTGAAAAATGTAATTTTCATTCCACGTTTTTGTTTCTCTTTTGTCTCTCTATATATAACTTCCATCCACTCCAAATTCTTTTACTTCACCAACAAAGAGCTACCATCAAGATTTTCGCCCCCTCTTCATCCTCTCCAAAATTTCTTCCAATCCTTGTTCTTGCATCCATTGGAGTTTGATTTTCAAGAGTTCCCGACGAATCGCATCAATCTTTGCTTCTACCGCTTGGTTTTCGATTCAAGAAGGTATAATTGAATCTTTTCCTCATCTTCTCCATTGAAACCTTGTTCTTGATTCCTTCATGCATATAGTGAGTATAGGAATCTTAGATCGCATAATTAATCGGTGGAAATTTGTGTTTGTATGAGAACAATTGTGAATATGCGATTTTGAATGAATATGTGTGAAGTTTGAATGAATCATTGGTGAATGATGTGTGAATATATGAGAACATGATTGTGAGAACCTTTTGAAGCATGATTGTGTGTTGGAAGCATGAAAATTTGTGTTTGGATGAATGAGGAAGAAACCCTGATCTCGAAATTTTGAAGCCTGAAAACTGTGGCATTCGGACAGTGGATTCCGACGTGTGTTTGACCAATCAAAAGATCTAATTTTGACACGAAATTTTAACTGAGTAAACTTCAAGGTGTTATATGTGTTTTGTGTGAAGTTTAGACCTTTTTGACGAAAGATTAATTTTTAACAAATTTTGGAAGTTGACTGTGCAATTCTGCCAGAAACTTGTATTCTCGCCCAGAAAGTTTCGTTTTCTATTTGACCGACCAAATGGCCTTATCTTGACGTGAATTTTTGACTGTATGTAATTTGAAGTGTCTTCTATGTTTTGTGAAAATTTCAGCCTCATTGAACATCGGATGAAGTTTTGGTAAATTTTTCAATCGAACCGCGCAGTACTGCCAGAATTTTTATGTTCCGACCAGAGGGTTGCATTGTTGTTTTGACTGACCAAATGATATGATTTCGGTGTGAAATTTTAACTGAATGAACTTGACTGTTTCTACTGTGTTGTGACCAAATTTTAGCTTCATATAAGGTCGGATGGATTTTTGGTGATTTTACAAACCAACTGCGCAGTTCTGCTAGATTCGTGGTTATGTGGAAATATCACTTGTTGCCAAGTTGAGTGAATTATATGATGCATGTATTTTTTAGGAATGTATCCTATGACGTGATTATGTGTGGCACGTTGAGAAATATTATGGCATGTTTTCCTTATGTTGATGAATGTTGGGATGGGTAATTTAAGAGAATGATAAAAGGAACGATAGGACATGCATGATAATGTGAATTGATGGAAGGCTGATTTGTGTTGTGGTTTGGCAAGGGTTATTGTGTGTACGTGAACACAAGGAACGAGGGTTTGCCTTAAGTGGATATTGAATTGTTTAAGCAAACGATGTGGGCTTTCGAACTGAGTATTTTTAAGACTTTCTCTTTAAAGTATGTTTACAGTTTTTATGAAAAGTATTTATATGTGCTTTCTAATTAAGATATGATGTTAAGTGCGAGCTTTCTATTTAATGTGAAGTATTATGATAAGTGTTATTTGCTTGGTGTTATTATATGTCGTTAGGTGTTGCTTTACGAGTGCTTATGAAGTGTAGCTTTTGTTGAGTTTGAAAGTTATGTGTACGGCTTTTGATGACAGAAAAATGATTTACATTTCAAAAATGTGTTATGAAAAAAAATAAAGTTGAAAAGGTTATGTCAAGCCATATTTTGTTTTGGAACTATGCCTATCTGACTGCAACGATGAATGGAATGGATTGATGGGTGACCGTGGGAGGTAACCACTTCCCCGGCACTTAAATGGAATTGATTGATGGGTGACCGTGGGAGGTAACCACTTCCCCGGCACTTGAATGGAATGGATTGATGGGTGACCGTGGGAGGTAACCACTTCCCCGGCACTTGAATGGAATGGATTGATGGGTGACCGTGGGAGGTAACCACTTCCCCGGCACTTGAATGGAATAGATTGATGGGTGACCGTGGGAGGTAACCACTTCCCCGGCACTTGAATGTTAAGATATGATGAATGATGAAAGGAACGATGAATGATGAATGGATTGATGAATGAACAAGAGATAGTGAAATCGGGTTTGTCAGATACGGTATGTGTTCCAGGAAAATAGATCGAAAAATAGCTTTTGAAAAAGGAAAAGAAAAATGTTTAGTGTTCTCGGACTTTTCCTAAACCCCGAGTTCACTCAAAGAGTGGCTTGACAAAATCAGTTGTTATGAAAATATATTTCGGCATGTGTCCACTTAGTACACCAAGTACTCAGCCCTGCATATGTTTTAAAAATGTGCCGGTTGAGCAGTGATGACGGCGGGCGATGTTGAGCATAGACGATGAAGATCCTTCGATAGAATAGTACTCGGATGCGACGTGTCTCCATACACAACGTTATCTGCTCTTGACTCTTCCACTGCAGTGCAAAAGTCGAGTTTGCACTCTTTGTATCGTGCACTCTGATATATACTATGTGAGTTATTTCGGTTCAAGCTTCAGTTGTGCCATAGTTTCCCCTTTCTTCCCCGCTTCTTTCATCCTACCCTAATAGCGATCAACCGTATTTTCTATCCTTAGAAAATGCGGTCGTGACAATGGATGTGCGTCTCTCCTATTACACTGGAATTCTTGGTAAATTTGTTTGTCAAATTAGCCGCCGTATGTATCGTATCAGTGCATATTATTATAGGATAATTTGCCTATAAATTTATAAATTTTCATCAAAATATAGTTTTTGCATACAGACTTTACAATTCATATGTAAATTATCAAACTATTAATTTGTTCTATTTTGCAACCAAACTATTAAATTCACATGTAAACGATCAAACTATTAATTTGTTCTGATTTTGCAACCAAACTACTGATTCGATTTGATTTTGCATTTTAACTATTAAATGTGACATCAACCAAAATAATGTTAAATTTTTTAGTTAAATAATTCATTGGTTAAATTATGGTTATAGAATTATATCAAACCATTTTAAACTCTAAACCTTAATCGGAAGCAAAATCTTAAGTAATAATCTTTAAATGAAATTTTATGCGTCTATAACTGCATATTTTGACGATCATTTTGTGAAGGTATGGCCGGTATCACTGCATATGTTGGATTTTACGAGATTTGTTCTCCAAAAAAGGGTGAACTCGTCTTTATATCGGCTGCATCAGGAGTTGTAGGTTAGCTTGTTGGCCAATTTGCTAAGCTATTTAGGTGTTATGTCGTTGGAAGTGCAGGATCACAACATAATGTCTTTTAATTATTCTTTTAAATTAATTATTCTTTGCATTCAGTCACAGCAGGAGATGTTGTTAGATACACAATAATTTATTATTCTTGAATTATAATATTTTAATATTAATATTTCCATGTTGAAATTTTGTATAATAGTAGAGTTTTATCTTCTTTCAACCACCATTATATGGGCTTAAATTAAACTAAAATATCGCACTTTTCTAAACGTTATATGTTGCATTCTTATCAAGGAACATGTGTCAAAACGACTTCAACGACGTCCCTTAATGATGTATTATGTATTTTTAAACTAACATTATGATTATGAATCAAAATTTTATCTCTCATTAAAGTACTCTAAGATAAGTTGAGAACACAAATTTCCTATCCAAATTATATTTTGAATCCGCCGGCAATGGTTGATCAATTATTGATATTTATTTTACTAGTATTATATTAGTATTACTCCTACGCAGTCATTTTGTTGTTCAAGGTCTGCTGCTATAAATCCAACATTTATTTTTCACAAGCATGGTCAATTTTATAGTACTCCTCGGACCATACCCACACATCTAAAAATAAACGTATTTCACGCTTGGTTAAAGAAAATTATTCCTTTCAATTTATTGCACTTCCAAATTTTCAACACATAACATGAAGCAATTTTTTTCCAACACATATTATTTAATAAAGGGATATCGGTCTCTAAAATCATCGAAATTAGGCCAAGATTTAGTATTTCCCAATAACTTAAAAAATGGTCTAAAATATAACAAACTTTACACTTAATTTGTTTGTTAGTACTACTATTTCCCATGGCAGGTCAATCACCATATCCAACCAACTTCCGGGCATTTTTTATCTTACTTGGCACTTTCTAAATCATTGTGATTTTCAACGTAGCTTTTCAACGTATATCTAAAATATTATAAACACTTCACGGTTGCCCACGTATAATAAGATTTTTCTGAAAATATCATATTTGTGCTGAGTTGTGAAATAACAATAAAATGTAAAGTTTGTGATACTTTAGACTATTTTTAATGTTCTTGGGAAAAACTAATATTTGGAAAGTTTCATGATATTATATGTCAAGATCACTTCAATTTAGAATATAAACAAAACAAAACACATAATGAAAAATGGGGGGAAACACGCAGATTGTATCGAAAGACTACGTGAAGGGTTTGATAAAGGAATCAAATTTGATTCTGAAAACCTCATAAATCAAACAGAATATTCCCAACGGTGCCTTTTTGGTGAAGGAAAAGGGAAACACGGACCTCACCGGGGGGCAAAAGAGTCAATATAACTGCGCTTCACCGGGGGTAAAATTAGGGTTGGCCCGATTTGTTTGACTCCTAATTCAACACTTCATTGATTATTTTATAATATAGATAACTAAAAAAAATAACTTTCAATTTTATATTAAATATATAAATTATATACTAAATTTTATTATTAATATAATAATAGATAAAATAAATTGGAAACTTCAAATTCACTAAGAAAAATATTTAAAATTCTAAAATATGCTTTGAAATTTCTTGATGTTTATGTTTTGTTTTGCATAAATCTCCGTAGTATTTAATCGTGTTTATGTTTGAATTTAAGCATATATCTCAAATTCAATATTATTAAATGTTTTACATTTAATAAATATAACTAATTTTCAATATTATTTGATTGATCACATGTTAAATTTATCGGTAGCAAACCGATTAACCCATTGGGCTAGCCCGAAACCCGAGTTTTTAGGGTTAGGGTTTAACTTCTATAACCTGAAAAAAACCACTACTTGATTAGCCCGCACCTGAGTGACCCATAACTCGGGCAAGGTTGGCCTGAAACCCGCTGGGCCGACCCGATTGACATCCCTACCAGAGACGTCTATGGAAGTTAAAATTCAGAAATCTCGTATTTTGACTAAGTTTTATAATAAATATATTAAATAGAAAATGAAATAATGAGAGCCATGAATAGTGAAGGGAAGAGATAAATAAGAAATGGAGGATTGGAGGTGCTACCTGTTTAAATTAATAACAATACATCAAATTCATGATCATATATTTATAATTCATGATTATAACCTTATTTAAGTCCTTCCTTGTTTCCAATGGTAAAAACAGAATTACTCACGAGCAACCACCACCAACAGCTTCCCTACGTTGCGACCGGAGTATAAGCCAAAGAGAGCCCCAGGCGCGCTTTCAATGCCTTCGGCTATGTCTTCGACGTATGTGATCTTCTCTTCCTTGATTAGAGGCACAACCATCTCCAGGAACTTGGGGTAGAGATGGTAGTGGTCGCTAGTGAAAAATCCTTCCATACGGACCCGTTTTACTAATGCGTTAATCAAGTTGTGGACGCCTTCGGGCTGCTCAAGGCTGTTGTATTGGGAGATCATCCCACAAAGCGCAACACGGCCGTTGAGTCTCATGCTGTTTAGCACCGCTTCGAGCATCTTCCCTCCCACGTTGTCAAAGTAGATGTCGATGCCATCGGGGAAGTACCTAATTAACAACAACACAAATTTGTGAGTATTATCTACATAACGATAAATTGCCGGAAAAACTATAAAATTTGGTCAAATTCTTTCAAAAAACTAACCAAAAAAATTATATATTTGGATTTGTTATCCACAGTCGTGGGATGATTGTGAACTGATCCATACTTCGTGGTTTTCTCAGCTGATTTACCAAACTTCGCGGTTTTTTGCTAGTTTTTATGAAATTTGTGTTGAATACAAAAGGATTCTTTTGTTATATAAGAACATAAATATGTGTATTGTGTGTTAAATTACTAACTATTCTTCAATGTTAAATAAGTATACACATTTTTATAGCAATGATAGAACCTCTTCAACGCTGCATTATAGTCTTGCTCTTCTTTGTAGTTGAATGCTTCGTCAAACCTGAATTTGTTCTTCAAGAGATCGACCTTCATCAATGCAAAAGCCGACTTGTTCATCAAATGTGAAACATAAACTTGCCACAGAAGAAAAATATCACATAAATCGACAACCAATCTAGCCAACAATCTAATAAGTTTTCGATAAGCCATTAGATTCTGACCTTTTCTTTGTTCCCCGCACTCCCAACAACGTAACACCCTGCGATCTTTGCAAACTGACCAACGAGCTGACCAACAGCTCCGGATGCAGCAGAGACATACACAGTTTCCCCCTTTTTGGGAGAGCAAAACTTGAAAAAACCAACATAAGCTGTCATGCCAGGCATGCCTAAAATGATAACGCGAAACACGTTGATTTTCAGTCTCAAGTTAGTACATCTCCTACTGTTGTTTTTCAGAAACTATCAAGATAAACGCTACAAATCCTGCATTTCCCAATCTATTAATTCAAGCAGATATAGTTCATCAACAGCTCGTTTTCGTTAACAGTTTAACTGCATACATAACTTCTGCAGAATCACAAACAACTAGTTCTAGTCAGACAAATAGCACTAGGAAGCAGGAATCATGCTTGAAATTTGAAGTCGATAATCACAAGGGGCTCGAGAAACTCACCAAGAATCCCTATAAAATAAGAGATGGGCAAATCTTTATCTTGAATCTTAAACAATTGGTCTGGATCTTTAATAAGGCTATACTCCTCCCAGCCAGTAAACCCCCAAACTAGCTCGCCCGTCTTGAAATTTGGATGAGACGAATCCAGTACTTTCGACACTCCAAATCCATAAATAGGTTGTCACCAGAAAAAGGTCAACAAACACAAAAAAAGATGCAACCAACATTGCGTCAATGGAAAGATAACATTTTTTATTTCTTTCCCCAAAATCTCAAACTATTCATCAAACAAGACCTCTGCAGAAACATCAAAAAGACATAACAAACATTTTATCAATAGAAAGATACAGTTTATAATTTTCTCCCCGAAATCTCAAACTATTCATCAAACGAAAAAAATACTACTGTTATATTCCAATGAGATCATCTACACAATATTGTATTATAAGTCTATTTTTTTAATAAAATAAAAAATTAAGGGCCCCAATTTTAATCAAGACATGTATAACAAATTCTATTCCAACCAGAAGAAAAATTAATTTCAACAAGAAAAATTTCACTTAAAAAAACTAAACTTACAGAATCCAGTGTGAAAGAAGGTAAATCAAGCTCCTGATTCTTCATGAGGGCAAGAATAAAAGGATCGATGGATAAGTAGAGATTCTTCACCAAAACGACGCCGTCGCAACCGCAGGGAATTTTGAGCTGAATTTTGGAAGTTCTCAGCGACAAATCGGATTCTTTCACAGATGTTTTGACATAGTTGCTGAATATCACTTGCTTGTATCTAATTTCCTCACCCATTTTGCCGTTGATTCTGGTGGAATTCTGGTGTTCAGCTTCATTGTTTTATATCTGAAAATCCCTAGAAAAGCTCTTGGCTAATGTAGTAGAAGTTTTGGGTTGTGTGTAGTAGCGGCGCCTCTGCTAGGTGAGAATCATAGGGAGCTCTAATTTTCTATGGAGGGACGTCTTTTTTTTATATTATTTTAGATCCGTGAACTTTAAAAATATAACTTGAGGTCCGTCAACCGTGAGTTAATATCAGTCGAAGTACTTTTTTACTATTTTCAAGTTTTTTGGATGAAAATACCCTCAATAATATTTTTAATTAACTTATCACATACTCATATGGTTTTTGTAAATGATAATAAATAGCTAAAGTGGACATATGATAAAGTAAGAGAGAGAATAACGTAGAAGAGAGTCTTATCTACATTATTCTCTATCTTACTTTACCCTTTATTCATTAATTATTTATTACTCCCTCCGTCCATGAAACGTTTTCCAGTTTTTCCATTTTGGTCCGTCCGTGAAATGTTGTCCACTTTGCTATTATTTTACTTTTTTGGTAAATGGTTCTCATATTCCACTGACTCATTACACTCACATTCTATTATAAATTCAATATATAAATATGGGACCTACATTCCACTAACTTCTTTCACTCACTTTTCTTTACATTTCTCAAAACACGTGCCGAATCAAACATGGACAACATTTTGCGGAAGGAGGAAGTATCATTTGTTCAAAACGAGTGCAGAAAATGAAATGTGACAAAATTTCAGGGACGGAGGGAGTAGTAAAAATATGTATAAAAAAATATGGGTATGTGATAAGTTTATTAAAATATGTACCCGGTATTGAGGGTATTTTCATCAAAAAAACTTGAAAATAGTAAAAAAATATTTCGATTGATATTGACTCATAGTTGACAGACTTCAAATGATATTTTTAAAGTTCACGGATCTAAAATGATACATTGACAAAGTTCGTGGACTAAAAAAAATTCCTTCTACTTTATAATAGGCAGGGGTATTTTCTTCAGCAACCATTTAATTAAAAAACAAATATTAACACCTAATGCCCCTAACCAGCTGCAATTCTCCAACACTGAACACTTGAAAAAAGATCCAATTACGTGGGCTCACCAGGCCATATAAGGGAAACTGAACGAGTCTCAGTTTGTATTTTCTTTTATGACTTTAGGTTATGACTGGCAAAATTTATTGTATTTATAGGTCATTAGGTATTAAGTTCACTACATTTGACTAATTCACTCACAACATTTGTAAAGTTGTTTTCAATACTTTCAATTTTTCGTAAAAATGCGACACAATATTAGACTTATTATTTATTTAGTTTGACTAAAGTTTAAATTTTGTCTCGCATATTTATTTAAAAAGATATTTTGATCCACTGTTTAAAGATTTTGTCAATTAGGTAGAGTACTTGTATTTTAAAGTCTAAAATTAGGCTTGTATATTAAAAAAATATATTTTGTCAATTAGGTAGAGTACTTTTATTTTAAAGTCTAAAATTAGGCTCCTATATTTAAAAAACATTTTTATCCTATACATTAATAATTAGTAGAGTACTTGTATTTTAAAGTCCAAAATTAGGCTCGTATATTAAAAAAACATATTTTGTCCTATATATATTACTCCCTCCGTCCCTGAAAATTTGTCACCTATTTCCTTTTTCGTCCGTCCCTAAAAATTTGTCACCTTTCACTTTTACCATTTTTGGTAGTGGACGCCTACATTCCACTAACTCATTCACACTCACATTTTATTATAAAACTAATATATAAAAGTAGGACTCACATGCCACCAACTTTTTCAACCCACTTTCTATTACAATTATTAAAACCCGTGCCGGGTCAAATGGTGATGAATTTTGGGGGACGGAGGGAGTAATAGATTTTGTCAATTAGGTAGAGTACTTTTATTTTAAAGTCTAAAATTAGGCTCGTATATTAAAAAACATATTTTATCCTATACATTAATAATTAGTAGAGTACTTTTATTTTAAAGTCCAAAATTAGGCTCGTATATTAAAAAAACATATTTTGTCCTATACAATAATAATCAATTAAGTGTCCTCGCTTCTGGTCCTAACCTATATAGTTCAATTCATATTGAACATGTTAATCAAGTCAATCCATATTTAACTCATTCATAAAGTCAAAATGAGATTAATTAACCATTAATTATTAACAAAATTAGTATTTTAATATGGCCAAGACATATAACCAGATCTAGGAATGAACGGTGATTGGGGTCGAGGGGGGCCGACCGCCCCACCGCCGGCCCATGAATACCGCCAGAATCAAGCTTCTGTCATTGTGCTTCAAGTCTTCGACCCAACGATGTAGAAAGAATAGCAGATATGCAACGGCTAATGACAAGGAGAGTGTTAATCAAGGATCAATTGAGAATTTATACTATATTTATTGGAGGCTATGAAGAAACTACACGTTATGGCTTAATAAAGTGTTAATGGCTTAATAAAGTGTTAATTTAGGCGCTATGAAGTTATTTATGAAGGTATTAAGACACTAAATGTTCTAGTGTATTTTTTTTCATAGTCATAACATAATTACATCACTTTATCTGTGTTCATGGATTAATGTGAAAATCACATTTTATGTGAGAATCGAGAATAATATTTTGAATGTATAAACTTGGATAATTCACGGTAAAAATTAACCGTATGAAAATAATATATTTATTCGTGACTAGTGGGATTTTAATCCATATCTTTCACTTAATTTAATATATAAAAACGGCAAACTATAAACAAAGTTCAAGAAACAAAAGAAAAATATAAGTAGGGTTGAATTTAATATACATCACATTTATTAAAAATCCCTTCTATGGATGTGCCTCTCTCCTATTACACTGGAATTCTTGGTAAATTTGTTTGTCAAATTAGCCGCCGTATGTATCGTGTCAGTGCATATTATTGTAGGATAATTTGCCTATAAATTTATAAATTTTCATCAAAATATAGTTTTTGCATACAGACTTTACAATTCATATGTAAATTATCAAACTATTAATTTGTTCTATTTTGCAACCAAACTATTAAATTCACATGTAAACGATCAAACTATTAATTTGTTCTGATTTTACAACCAAATTACTGATTCGATTTAATTTTGAATTTTAACTATTAAATGTGACATCAACCAAAATAATGTTAAATTTTATAGTTAAATTATGGTTATAGAATTATATCAAACTATTTTAAACTCAAAATCTTAATCGGAAGCAAAATCAGAATAAATCAATTGTGAAATACGTGTTTTAAAATGTTAACAATAATAACACATAACCACATCATACACGCATCGCTAACAAAAGTATTAGACTTAAGTAATAATCTTTAAATGAAATTTTCTGCGTCTATCACTGCATTTTTTGACGATCATTTTGTGAAGGTATGGCCGGTATCACTGCATATGTTGGATTTTACGAGATTTGCTCTCCAAAAAAGGGTGAACTCGTCTTTATATCGGCTGCATCAGGAGTTGTAGGTTAGCTTGTTGGCCAATTTGCTAAGCTATTTAGGTGTTATGTCGTTGGAAGCGCAGGATCACAACATAATGTCTTTTAATTACTCTTTTAAATTAATTTATAAAAATCCATTCACCAACTTCTTTTTTCAATTTGAATTTGCATAATTTGTTGGTGATTAAATGAATATGGAACATAATAGTAATAATTAACATAAATAACCATACAGTCAAAAGTCAACTCTAATTCAAGGTTTAAAATATTCAATAAGCATTATCTTTAATAAAAATATTAATAAAAATAACCTCAGCTATTATCTTCATACTGAAGCAACAATTTTCTTTTTGGGGCTGTAATTACTTTATATTTTTTAGAGTTAATTTATTTATATATATTACTTTGTTCAAGGTTGACCTTTTGAAGAACATATTGGGGTTTGATGATGCATTCAACTACAATGAAGAATCGTACCTGAATGAAGCCATAAAGAGGTATATATATAAAGTGACAAAATTAATTAATTTCTTTTACATATAATTAACTGATCTAACCATATAGATTATGGGCCAACAAGATATTGGGTCGGGTCGGGCCGGTCCAATCCAAAGATATATATATACATATAGCCCGTATGGCCCTGGCTAGCCACATAAACAAACAAAATATAGCCCTCGGCCGTAGAAATATAAAAATCATCTTTATTAGTTTTGAAACATCACTTGAAAAGACTAGTTGAAGACATAATTGATTTATGTTTCCTAGGTGAAATAATTATGCGACAAATTCAACCATCACACTAATAAAAAATATGAAACATCTATGTTACTAATAATTCCGCTGGTGAATAACTTCGACCTAAGGTCGATCAGGATGGTTATGCTAGGGGCGGCGCCGCTGGGGAAGGAGCTGGAAGCGGCTCTGCTCAGCCGCGTGTCGCATGCGGTTTTTGGACAAGTGAAAAGTGAAAAATAACTGATATACCTAACTTCATTTTTCATGTCCTTCAAATGATCATTTAATACCAGAAACACTAAATTCAATTTAATTACTCCCTGTATTTGCGTTGAGATTATAAGAATTATACTACTAATTGATTTACTTTGTTTTACTCTAAATTCAGTGTTAGGAAAATTAGTTGGGTAGGTGGAGGAATGTGAAATTAGGTCGAATTAATTTGTCATTACTCCTCATTGATGTGATGCATATATATCTAATCGATTCGAATCTTTATCATGGTACCACTTGCATCTAATACTTTGACAATTTTGGATTATAATATAACTAAATATTACTTACGAAAAAATATAGTATGGACAAACAGGCTAGGAAATTTATTTTTATTATTCAGCCCATGAATTTATTATTTTTTTCCAATAACATGAATTCCCTGTGGTCTATCTAACCCACCTATAATAATGGACAAACGGGCTAGGAAGTTTATGTTTATTAGTCTGCCCATGAATTTATTATTTTTGTCTAATATCTTTGAATTCCTCGTGGTCTATCTAACCCACCTAGAATAAAAAAGGATATAAATTATGATAATATTATTATTATCATACATGGCTAAGTACATAACTTTGTGTACAAATTTTTAACATGCATGTTACGTGGTAGCAACTGCAGAGATTGGCAGTCATTCTATGATTAATTAAACAATTTAGTGAAATTACCCGACAAAGACGGGAGCATCACTATAAAAAAAGGGTTAAATAAAATGAAATAAAATTAAGTATGCCATTCTATTGTTCTATAAATAAATGTTGAATTTGTTGAAATTTCGGTGCAATATCTCTCTCTAGGAACCGTGCATTTAGTTATATTATAAATCAAAATTGACAAAGTATTAGATGCAAGTGGTACCATAATAAGGATTCAAATCGATTAGTTATATATGCAATACATCAATAGGGAGTAATGACAAGTTAATCCGACTTAACTTCACATTCCTCCACCTACCCAACTAATTTTCCTAACACTGAATTTAGAGTAAAATAAAGTTAATCAATTAGTTGTATAATTCTTATAATCTCTACACAAATATAGGGACTAATTAAATTGAATTTAGTGTTTCCGGTATTAAATGATCATTTAAAGGACATGCAAAGTGAAGTAAGGAATATAAGTTATTTTTTACTTTTCACCTGTCCAAAACCGTCTGCGACTTCCAGCTCGTTCCCAAGCAGCACCGCCTCTGACAGAACCATCCTAATCGAGCTCAGGTCGAAGTTATCCACCAACGGAATTATTATTGACATAGATGTTTCACATTTTTATTCGTGTGATGGTAGAACATGTCGCAGAATTATTTCACCTACTGACATAGATCAATTGTTGTAACACCCCATATTTTGTATTTACATTCACATATATATATATAGAGTTTTGATCTATGCAAACGCATTCTTAATACAAAAATGCAGAACCAAGCATACAAAAGTCATTTTTAGGTCATTGTAAGCTTATTTTTACGTCATTATAGTAAGGATGACATGAAATGATCTTAACATGACCTCAAACCCAAAGTTTATAATATGACCTAAAACTGCTTTACAATGACCCTCCGTGTTTTTGTTTAATTATTGACCATTGGATTGTCAAATCTCATGGTCAGGATTTGGTCTGGATTTTGTATTGAGATCAAGTTTTGTATTGATCATTTTCCTATATATATATATATATATATATATATATATGGAGATGATAAAAATAAGTATGTGTTTAAATCCAGAAATGCAGCCCAAATCTTAGCCCTAAGATTAGATGATCTAATGGTCAATAATTAACCAAAATCACGGAAGGTCATAATTAAGCATTTTTAGGTCACATTATAAGATTTGAGTTTAATGTCATGTTAAGATCATTTTAGGTCATACTTGGTTAGTATGACCTAAAAATACACTAACCATGACCTAAAAATGCCCTACGCATGATATTATTCTGCGTTTTTGTATTTAAATATGGTTTTGCATAGATCAAAACCCTATATATATATATATATTATAGGGATGTATTCATATCCAAAAGCTAAGTATAAGTGAAACACAAAACACATGCAATCCATTGGTTTTGTGATCTAACGGTTAGATTAATGTCACATGTCATCTAATAATGTAGATTTTTAGCCTAATAATGTACCTCGGCTAATAATGTAGCATTTTGTTTAAAAATGTACAGTTTTAGTCTAATAATGTAAATTTCTAGTCTAAAGTACCTCGGCTAATAAAGTAGATTTTTAGTATGATAATGTAACTAATCACAATCATCCAATCTAATGATCCAAGGGTTGTGATTTGTGTTGTGTTTTACACTAAGATGCTGTAAGGACCCTAGCACACCCCATTATATATAGGTATATATATATATATATAGATTGCAGTTATTACTCCTATTTAAATCCTCCAATAAAAAAATCACCAAATATTCTATTACTATTCACAGTTTTATGTTCGTCAACTTAGTACTAATTTAAAAATATTAATAATCACAGATAAATTTCAAGATCAATTAAATGCATTCCATAGACTACTCATTTTATCTATCCATTCCATGTGTGTTTCATGTCTTTTATTCCCTTAATCAAATTCTAAGTTACTATTTCCACTAGTTACTTTATACTCCGTAAGTACTAATCTTACTTAGTAAATCCTCAAATTTAGTTTAACATCCATAGTCATTCTAAATCATATTTCTTTTACCAAATCTTATAAATAAAACTCATTAACCTTATCAACTAAATTTCTTTAATCTCAATTATTTGCAATCGTTAGAATATGCTTCAATCATGAATTCTAGTCTCATTTCTATGGTTAATCCACTCACATAATCTCACTTAGTTATTAGTCATTACCATATTCAATTCCTTACTCAAAAAAAAATCTTTCACTTCAATATTCCAATCAATTTTCCAAAATATATCAAATGACCATTATAAATTCTAATAAATTTATTTTGGTCACTAAATAAGATATATTATTCATTTTCAACAACAATTTGACCAATTAAGATTCATGGATTAATGCACTAAGATAGTCAGTTCATACCCAAAATCATACATAGGTTCAACTCAATTTAGTTCAATGGAAAAACTAATGTTTCAGACGTCTACGGACAAGGATTGATAGATAAACTCAAAGCGTAACACACACCTTATTTGACAACCAACGATGTTAGAAAATTTTTACCTCATAACCTATCATAAGTTTCAAATAAAAGAAAAATAGGATAAAAGAGAGCCCTACCTTGATAACCATACGTTGGTTCGACTGGTTCAAAGCGTCAACACAAATTAAGTGAAACTTTCATAGATTGCAACTTCTTCTTCCTCCTTTGATTACTAATCGGTTGATTCTCCAAAGTGGGGTGAATAGTAGGCTAGTAGCTATATTTGATTTTACAGCAAGAGCCACATTATTTAATTAAATATGAATAGTAAATGACAAATGACACTATTTTGATCATTCATATTCTTTCTAGATGATTCCATGTATAATTGTCTTGACTGTAGTAAAAAAAATTACAAACCTAAAAAAATTGTGCCTCTCGAAGAGTTTTGGAGATAAAAATATACATAGCATCTTTTATGCAAAATGACCATTTCTCCCTTCTATTGTATACGCTATATAATTTCCGATTTAATTCTATTTTCTTGCTCAATCTTACTGACGTGATACTTATGTAACCCCAATTCTATATAAAATAACATTCAGTGTTGTGCACAAATTATAAAAATTTCAGCCTAAATTGACAAATTTAGGTAGAAAGGAATTTTCCAACTAAACCCTAATTTGGGGTGTTACAATTATGTCGTGAACTAGTCTTTTCAGCACAACTTTATCGAAGTGGACTGCTATTTGTTCAACAACCGTTGGCCGCCAGCGATCCGCTGAGCGGGTCGAATGCTCCAGATTTTCATCTTCAAGTTTTAGCTATCTTTTTAGGCTCAAATTTGCACATTTCTCACAAAACACGTCAAAATACCAAAATAGATAAAATATATAATTATTGCTGTAATGCAACATTAATACTCAAAATGGACCAAATAAAGGCCCTAAAATAGTGCAAAAACCGAGCATATCAAAGAGTATGACTCCCATTTCGTTAATATTTTCAATTCATTTTCTATTAACATTTTTAAAAATTCGTGGTGGATAAAGTGTGACTTTCAATAGCTAACGTAGGGAGTAGGATTTTCTTGTGGCAGCTTTTTCAAGATTTCATAGTTATGAGTTGATAAATATGTAGATTCATATTGATTGTTTTTATTAAAAGCATGGAAAAAGAGAAAATGAAATACAGAGATATAAAAATCATCTTTATTAGTTTTGAAACATCACTTGAAAAGACTAGTTGAAGACATAATTGATTTATGTTTCATAGGTGAAATAATTCTGCGACAAATTCAACCATCACACTAATAAAAATATGAAACATCTATGTTACTAATAATTCCGCTGGTGGATAACTTCGACCTAAGGTCGATCAGGATGGTTATGCTAGGGGCGGCGCCGTTGGGGAAGGAGCTGGAAGCGGCTCTGCTCAGCCGCGTGTCGCATGCGGTTTTTAGACAGGTGAAAAGTGAAAAATAACTTATATACCTAACTTCATTTTTCATATCCTTCAAATGATCATTTAATACCAGAAACACTAAATTCAATTTAATTATTCCCTATATTTGTGTTGAGATTATAAGAATTATACTACTAATTGATTTACTTTGTTTTACTCTAAATTCAGTGTTAGGAAAATTAGTTGGGTACGTGGAGGAATGTGAAGTTAGGTCGGATTAATTTGTCATTACTCCTCATTGATGTGATGCGTATATATCTACTCGATTCGAATCTTTATCATGGTACCACTTGCATCTAATACTTTGACAATTTTGGATTATAATATAACTAAATATTACTTACGAAAAAATATAGTATGGACAAACAGGCTAGGAAATTTATGTTTATTATTCAGCCCATGAATTTATTATTTTTTTCCAATAACATGAATTCCCTGAGGTCTATCTAACCCACCTAGAATAATGGACAAACGGGCTAGGAAGTTTATGTTTATTAGTCGGCCCATGAATTTATTATTTTTGTCTAATATCTTTGAATTCCTAGTGGTCTATCAAACCCACCTAGAATAAAAAAGGATATAAATTATGATAATATTATTATTATGGTACATGGCTAAGTACATAATTTCGTGTACAAATTTTTAACATGCATGTTACGTGGTAGCAACTGCAGAGATTGGCAGTCATTCTATAATTAATTAAACAATTTATTGAAATTAACGGACAAAGACGGGAGCATCACTATAAAAAAAAGGGTTAAATAAAATGAAATAAAATTAAGTATGCCATTCTATTGTTCAATAAATAAATGTTGAATTTGTTGAAAATTCGGTGCAATATCTTTCTCTAGGAACCGTGCATTTAGTTATATTATAAATCAAAATTGACAAAGTATTAGATGCAAGTGGTACCATAATAAGGATTCAAATCGATTAGTTATATATGCAATACATCAATAGGGAGTAATGACAAGTTAATCCGACTTAACTTCACATTCCTCCACCTACCCAACTAATTTTCCTAACACTGAATTTAGAGCAAAATAAAGTTAATCAATTAGTTGTATAATTCTTATAATCTCTACACAAATATAGGGACTAATTAAATTGAATTTAGTGTTTCCGGTATTAAATGATCATTTAAAGGACATGAAAAATGTAGTAAGGAATATAAGTTATTTTTCACTTTTCACCTGTACAAAACTGTCTGCGACTTCCAGCTCGTTCCCCAGCAGCACCGCCCCTGACAGAACCATCCTAATCGAGCTCAGGTCGAAGTTATCCACCAACGGAATTATTATTGACATAGATGTTTCACATTTTTATTAGTGTGATGGTAGAACGTGTCGCAGAATTATTTCACCTATATATATATATTTATATATATATATATATATATATATATATATATATATATATATATATGTCATAACCGCCCATACTAGGGGTACTACAAACGAGGCGATCGTGACCAAGGGACAAACATTAAGGGAAGCATTTAAGGATAACAGTTCATAAGAAAGACTCAATTAGCTTAAAAGAAAAAAACAATTAGCTCATCAACTGTTAAACAACAAGTTTTTAGTTTAAAGAAACCTAATGTCGAAAATTCATTATTAATTAGCAAAGACTTAGCAAACGATTTTTCCAAAGAAGCAGCGGGGAAAATAAACATCAAAAATCCAATTAACTTCTACAAGAAAACATTTGTTTTAGTTTACGAAACACCATTTTAGAGTAATGAAGTAAACAACGGATTAAAGTCTAATAGAAATTGACATACTCAAAACAGTACGAAATAAAGTAAGGTCTTGAGGCATAGTTCAAAAATATAGCAGCGGAAATAAGGTTTCAAAGATAGTTAAGGATGACGCCTATGTATGAAGACACAACGCATCCAACATTTCCTAGGCCGACTCAACATCCACCGCAACATCCCGCTCAACCTGCACATAGGGAAAACATATGCAGGGCTGAGTACTTGTTGTACTCAATGGGCTCATGCCGAAAACATTTTATACAGTTATGTCATCCATACCAGTGATCTCGAGTTTTATGTGCAGTTAAGAAATATCACGAGAACACAAAAATATTTCAAAGTCTGGCTAGACAATTATTCTCCCCACTTTCTCATCGATCCATCAATCACAATCATCATATCACAGTGCGACGAAAGTGTGGCCACACTATTCGCCCATGATACCGACCGACTAGCAAGGACGGCTCACGATCCCACCAGTGTACACAGCCTTTGTGGCCCTACTCAGACCCGAATTCGTTTCACAACACAGTCATATAGCCTAACGGAGCAAGCTCAGACGAACTAGGCATCAGGCAACAATCTCATAAACAAAACATCATGGCATGATATAACAGTTAAACCACCCTTATAACACCACAACATATTTTCGGAAAATAAAGAGATTTGAAAAAGAAAGCCCACCTCGTTTGCTTAAACAATTCAATATCCACTTAAGGCAACCCTCGTTCCTTGTGCTCACGTACACACAAAAACCCTTGCCAAACCACAATACAAATCAGCCTTCCATCAATTCACATTATCATGCATGTCCTATCGTTCCTTTTATCATTCTCTTAAATTACCCATCCCAACATTCATCAACATAAGGAAAACATGCCATAATATTTCTCAACGTGTCACACATAATCATGTCATAGGATACATTCCTAAATCATACATGAATCATATAATTCACTCAAACTTGGCAACAAGTGATATTTCCACATAACAACAAATCTGGCAGAACTGCGCGGTTGGTTTGTAAAAATCACCAAAAATCCATCCGACCTCATATGAAGCTAATATTTGGTCACAACACAGTAGACACATTCAAGTTCATCCAGTTAAAATTTCACACCAAAATCACGTCATTTGGTCAGTCAGAACAATAATGCAACTCTCTGGTCGGAACATAAAAATTCTGGCAGCACTAAGCAGTTCGATTGAAAAATTCACCAAAAAGTCATCCGATGTCCAATGAGGCTGAAATTTTCACATACTCAGAAGACACTTAAAATTTCATCTAGTTCAAAATTCACATCAAAAGGAGGCTATTTGGTCGGTCAAAGAGAAAACGAAACTTCTGGGCGAGAATACAAGTGTCAAAAATCGATCGTTTCGTTGGTCAAACACACGTCGGAATCCACTGTCCGAACACCACAGTTTTCAGGCTTCACAATTTCGAAATTAGGGTTTCTTCCTCATTCATCCCAGCACAATTTTTTTTATGTTTCCCACACACAATCATTCTTAAAAAGGTTCTCACAATCATGTTCTCATATAATCACACATCATTCATCAATGATTCATTCAAACTTCACACATATTCATTCAAAACCGCATATTCACAATTGTTCTCATACAAACACAAATTTCCACCGATTAATTATGCGATCTAAGATTCCTACACTCACTATATGCATGAGAGAATCAAGAACAAGGTTTCAATGGAGAAGATGAGGAAAAGATTTTAGTTATACCTTCTTGAATAAAAAATCAAACGGTAGAAGCAAGGATTGATGCGATTCGTCGGGAACTCTTGAAAATTCCAACTCCAATGGATGCAAGAACATGTGTTTGCTCGCTTTGTGAGCTCTTGGTTCTTTCGAGTTTGCCATAGCACCAGAGTTGTCACATTAAATAGTGATGCTCTTGGGCAGATTCGAAACCACACCTAAATCCATAAGTAAGTTCTTGAACCATACTGCCTCTTTTGCAGCCTCCGAAGCGGCCACATACTCGGCTTCCATGGTTGAGTCCGCGATGCATTTCTGCTTCACACTCTTCCAAATTACGGCTCCATCTCCTAAGGTGAACACAAATCCTGAAGTAGATTTTCTCGAGTCCTGATCAGCTTGAAAATCTGAGTCAGTATATCCCAAAGGACAGAGCTCGACTGCATTGTAAACTAGAGCATAGTCTTTAGTCCGTTTAAGGTACTTGAGTATGTTCTTTACGGCAGTCCAATGTCCTTGGCCCGGATTGGACTGATATCTTGCTACCATGCCAACGGCAAAGTAAATATCGGGTCTTGTACAAAGCATAGCATACATGAGACTTCCAACCGCCGAAGCATATGGAATCATTCTCATTGCTTCTATCTCAGACTACGTTTTAGGGCACATCTCTTGAGATAAATGGATGCCATGTCTCAAAGGTAAGAAACCTTTCTTGGCGTCCTGCATGCTAAAACGACTAAGTACTGTGTTGATGTAAGGTTCTTGAGATAAGCACAACATCTTCTTTTCTCGATTCCGAAGAACCTTGATCCTGAGGATGTGTCCCGCGTCTCCCATATCCTTCATCTCGAACTGGTTTGATAACCAAGTTCGTACTGATGACAACATCTTTTTATTGTTTCTAATAAGAAGAATGTCATCTACTTATAAAACTAAGAACACCACATTCCCCTTTTCAATCTTCTTATAAACGAAGCTTTCATTTGGGCACTTTTCGAATCCAAACTTTCGAACAGTTTGATCGAAACACTGGTTCCACGATCTAGATGCTTGCTTAAGGCCATAAATAGCCTTCTTAAGCTTCCAAACCATGTGTTCCTTGCCCTTTATGGCATATCCTTCTGGTTGTTCCATGTAGATGGTCTCCTCAAGACTACCGTTCAAGAACGCAGTCTTAACGTCCTTCTGCCATACATCCCAATCTATATAAGATGCTATAGACAATAGTATACGGATCGATTTGAGCATGGCCACTGGGGAGAAGGTCTCGTCGTAATCGACACCTTTCTTTTGGGTATACCCCTTAGCCACTAGTCTTGCCTTAAAGACTTTAACTCATCCATCGGTTCCACGTTTACGTTTATATATCCATTTACTCCCAATGGCAGTACAGTCTTCGGGTAGGACGGATAAATCGTAGATGACTTTGTCTATCATAGATTGTAGTTCCGAATCCATTGCTTTCACCAATTCGCAATGATCGATATCCGACAGCGCCTCTGCAAAGATCCAGGGATCTAATACATTGTTGTCCGAGGAGTGATCCATAGATTCCCCCAAACCAATGTATCTATCGGGCTCATTAGAGACCCTCCCACTGCGACGCGGCAATACAATACTTGGAGTAGAAGTTGAAGTTTCGGGAATTGTTTGTACACTTGGTACTTGTTCTTGGTTAATGGAATTTGTGACAGAAGTTAGCTCTTCAAGAGCCACTTCACTGCTGGGTTTATGATTCATTACATAGTCTTCCTCTAAGAATGTTGCGTGAGTACTCACAATAACTTTCTTATCTCGGAGACTAAAGAATTCATAACCTTTCGTTCCTTTGGGGTATCCTATAAACAAACATACCTCTGTCCTTGATCCTAGCTTAGTTGGATCCTTTTCCAATACATGAGTCGGGCAACCCCAAATCATGAGATGTGCTAGATTGGGCTTGCGCCCAGTCCACAACTCATAAGGAGTAGTAGATACGGATTTTTACGGTAAGTTGTCTAATATATGGCTTGCAGAAAGCAAGGCATGTCCCCAAAATGAAGTAGGTAGCCGTGCATAACTCATCATCGATCGGACCATGTTTAACAAGGTCATGTTCCTTCTTTCAGCCACGCCGTTCTGCTGGGACGTGCTCGGCACAGTCAATTGGGATTAAATTCCCGACTTTGATAAGTAGTCCAAAAACTCAGCACTGAGGTATTCGCCTCCACGATCAGATCGCATGCATTTGATACTCTTACCATGATACTTCTCCACTTGAGCCTTAAAGTCCTTGAACTTGTCAAAAGACTCTGACTTGTGGGTCATCAATTAGACGTATCCAATTTTCGAGAAGTCATCAATGAATGTGATGAAGTATCGAAAACCACCTCTTGCTTCAGTAGACATTGGTCCACATACATCGGAATGAACGAGCTCAAGTACTTCCTTGGCCCTATTGCCCTTAGCCTGAAAAGGCCTCTTGATCATCTTTCCTTCTAAGCATGACTCACACTTATGAAAGGGTTCCTCCTCTAGACCTTTAATAAGATCTTGTTGAACAAGAGAATGGATCCTCCTTTCATTGGCATGACCAACTTTAAAGTGCCATAAGTATGTTTCGTTCATTGAACTTGAAGGTTCTTTTCGTTTCTTTGAAATTTTCGATGTTGTATTGAGTTCTAATTTGCGATTATTATATTGTGTAGATGTGATTATGTACAGATCGTTTTCCATGATACCACCACAGATATAAGAACCATCTTTCTTAATAACGCAATTTTCATTAAAAGAAATCGAATATCCATCAAAAACTAATTTATAAACTGAAATTAAATTTCTTCTAAAAGTAGGTATCAACAAAACATTCTTCAAAATAAAAAATCTATCACTACTAAAATGCAAATAAATGTCTCCCACTGCAACGGCCGCCACTTTTGTAGCGTCGCCCAGCTGGACTTCGATCTCACGATCATGTAGCCGTCTTCTCACCTGCATTAAGTCAGGATCAAAACAAATATGATCAGTTGCTCATGTGTCAATAACCCAAGTGCATGTAGATGTCGAAGCCAAACATGACTCGACTACTAGAGCTTGGTGCATACCTGTAGCCATGCCCTTTTTAGGACAGTCTGGCTTCCAATGCCTCTTCTCTCCACACTTGAAACACTTCCCCGTGGGCTTCTTGTTAGCCCTCTTCTTCTTCTTTCCCTTAGCCACTTTGCCCGATTCTGAGTTCGGTGTCTGCCTTTTTCCTTTGCTAGGCTTGAAGCCAGAGGAACGAGGCGCCGAAGTCATCATGGCAGCCTTAGCCTGAACCATAAGGTCCTCTGCCGACTGAAGTTCAGTCAACAGTTGTGCCAAGGTGTAATTCCTTTTGTTTATCTCGAAATTGAGCTTGAACTGCTGGAAGCTAGGGGGAAGACTTTGAAGGATAATTGTTACCTGGGACTAGGTATCGATCGTCCCTCCCAAAACCTCAATTTGGTTGAGGTTGCCCATCATCTCGAGGACATGGTCCCTCACAGAGGAGCCTTCCTTCATTGTCTTCGATATGATACTCCGAAAGGCTTGAGACTTGGCCGTTCGATTCTGAGTACCAAAAAGATTCTTGAGATTATGCATGATCTCGGCGGCAGTTTCTATGGCAGAATGCGGATGCTTGAGTACTGAAGACATAGAAGCGAACATGTAGCACTTAGCCATCTCATTCGCCTTATGCCACCGTTTGTGTGCATCTCTGACTCCTGCCGCAGCGTTAGCCGCCGACACTGGAGGTCGCGGGGTTATGAGCACAAAGTTGTACTGTTCAGCTGTAAGAACGATGTCCAAATTTTGTTTCCATTCTATGTAATTTTGGCCCTCGAGTTTACTTTCTTTAAGAATTGTAGAAAGAGGATAGAATGACATTTTGACGATTTGATTTGCATTGCAAAACAGAGTTTTAACTTATTTGTCATAAACTTATGTAAGAAGTTTGATTAGATTAACCATAAAACTTTCCAAAATCTTACAACTGCAAAATTAAAATTTTGTACCCTCCATAGGAGGTCAATACGCATTAAAATCTTACAATTTTACTGATCACAATCATCGACGAATAGTCCAGAGACACAGTGGCATGGCCACCTAATGTTGCCTAAACAAGACCACCGAATCTAGCATTACAGAATCTCATTCCTACAACACACTCACATAACAATGCTTATGTGCTGCTAACAAGATCAAACTATCTCATAAATTCTGTGTGAACTTCTGAATCTCGTAGTTTCTTAGGATTATTGTCCTCACAAAGCAGGTGGCGATAATATTGGAAACCACATTCTAGTTCATACTATTTATATTTGAGAAGTCAGCCCTTACGAACTCGCTATTTTCTTAGGATTATTGTCCCCACAGAGCAGGTGACGATAATATTAGAAAAAAGCTTCATAAATTGCAGACCAATTGATGAAGACCATATACAAACGTTGAGTTCGTAATTATAGCATAGATATTTTGGGTTATGGTTTTATTCAATTATCCTTAGCCTTAAGGAGGAAAAAGGCTTAATTAAATTCTATTAGTATTTAATTGACTGGATAATTAAATCTGATAATGTATTTTATTATCTCATCTTAGGAAAATAATTATTCTAGAATTTAATTCTTGTTCATGTCTTCTATAAGATATATCTAAAATAAACAAAGTATTTAATTCTTAATTAGACATGAAATATTAAATACAAATTATTTCCATGTTCAAGATTAGGAAGAGAAATTATATTATTTAATGTATTCATTCATATCTATCCTAATTAGGATTCTAGATATATAAATATTAGGAAAATATTAGGAAACTATTAAATTATTCTCATCCATATCATCTAGGAATAAAATAATATTATTTATTTCCATAGATATAGATAATAATAAAAATATTCCTAAAATCTAGGTAAATCTTCCCAAAAGATTTTATTTCCATTAAATAATAATATTTTAATGATATCTTTTAATTAATGAATTAAATAATCAGTAAAATAATCTTTCATCGTTATCTCATCGATCAAGATGTGCATGAACGATGAACTCAACGTTTGTATATGGTCCGACGAGTTCATAATCAGACCACGACGCACGCGGCGTCACAGCCACCGGCGCGCAGGTGGCCCACCAGCGTCTCGGCCAACGGCTCCTCGGGTGTCGCAGGCATCTCGGCCAGGAGCGTGCGCGGTGGCGCGGCTCCTCTCGGCCTGCAGCGAGTGCCCGTCTCGGTCTGATGATCTGTCGGGCGGCGCGAGCTCCCTGCCAGAAGTGCGCGTGGTGGCGCACCTGCTCTCGGCCAGCTCTGACCGCCCGTCTCGGTCCATCTCGCTCCAGCTCCTCCCTCTGCCCGAGCCAGCGTCATGCGCACAAGCGCGACGCTCTCGGCCAGGCTTTCAGTCGGGTGGTGCCGGACCTTCCGCCTAGGGTTGGGGCTCGGCGTCTCGGTGTCTCGGCAAGTTCTCGGTCGAAGCTTCGGGCGAGAGCCGCCTAGGGTTTGCGGTCTCGGTCACCAAGAACATGCTTCGCAATCAATTAATACATGCATACATGAATTTCGCAAAATTTAAATCCAAATAAACAGAGCCAAAGACTGGCTCTGATACCAATTGAAGGGGTTGGCAGCGGAAGCGTTGCGCTTGTAACGGATCACATAAACTGATCTATTTAGCAGATTATTTAGATAAATTCTATTCGCGTAATTATCACATGTATCATGCTCATAACTTGAATTTAAACATGCTTTAGCACAAATAATTCCTAAATCATGCTTACTACGGAGTTAGCCAAATTACCTCGTTGATTCTCTTGAGAGTCGAAGATCTTGAGTACTCGACCTCGGATCTTCTGACTGGTGTCCCGGACTGTAAACTGATATTTGTGTGGGCAAATCTCACCAAAATACTAGGACTTAAATAAAGAAGACAGACAGAATTCTGCTCATGGAAGGAGAGCAAAATTTTGACTCCCTCTAGGATAAGGGGGGACGAAAATTTGAGTAAAAACAATAATGAAAAAGCTGTCTTCTGTCTCCTTTATTCTCCTATTTATATTAAGTCGCATATTGTGCCCAGTCAGGGATCTAAGGAAGAATTTGGACATGGCCTCATCCAATTAGCTTTTTATTAATTAAATGAACCCACAATTTAAAACAAGCTTATATTGGAATATTACGAGCAGCCACTACAGAAGTAATATTGCACTGCCTTTCCAAATCCGAAATTACAAGTATTACGGGTTTCCTTTAATTTGTTTAATTCATTTCCCGCGCTTAAAATAGAAACATCCATTAATTAATTAATGTCTGCTATGGGATTAATTAATTAACATATTTTTAATCTCCAAGAGTGGACTTAGCAAGAAACTCTTATTTATTATTCATAGAGTAATTAAACTCCAACTAGCTAGGTTCCGAATAATAAAACCTCGTTTCGAGCTCCTCTTGTGGATGTTATCAAACGAGACTCTCCTCGTGCATGATTCAACATAATAGCAATCCTAGCACCGCTAGATAATGATCACCACTACCCAATATACCTGGATCGTTGGGTGACGAAAAACCAGCACCTTTGGTAAGTCAAAGTAGTAGATACTCAATATCGTATGCTCAATGCCAACGTACATTGATTAAGAAATTATTTATCAAGACCTCGTCTTTCAGTAGATAGCATAAAGACTCGTCTTGCTGTTAGATCCATTCAGTGCTATACCACACCAACGTCATCTTATTTCAATAAGGCTTAGAAATAATCGGACTGACATTGCAACCTTTCACGATAGGTAGTCTAGGCCTATCTAGGTTGTGAAATTATTATTTTTCTTTGTTCAGAACTGACCGCGTACCTTAAATTGAGCGCAGCCCACAACCGGTCTACTAAAACAAAGACTTAGACTTTATTATGTTCGCTTATACATTTAAATATGCAATAAATATCCATTAAATGTAAAACATAACAACATTATGACAAAAATAATCCGTTGCATTACTTGGAAAAGAATAATTAGAGTTTTACAGTATTCAATCACTCGAAAGGTGATTTCTAGCATTCAAACCCTAACAATATATATATAGATTGCAGTAATTACTCCTAATTAAATCCTCCAATAAAAAAATCACCAAATATTCTATTACTATTCACAGTTTTATGTTCGTCAACTTAATACTAATTTAAAAATATAATAATCACAGATAAATTTCAAGATCAATTAAATGCATTCCATATACTACTCATTTTATCTATCCATTCCATGTTTGTTTCATGTCTTTTATTCCCTTAATCAAATTCTAAGTTACTATTTCCACTAGGTACTTTATACTCCGTAATTACTAATCTTACTTAGTAAATCCTCAAATTTAGTTTAACATCCATAGTCATTCTAAATCATATTTCTTTTACCAAATCTTATAAATAAAACTCATTAACCTTATCAACTAAATTTCTTTAATCTCAATAATTTGCAATCGTTAGAATATGCTTCAATCATCAATTCTAGTCTCATTTCTATGGTTAATCCACTCACATAATCACACTTAGTTATTAGTCATTACCATATTCAATTCCTTACTCAAAAAATGATCTTTCACTTCAATATTCCAATCAATTTTCCAAAATATATCAAATGACCATTATAAAGGCCCTAAAATAGTGCAAAAACCGAGCGTATCAAAGAGTATGACTCCCATTTCATTAATATTTTCAATTCACTTTCTATAAACATTTTTTAAAATTCGTGGCGGATAAAGTGTCACTTTTAATAGCTAACGTAGGAGCAGGATTTTCTTGTGGCAGCTTTTTCAAGATTTCATAGTTATGAGTTGATAAAATATGTAGATTCATATTGATTGTTGTTATTAAAAGCATGGAAAAAGAGAAAATGAAATACAGAGATATATAGTAGGAGGATAGAAATTTATTTTAGCAAACATGATAGTAAAACACGCAGTCCCAAGTTAATAGTAGATCAATTGTCATTGTTGCGGCTATAGTTGATCAATTGTCATTGTTGCAGAGCAAATACTTATCACAGAGTAGCATGAGGCCAATGAATGGTTTAATGGAGCGATTTCAACATTAGCTGCAGCTTCTTCTTTGAGCTCGTACTCGATCGTAGATCGAGTTATACACTGTTAGGATTGGTATACTGAAAAGCATATTTCGAGCATGTTGCACGGATAGAATTGCTTGTATACAATAAACTCTACAATCCACTTTTAACCCAAGGCGAGAGAATTAATTTTATCGCATTGGTGTTTGCTTATGCATTTATAAGATGTTTCTCAAACATTTAAATGTATAAGAAGCAAATAAGTCTAATTCTTCTGCATAGTAGACTGGTCGTGAACGACGTTCACAGAAGGTGACACAGTCGGTCCTTTGTAGAAGAGAAATAGAATTTCACAACCTAGATAGGCTTTGACTACCTATCGTGAAAGGTTGCAGTGTCAGTCCGCATGTTTCCTTACCTTAGGAAATAAACGACACTGGTGTGGTTATAGCATGAAAGATCTAACAATTGAGATAAGTCTTTCTTGCTATTTACTGAAAGACGAGGGTCTCGGTGATTGTTATTTCTTAATCATTGTTGACATAACATTGAGCATACGATATTGATTATGCACTAGTTTGATTTATCAAATGGTGCGGATTTTTCGCAATCCAAGAATCCTGATATCTTGGGTAGTGGTGATTAATGTCTAGAGGTGCTAGTATTGTTATTGCAATGAATCGTGTGCTGGGTGAGTCAGTTTGATAATATCCTCAAGAGGTGTTCGAAAAGGTTTTATTATTCAGAAACCCGGCCAGTTGAATTTATTCCAGAATAATAAATAAAGATTTGAACTAGACAACTCTTGGAAAAAGATATTAATTAATTAAAGTCAAATAGCAGGCTTAAATTAATTAATGGATATTTATATCTTAAACACGGGAAATAATAATTAAGCAGGGTAGGTAAGCTCGGATTACTCATAATTTGGGATTGGACGGGCAGTCAATATTATTATACTATAGTGGATGATAATAATATTCTATTGGACTTGTATTAAATTGGGGCTCAATTTAATTAGTAAAAGTCCAACAGGTTTGGCCCAAGTCCAACCTCCATGGATCCCTAATCTGGCTCATTATAACTCAATATAAAAGGAGATTAGAAAGGAGATTAGTAGGGAGATTTAGCGTTAATAAACCTATAATTTTCGTGCTCCCCTCTGGGAGTGGACGAAAAAAAATCAGTTTTTGATAGAACTGGTATTCTGTCTCCTCTTCTAATCAAGCCCTTTTCGATTCTGACAAGCTTTGCCCACCCAAAGGTCAGATTCCGAGTTCGGGATACAGATTAGAAGATTCGTGGTTGAGTACGAAGAACATCACGTGGAGAAGGCGCAAGCAATCGTCGATTCTTTGGAGAATCAGATCGGTAATCCTAACCGTAGAATATCATGAATAGGATTTTAGTTCCTAAGCATGATTTTGTGCGTTCTTGTATGCAATTCATTGTTTAACATGTGAATCATTAATCCCATAATCTGTCAAATAGATCCATATGTATGATTTATTTGTGAATGCATGTCTTCCGCTGTGCAAGGGCACCAAATCCCAGCAATTGGTATCAGAAGCCAATTTTTGGCTCTGATTATATGGATTAATTTCATGTTAGTAATTGCTTGAATTGCATTAGCTTCTTCGCTTCGTGTTGTTATTTGTATCGTTTCAATAGTGATAAACGCAAAGAACACGAAGAAGGGTTTGAGCGGCAGGCAACACACCGCCGATTTGCCAAGCTAGGGTTTTTGACCTTTTCCCAAATTTTGATAACTTGGCGTGAATATTGGATACAATATTCAATGTATGTAGTCATGATATAATGATTACATGATGTTTGCGAGAATTTTGATTCCCAAATAATGATTGCATGAATAATTACTTGATAACTCCTTCTTGTAATTTGTTTTAACTGTTGTCGTGCATTTTATTTGTTCGAATCAAATTGTCGCGCTTGTGGCATCAAGAATCAGTCACAACGCGAGTTCGCTGAAAGAGAATTGAGAGAACAACTTCGACTGCTTGAATTAACAATCGGGCAGCAGTTCAGCGACGCAAGGCAGCGGCCACAGCAAAAAGCAGTTCAGCATGATGTGGCTGAGGACGGCGATCTGCGCGTGAGCAGCGCCGACGGCTACGGGGACATGACGAACATTGGCTGTGGTGAAGCAGCTGCAGCAGCAGCCATGAATTGGGCAACCTCCGGACTAGGGTAGTTTGGGTTCAGGTTGGACAGTTTCGTTTCAGCCGAGAGCAGCCCAAGAGACTGCCCAGGTGGTCCGATCAGTGGCTCAAAAGGGCGATCTGAGTGGGAGCCCGTGGCGGTCAAGCTCGTGGGGCTGCGTTGAATTTTTTCAAATTAGTTAGGGTTTCCTCAACTTAGGAACTAATTGGAGACAATCTTCAATATTAGTTAGGGTTTTCATAATCCTAGGAATTAGTTTTGAATATATTTCAAGATAATTTAGAATAAGTTTTTGAATATATCAATTTAATTGGATTATCTATAAAATATAATTTTTTATTAAATTATGGATTAATGTGATTTTTATCCTTATTTTATGGATTATATAGATTAAATTCTATCTAAATAAATCCTAGATAAAGTAGGATAATAATTAATTTTGTTTTGTCTTATGGATTTATATAGATTTAATTCTATGTGAATAAATCCTAGATAGACTAGATAAATAATTAATTATATTTGGATTTTATCCTTATTTTATGGAGTTTGATAGATTTGATTCTATCTAGATAAATCCTAGATAAAATTGGGATAACAATTAATTTTATTGTCTTATGGATTTATATAGATTAATTCTATGTGAATAAATCCTAGATAGACTAAGATAAACATTAATTAAGTTTATCCATGTCTTGTAGATATTGATAGATTTATATCTATCTAGAATATATCTTAGTAGATTTGGATATTAAAATCTATGTTTATCTTTATCTTGTGGATATTTATAGATTTAATTCTATTAAGAAATATCCTTGTGAATTTAGATAATAAGGTTCTCTTCTATTTATAATATGATAGAGTAATATCTATCTAGAAAATAATCTTGTTGATTAGATAATATTAATACAGCAGTATTGTATTATCTTTTGGATGTAAGAAAGATTTAGTTCTATCTAGTTAAATACTGTTGAATTAAATATATATAATATAGATTATCTAATTTGAATGGATATAAAATAGATTTAGTTTATTAGAAAATATCCTAGTAGATAAATTGGATACAAGATAAACAAGATCAATCTTTTCTAATTGGATTTTGATATAAAATTAATTTTATCTAGAATAAATCGAATAATATGATATATTCCTAGGTTTATTCTAAATATCTTAAGGTTGTCTTTAAATCTTGGAATGATTGGGTTTATCTTTATCTTATGGATTTGGAAGAAACGCCACGTCCACTTGTTTACCTATTTATGAGAATAAATAATATAATATAATGGTTTATTATTGAAATATGATAAACAAGTCTAAAGGCTTTTTTACTAAGAAGGTCAACTAGGGTTATTGAATGAATCTCCTCATTAGTTTTCTAGTAGGGGACGTGGCCAGATCTAGTAAGAAGAAAAACGTATTCACAACCTAGATAGGCTTTGGCTACTTATTGGTATGGTTGCGGTGTTTGTGATAATTCTCTTTTACCTAAGACGAGATTAGTAACACCGGTGTGGTAAAGCACTGAAAGGATCTAATACGAATTGTATTCTTTATTGCTGCTATCTACAGTAAGAAATATTTCAGAAAGTTATTATTTTCTAGTCTATGGAATTAATATCAATATTGTTTATTCAGTCATACGCCACTTTGACTTATCAATATGTGAGAATTTGTACGTATTTATTCAGTCATACGCCACTTTGACTGATCAATATGTGAGAATTTGTTCATGATATCTTGGGTGGTAGTAATTGAATAACATGAAGGTATTGGAATATTATTTCATAGAATTCGCGGGCCCAGTGTGGTATGATTAAATCCCCAAGAGGTGTTTGAAAAATGAATTTATTATTTAGAAATCTGCGTAGTTGGAATTTATTCCACGAATATAAATAAAGTTTCAAACTAGAAAACTCTTTGGAGAATAAATTTTAATTCAAGTCATATAGCAGACGAAAGAATTAAATTGATTGATTAAGATAATCTTAGACGCGGAAAATATTATAAAATAAAATGGACCCAAGTTATTTGTAATTTGGTGATTTAGATGGGAGTGCAATATTATTCTTTAGTAGAACAAAATAATATTCCATTGATAATATATTAAATCATGGGTCATTTAATTTAATTAGTTATTTATCTAATGGGTGAGCCCAACATATATTTCATTCCATGGACCACCATCCTAGCCCAATAAGTCTAAGTCTATAAATAGTGAAGAGATGGGCAAACCCTAGCACACCATAAACCACAAGACAACACACTCCTCCTAAACCCTAGCTGCCAAGTCGGCGGTCTCTCTCTCTCCCTCTTGGTCTCGAATTTCGTGCCTAGCACGTGGTATAATTAGGGTTTTGATCTTTGTTCTTGATCTATCCTAATTCCTAGGATTAGATCGAGGTAATCTCATATCACTTTTATTTGGTTATTCAAAATCCACCCACACGGATGAGTAATCAAGGACAAGGGAATAGTATGGAAGATTCGTGGTCGATAAACCAAAGATATCCGGGTGGTGAAGCGAACAACATCAATCCAATGATGGATCAAGAGGTAACATAATTATCTACACGTCAAATTGCATGATTATGTGTTTATTTGATGTGTAATCTATAGATCTATGTTTATTGCATGAAATTGGAATTGAATGCATAGTCACCTAAATAGATCCGTTTTGAGGACCCGTTTGGGTTCCATGTCTTCCGCTGCGGATGCGCCAACAATAAATTATGGTTTTCATCTTTGTTCTTGATCTATCCTAATTCATAGGATTAGATCGAGGCAATCTCGTGTTTAGTATTTGGTTTTCCTAGATATCTTCAAAGCTATTTGTTGATTATCCAAGTTCCGCCCACACGGATGGATGATCAAGGACAAGGGAATATGATAAGGCAAATTTCATGCATCGGTTATGGGGTTAAATTCAATAATTTTCGGGGCCTTACGCATTTTTTAAGCCAGGTATGTGGAAAAATCGCCAGATCTAGGAAGTGGAGGAGATAATTGCCTGGTGAAGGAATTCAGCAGAACAGAGAGCATAAAAGGAATAAATTTCCAGACGGAGGAGATCACCAGACGGAGGGCAAAGTGGAGAATTCAAAAGGAGATTCTAGAAGATCGACTCCTCATCTATAAATAGAGAGCACGAGACACACATGGGAGGATCATCACTCACATCACATTTTCGCTCTTCGCTCACTTTCACACACAATCCACACACAATTGGGGAAAATGCGATTCATGGGGGTTCATCGGGGTTTTTAGTTGTTAGTTGTTGTGTACCACCGTCCTCGTGAAGGGCGAAGAAACAATTTACCGCTTTTTAGTTAATTTCTGTGTGGAATTCGTCCGAGACTTCGCTGTTCGAAGCTCAGCTCTCTTTTGCTTTTGTGAAGCGTAATTCTCGTGGTTATGAAAGTTCTAATTTCTGTTATTGTTATGTTTGATTCTGAGGTTGATGTTGATTTCTGAGTTTGGAGTTGATTTACTTGTTGTTGATGCTTTTCGCACTTGATATGATGGTTTGGAGTTGAATATTAGTTTAATTGTTGTTGATCGGAGTAGATTTGTTGAATCGGAGTTAATGGAGTTGGATTTGATCGTTGTTGGGTTCAGATTGCTTGGATCCGGAGTGGATTAAGCGTTCGACTTATGGATCTGGAGCAGAGTGGTTGGATTCTGCATGGTTTTTGATGTTTGGTTTATGTTCTTCGGTTTGCTTCGTCTAGTAGATGTAGATCTGTTCATTTTCCCGTTAATCGCTATTTCTGACGTTCGAATCATCATGCTCTTTTTTTATCTGGGTTTATGCTCTGTTTTCTCCATGTTTATGCTTGAATCGTTTGAAGGTATGAAGGTCGTTGTTGGTTAAATTCCAGAGTTAGTTATTTGCAGCTTTTCATTCATACCTTGCTGTTTTGGGAAAACGGTCCCCACTGCAGGTTTGATCTCTGTTTCGCCAGTTTAAGCAGTATGTTTGCAAGGTCGAGGAATTTTCGTACTGTTTTCATGAGTTGTTTGAGAAGCTATGGTCCTGATGCATGCGTGCATGATGTTTTCCATTTCCTAGGTCTAGCTGGTAGATAAATTTCATTTTCAGTCTAGTAGTTAAATTTTCAACCCAAAGTTGCGTGGCAGCAGCCAAAAACCTTTTCCAAAACTCTCTAAATGCATTCGAGTGCATCCGTCTTCGTGGGATCGATCCCTACTTCCCTGTACTAGCCAATAGTATAGCGGGTTGAGGGTTTTTAAACGGGAAATTATGTGTCCGACGACCTAGATTTGAAGGTTCCTTGAGTTCCTAGACCTAGTGATCTAGCGAATCCTCTGAACCCGATAAGCTTGATATAACACACTGAACACACTGCACTTCCATGTCTTTTCAAATGGCGCCGTTGCCGGGGATGGATGGCGAATCCTCTGGACCCGATAAGCTTGATATAAGCTTGATATAGTTTCATTTTGAATTGTTTGTTTTCTTTCCTTTTCAGTTTATGAGCAAGGGCTCAAGGTTCGGACACTGGAATTACGCACCTGGTTGGAGAAGCGCCCAGTCTAGTTGACAGGTCAAGGAAACAACTTTCCCAGTTATCACCAGATTGGGGCTAACTATAGGAGATCCGGAACCGTTGAGTTCAGATAGTGACGAGCATCACAAGTCGTCAGTCAAGGAGGAGTTTGAGCCATATTCAGATACAGAGGAAAGAGAGATCGGTGACATGGCACAAGTAGTCGATCCCGATCCTGAGATCGGTTCGCTCACTGCCCATCTAAATGGTGAGCCAACCCAGGCTATTGTTACAAATCAGCGTCAGAGGTCCATCTATACCAAGACAAACATGCTAAGCATTCTACCGACGTTCTCTGGGCGAAGGAACGAGTGTCCATAAGAGTTCCTGAACGAGTTCAGCAAGCTGTGCAGCATTCAGAAAAGGCCCAACGATGCGACGGATGAAGACTATCGCCTACGTGCAATTCCATTTGCCTTGAAGGGAGAGGCCAACACATGGTTGTTGAGGCTACCTCATGATTCGGTTGTTGAGGCTACCTCATGATTCTATCCGTACCTGGAGAGATTTAAAATTGGAGTGCCTATACTACTTTTTCCCCTCAAACAAAACGAATGCCTTCTAGAAGGAGATTGTGGAGTGTAAGCAGGAGTACGATGAATCTCTGAGTCAATATTGGTCGCGTTTCAAGGGGTTGTTAGATGCTTGCCCGAATCACAGAATGATAGAGGCTGAAACTTATTACCTGTTTTATGAGGGAGCAACCCCTGAGTCAAAGGATCTAATGAATTCCTCGAGTAGGGGGAAATTTTACCAAGAATAAAGCAAGTGAAGCAAGAGAAACCTTGGGAAGGTTGATTGATGCCAAGAAGGCATACGACAACCCGCAGAGCATTATGAGAAGAGGTTCGGCTAATGCAGTGATGGAGCAGGGGGAAGAAAGGGTAGAGGCAAGGATTGATAGGCTTGAGAAAGCGCTTTTGAGCGCAATCGAGATGAGCAACCCTCCTGCCTCACAAGAGAAAGAGAAAACTTCAGGCCCAGGAGAAGCTCCACCCCAGCAATACTATGGCCCTCAAGAGGGAGACTACCAGGCCCAGGTGAATTCAATAGGAAGCTGGAATCCAGATGGGAGTTGGAATCAAGGGAAACAGAGGGAGACACCATGGAGAACCCACCCAAACTTTAAATGGTACGACAATGATCCAACCCAGCCACCTCCACAGCAGAACACCAGAGATTATTCGCACCCATCAGAGAGACAGTTTAACTGGTCAGGGAGAAATCAGGAGGGGCAGAACAACTGGGGCAACCAGAATCAAGGGGACCAATCTAATCGGGGCAATAGGAACCAGAACAACCAAGGAAACTCCTGTGTACCACCACACCAGAGGAGTAACCAGGGGAATTATCAGAATTCCCAACCCAATTATCAGGGTAATCAGGGGCCAGGAAACCAGTACAACAATAACCCAGGAGGTCAAGGGAATTTCCGCCCGAACCAGGGGAGTGGATCTAATCACAGTCAAGGATCAGGAAATAGTCAACTGAATTCCAAGCCATAGAGAAGTATGGATGACATGGTGCACGACCTAGTCAGTAATCAACAACATATGCAAAACAACATGCATAAACTTTAGGACGCTCAGATGGAGCACAAGGCGGCAATGGACATGATGGCGAAACAGTTATCTCAGATAGCAACCTCCTTAAGTGAGATACGAGGGAACGAAGGGAAGATCCCTGCCATAGTCAAGCCGCCAGACAGGGCAAACATTAGTCAGATTACCCTGAGGTCTGGGCGCGAGTACAAAGGGCCGACAATGAAGATTGATGAAAGCATATCTCCAAGGACATTGGAGAAAGAGAGCCCAGTCCCCACAGAGATGGCATGGAAACAGGGGATGACATCCAGACTGGTGATTTGGAACAACCACTACCTCAAATGACCGATCCATTCTTCCTAGACCCAGAACCTGAGGTGGAAGTCGAAGAAGTCAGGAAAGAGGTTGGGGAATCTTCTAAGAGAAACCAAGAAGAAGAAAGAGGACATAGTAGACTTCATGGAAATCTTCGGGAAGCTGGTGATCAACCTGCCGTTCCTGCAGGCCCTGAAGCTGCCTATCTTAAGCAAATTCATCAAGGAGTTTATCGCCGGGAATACTAAGCCCAGTGGAAAAATTTTGATTGGAGATAACGTGTCAGCAGTGATTCAGAAGAAGAGGTTGCCCTCAAAACGTTCTGACCCAGGTATGTTCACTCTACCTATCTCTATTGGTGATATCATGATCGAGCATGCCATGTGTGACTTAGGGGCTTCAATTAATGTGTTACCTCTTCCCATTTATAGAAAGTTGGTAGGGGTTAGGATGGTTGACACAAAGGTGGTAATCCAATTAGTTGATAGGACATGCATATGCCCAGAAGGTGTCCTTGAGAACGTAATAGTTAAGGTGCATGAATTCATCTACCCGGCTGATTTCCATGTTATAAAGATGAGTGAGAACGAATCTGCTGAGTCTAGCGGCGTACTCTTAGGTAGACAATTCCTACGTACCGCTAAGACGATTATTGATGTCTTTGATGGAACTATACGCCTGGATTATCATGGGGAAAAGTACACGTTTAGCATTGATGAGGCTATAAAAAAACCTTTGGATGTTGAGAAATTGCATGCTGTCGATGTAATTAACCCCCTGGTCCAAGAATATCTTGAGACTGAATTAATGCAGGAGCAGATTGACAATTCAGAGTTGAGTCACAACATCGACAGAGAAGTTGCAGGATGGTGTGAAGCCATGAACACTTTCGAGCTTACCGAAGAGGAACTAGCTGAGGCAATTGTGAAATTTTTTAAGAATTCCGATTCTGTCAGGTCAAGGGAATCAGCTCAGGTTGCCAGCATGGAAAATGCTCTGGAGTCTGATGGCTTGATGAAAGGAGCCGAAGAAAAGAATCCCTTGCCCCAGGAAACAAATACACCCAAGAAGGAATTGAAGACATTTCCACCCGGTCTCAAGTATGCGTATCTTGAGGAGAACGAGATGTTCCCAGTCATTGTGAACAGCAACTTGACCCAGGAGCAAGAGGGAAGGTTGTTGGAAGTAATCCGGAGAAACAAGAAAGCTATTGGATGGACTCTCTCTGATATCTGCATGCATCATATCATACTGGAGGAGGGTGCGAAAGCCCACAGGGATTCCCAGAGGAAGTTAAACCCGAATATGAGAGAAGAGGTCTTGAAAGAGGTGTTAAAATTACTGTCTTTGGGCATCATCTATTCTATTCCAGACTGTGAGTGGGTTAGTCCGGTCCACATTGTGCCGAAGAAGTCAGGGATCCAGGTGGTGAAGAATGATAAAAATGAACTTGTTCCCACGCGACTTGTCACGGGGTAGAGAATGTGCATCGACTACAGGAAATTGAATGAGGCCACTCGAACGGATCACTTTCCATTGCCTTTCATCGACCAAATGTTGGAAAGGTTGGCAGGCAAACAGTTTTTCTGCTTTCTGGATGGGTATAGCGGGTATTTTAAAATTTACGTAGACCCGGAAGATCAGGAGAAAACCACATTTACGTGCCCCTTCGGGACGTACGCAGGAGGATTCCATTCGGCCTATGCAATGCCCCGGGTACTTTTCAGCGATGCATGATGAGCATCTTCTCGGACTTGCTGGAGGTATGTATTGAGATATTTATGGACGATTTTACCGTGTATGGAGACTCTTTCGATTCTTGCTTGGTCCTTGGCGGGATCTTATTTCGAGAAGTGCCACTTCATGGTACAATAAGGGACTTGTCCTTGGTCACGTAGTTTCAGAGAGAGGAATACAAGTGGATAAAGCGAAGGTGGACGTTATCTCGAACTTCCTCACCCAACTAATCAAAAGGAAGTGAGAAGATTTCCTAGGTCATGCAGGGTTCTACAGGCGATTCATCAAGGATTTCTCAAAATTGCACATCCACTTACCCTCCTCCTGCAAAATGACGTTGAATTCGATTTCAACGAAGTCTGCCAAAAAAGCTTTTCAGCTCTTGAAAGATAAACTAGTATCTGCTCTTATCATCTGGGTACCCGACTGGAGTCAGCCGTTTGAAATAATGTGTGATGCAAGCGACTTTGCAGTGGGAGCAGTACTCGGTCAAATATTTGATGGGAAGAGTTACGTGATCTTCTATGCATCGAAGACGCTCAACCAGGCCCAGAAGAACTACGACACCACGGAGAAGAAAATGTTAGCAGTCGTGTATTCATTCGAGAAATTTCAGCCGCACTTACTGGGTTTGAGAGTGATAGTTTTTACCGACCACCCGGCTATCAAGTACTTACTGGCAAAGAAGGAATCAAAGCCAAGGTTAATCCGGTGGGTGTTGCTTCTACAAGACTACAAGAGTTTGACTGGGAGGTGAGGGACAAGAAAGGGATAGAGAACAAGGTGGCTGACCATCTAAGTCGGATCTTTCAAGGAGAGACTGAGGAAGCTATACCAGATGCATTCCTAGAGGAACATCTGTACTACATAGGAGAATCTCCTAGACACATCAGTTGGGAAGAAATAATGGCGATAACCAGTCCAGGAGATGCTGAAAAGGAGAAGTATCCGCTGAAAACAGAACCATGGTTCGCCGACCTGGCAAATTACTTGGTCACAAGAGAGGGTATAGTTCACAAGAAATTTCCCGAGCCCAGAAGATGAAGCTCAAAAGCGAGGCTAAGTATTATTTTTGGGACGATCCTTACTTGTGGAAGATGGGAGAGGATCAGGTAATCAGGAGATGTATCCCAGAATGGGAACAGAGGGATATACTTAATCATTGTCATGCATTGGCATGTGGAGGTCATTTTGGACCAAGGAAGACCGCAAGGAAAGTTTTAGATAGTGGATTCTATTGGCCTACATTACATAAGGACTCCTTTGAATTCTGTCAAAATTGTGAACGATGCCAGCAAACGGGAGGAATTTCAAAGAGAGATGGGAATTTCAAAGAGAGATGAGATGCCACAGGTCCCAATAATTGTCTGCGAAATCTTCGACGTCTGAGGGATGGACTTTATGGGTCGATTCCCATCTTCGTACGGAAATTCGTACTTCCTGGTGGCCGTAGATTATGTATCGAAGTGGATAGAAGCCAAGGCAACCACTTCTTATGAATCTAAAGAGGTGGCGAAATTTCTTAGAGCTAACATTTTTAACAGGTACGGTGTGCCCCGAGCTATTATATCTGACCAAGGAACGCACTTCCGTAACCGAACCATAGAAGCTCTGATGAAGAAATACGGAGTCCACCATAGGCTTTCTACTCCTTACCATCCCTAGTCTAATGGACAGGTAGAGATCTCGAACAGGGACATCAAGGCAATTTTGGAAAAAACTGTGAACCCTTCACGGAAGGATTGGAGCAAGAGACTTGACGACGCATTATGGGCCTACAGGGCTGCATTCAAAACACCTATTGGGATGTCGCCTTACAGGCTAGTGTTCGGTAAAATGTGTCATCTTCCCGTAGGAGTGGAGCACAGAGCATATTGGGCGGTAAAGGAGATCAATATGAAGCCCCAGGTCTGTGAAGAAGAAAGGAAATTGCAACTCCAAGAGCTGGAGGAGTTAAGGCTTGAGTCATATGAGTCTGCGATGTGGTACAAGAAGAAGACAAAGTTGTGGCATGACAAGAACCTCCGGGTCGAGGAACTGCAAGTGGGTCAGAAGGTGCTCCTTTTCCAGTCCAGGCTCAAGCTGATGCCTGGCAAGCTGAAGTCCAAATGGATCGGTCCATACACCATTGTCGATCTTCGAGCGAATGGAGCTGTGGAAATCTAGGGAAGCACTTCTAACTCTATTCCTTTCCTTGTAAATGGTCATAGAGTAAAAATCGTTAGGGATAATTTGGAGTTGTGAGTAGTGGAGGAAGTGCCACTGCGCGCACTCTCTATTATTGCCTTAGTGACAAGTGATTTGAGTATTCTCGGTGAATTCTTGGGTCAAGAAAATGGGAATGCATTTTTAATCTATGCACTGGACCAGAGAATCTCAAGAATACTCAGATGTAGTTGTAAATAATGTAAATACATTTTCAAAATTAAAAAAGGAAAAAATCCAAACAAAGAAAAATTTAATCTTCCAAAAATATTTTCGAAACACCAAGATCCTCAGGGAAAATGTTGTCTTATCTATAACCCCCTGACCTGGGAACTTGGCATTTTACCTTTGATAGTTTCCTAAGTGTGGTATTGTTAGAAGTCAAGTCGGCAGTTCTTCGCCGTCTTTTTAACGATGCGAGGGAAGAAGAAATCAGTCGAGGCCACATCCGCACCACCACCACAACAATCGGTTCCCGAAGATACAACAGCCCAAGTCCCGGTCCTACCCACCGAGGAGTCCCAGGTTTCAATTGAAGCTTCTGCCTAAAGTCAACCGCATGTAGAGGCAGTCCATAGAGCGAACAAGGAAGGACAAAATTCAGAGAAGGATGACGGAGGGGCGGTCGACGGTGGACTGGTGGAGGGATGGAGCGCATGATGGTGGACGAAAAGGAGGTTGAGGGGGAAACCCTTACTGCTGGTGATGATGGTGAGAAGGGGGACACCCCTATATCTGGTAATGAGGTCGAGGGGGAAACCCCTGTTGTCTCTGGAGTTGGTGTGGGGGAAACCCCAGTTGAATCTGATGAGGGGGAAACCCTTGTTCATGGTGGTCTGGATGGGGAAACCCCGATTGTGTTTACTGAGGGGGAAACCCCTATTGTTAAAAATTCTGAGGGGGAAACCCCGATTGTGTTTGCTGAGGGGGAACCCCTGTTGTTAAAAATTCTGAGGGGGAGACCCCGAGTGAAGTTGCTGAGGGGGAAACCCCTATGAATATTGAAGTACAGGAGCCCGATGGAGGTGGGCTTACAAAGATCGTGGATCTGGTCAATGTACCAGAAGATGAGGACACACCCATTAAAAATAGGGAGGCCAGACGGATGGCCAGGAGAAGCTTGGTGGATGAGGCGGACGAGCCTACCCACCCGAGGAGATTGGAGTTCCGTGCCCCAGGGGTAGGAGTCGAGATGGAGGATGAAACTCTCGGGTCTGGGAATGAGCTGAAGGACGCAGAAGAAAGACGCTTGGCCGCTGAGCGTAAGCGTAAGGGTAAGCATGCTGCTACCATCCCGCCTAAGAGGTCGAGGAAAGCTCCCTCTGTCGAGCGAGTTGAGGAACCACTTACCGCAGCCACTAAGGTCCCCTATGCTAAGGAGTTTAAAGGACCCAGCCCAGACAGTGAGCCAAAAGAAGAAGAAGAAGAGGAGCAAGAAGAGGAGCTCAACTACAAGAGGGCCGAGGTTTGGATAACCAAGAAGCTGCTAAAGGAGATGGGCGAGTTTGACAACCCACGGAGGGCACAAACGTACAAGGAACGAAGCGCCCCTGGGAAGCTGGCCAAGTCTGGGAAACAATATGACCCAAAGGCGCTAAGGGAGATTGAGTCGGACAAGGAATTCCTCAAGTACATCAGTGCTATAGGGTTCGAATGGCTAATGAACCATAGCACGGCTGAGGTGCCCACAACTTTAGCCCGGGAGTTCTTTTCCACTTTCCGACTCAAGTCCACAACTGACTTAGACGCCGACTCCATCACGTTCCGGTTATTCAACGAGGATTATGAGATGAGCATAAGATAGTGGTCCCTGATGATGGGTTTGTTCACCCACGCGGAAGATGAGGAAGGTATCTGGAACGAGCGCATGGTTGGAGCCCCAAAGTACACCCCTGGTTTCAAGCCGCAGTCAGCCTGGGAATTCATTACCCATAAGAGGGTGGGGACCTTTAAGACCAGCCAATCCAAGGGCTTCCACATCTCCGACCGCCTCCTCCGCTTCTCTCAAGTGTTTATCGAATATAATCTGATGGGAACAGCCAACTCTGCCCTCACCACTGCGGACCTCTACTTCACCTGGTGCATGGCAAAGGAGATTAAGGTTCACCTGGGCTATTGGATAGCTCAAGCGTGTCATCAGATGACTACCAACCCCTCCTGCCACATGTACACTTTCCATCTCCTCGGTGCTTACCTCCAGCGCAATATAATCATGAAGATAGCCAAATCTGCACCCGAGGTGATCATGTGTCAGCCTCCAGAGTCATTCAGCGTGGAGTACTTTTTCAATAAGGGGCTCCTCTACATGGATGGCAAGGATGTGTGCTTCTATGAAGTAGGGAAGGCGGAGCCTGTGGTGAAGCGAGAAGTGGATGGACTAGAGGCGGTGGCCAGTATGGACTATGAAGAGTTGAAGAAAGAGATGGGGGAGATTCGGAAGGAACTCGGTGGAGTCCAAGATGAGATGCAAGCCCTCAAAGGGAGCATCACTGACCTGGTGGGGAAATCGTCCGCGCAGAGTGATCGCATGGCGGACGCGGCAAAAATTATCATGAAAATGGCCGATTGGCTAGGCAAGAAATTTCCCCTGACCCAGCAAAGGCTGCCTCCTGGATCCAGCAGTGAGACCAGGCAGCCAGGTCAAGGAAGCTCATATCTTCAGAGGCCCTATCCGTGTCTAAGTTGTGGCAAACCCATCCGTGTCCAAGCCCATAGCGCCCCTGTCTGGAAGGAAACCCATGTCTAAGCAACCCGAGATCGAGGAAGAAGAGCCGGAGTCGCCGCCAAAGATGAAGGTGAAAGTGAACCTCCCCAGGGTACCACCCAGGTCTGGCTCCCGCGAGGGCCAATGACCAAGTAAATTTACATTTCAGTAATTTTCCTATTTTTATCTTTTCGTCTTTTGTTTATTCTCTGCATGTTTGTTTCTGTGAATATGTGTTTTAGCATGTGTGTTATGTATATATGTGTTATCTCCCACTTAGCCCAATCTTTGGTCTAAGTGTGAGAAGTTTGTGTTTATAAAGCATGTTTTTTGTCTGTTTAGCAATAGTGTCTTCTCCCACTTAGCCCGGTGTCCGGTCTAAGTCTGAGAAGTCTGTTTTGTACGTATACGTTTCGTGATGCTTGTTTTTTTTTTGTTTGTGTGCGCACAAACTGCCCTGTTCCCCCTTCACTAGGATTTCTTGGAGACAAGTTTGAGTGAAGTGGGATGATGTGGATCCATGTGATTTAAGATCCATCTCCCAAGGAATTACCCATTTGTGATACTTGATCTAGATATTTTTGTGAGATTGATGTAAATCCCCAGTTATCTAGGCAAACGAAGGAATTGTTTGATGAAATTTTGCAGAATGCTAGGACACATAGCATAGATCATACAAACCAAAAATTAGCTTAATCCAAGCACATTTGTTCGATCCGATCATCCCAACAAAAACAGAGCAAAACAAGGAAAGAAAGAAAACACAAAGAAGCAATAGATCAAACACCTAGTGGGTACTAGGCTCTAGATACCAAATGATGTGGATCCATGTGATTTAAAGATCCATCTCCCAAGGAATTACCCATTTGTGATGCTTGATCTAGATATTTTTGTGAGATTGATTTTCAATCTGACAATAAACACCAAAGATAACAAAAGATCCAACCACAAAAATTGAATCAAACAAGAAAGGATGGTAGATTAAAGATGAAAAACGTGTGTATAATGATGAGATAAAAGAGCTACAACCATAGGACCTTAACCAAAGAAATGGAGACAACCCTAGACAACTTTCATTAGCTCTATCACCCCTTGGCTCCACTACTCAATGGATAAACTCCATTGATGCATACCTCTACTTGAATCAATCAATGAAATTGAAACAAGCAAAATTCAAGGAAGGAATTTGGATACAATCCTCAAAAAGGAAAAACTCACAAAGAAGCAATAGATCAAACACCTAGTGGGTACTAGGCTCTAGATACCAAATGATGTGGATCCATGTGATTTAAAGATCCATCTCCCAAGGAATTACCCATTTGTGATGTTTGATCTAGATATTTTTGTGAGATTGATTTTCAATTTGACAATAAACACCAAAGATAACAGAAGATCCAACCACAAAAATTGAATCAAACAAGAAAGGATGGTAGATTAGAGATGAAAAACGTGTGTATAATGATGAGATAAAAGAGCTACAACAATAGGACCTTAACCAAAGAAATGGAGACAACCCTAGACAACTTTCATTAGCTCTATCACCCCTTGGCTCCACTACTCAATGGATAAACTCCATTGATGCATACCTATACTTGAATCAATCTATGAAATTGAAACAAGCAACCTTCAAGGAAGGAATTTGGATACAATCCTCAAAAAGAAAAAACTCACAAAGGAGATATCTTAATTCATCAATCAACTCTACGAAGAATGAGCGCGAGGCTTTTCTTAAAATAATTCCCGGTCATTAAAACCTTTATCTTTTCTTACGTTTGACTGCGCAGTCACATAACATCTCATAACATACCATATCTGATCTTGTGTGAACCGGGATTGTGGCCAAATTCCACGACGGTCACTGGACCGGCCAACTCTAGCGCTAGCACACGGTCCCATATGTGTACACTAGTCTGAGTAGGGTTTACGGCCCTACTGGGACCCGAATTCGATTTAACTTGCTTGGCATAGCCAACAGATAGGTAATCATAAATAAAACATGGCATGACAACTCATTCAAAAATATTCACGTTTTCTCATAAAATCACATTTTGAAAGAAAAGCCCACCTCATTTGCTTAAACTCTCAAACGAGCGTTCCTTGACTTGATTTTACTTGTGCGATAACGCCCCTTCATAAACAAATAATATACTTAATTTAGGCATAAGTTATTATTTATTTAGCATGTATGCATTCCTAAGCGTGTGCTTATTTTTACTTCCTTATTTCTAAATTCATAAATCTTTAATCATTAATTAAACCATACGATTAATTTATTCGGGATCTTGCCGAACTCTTCAAGTATAGTAAATTCCCATAATATTTTTCCTTAAGTACAACAAACTAAGTCGCGACTATCCCCCATTTAATTTGAATTTGTTAGGAGAGCCTATTAATTTGATGTTTCACTTCGCGATTCATGTTATGATTTAAATTATAAGAGGTTCATTTCCACATTTAAATCGTTTTGGATTTAAATATTTAATTACATTGGAATACTTACTTTGACTAATAAAAGTCCAATTTAATTATTTATTGGTCATTAGGTCAACACGACTAACATTTTCTTTTCTTTCGTGGTTTAAGGAATTAAAATTTTTCTTTTAAATCCTGAATTTATCTAGGATGGTGACCTAACCGAATTTAATTATATAATAGTGGCCCAAATTTAATTTTAATAGTGGTGACCCAAATGGGTTTAATTAAATGGTCCAAAATAATAGGCAATACCCAGAATTAGTATAATGGCCCAAATTTCATATCTCCCCTCTTTTTTTGAAGAGACCCAATTTCTAGATTTAATTGGGCATGGCCCAATTTCTAACCTCAATCACCGTCGGCTATCCCCCCCCTTCAACCTCTTTCCCCAGATTGAGAGTACAGGAGACGAAACAAAAGCTGATCGGCCTCGCCACCGCTGTTCCCTTCTCGATATCTCTCTGTTTCTTTCATCCTCTTCTCTTTCTTTCTTTCTTTCCAAAAATTGACGTGAATCTCAAATTACAGAAGGTGAAACCCTAGCTTGGATAGAATTTGAACTTTCCCCCTCTCCGTTGCCCGTCGACCCTATTGCGGACAGCGCCGACGCTTTGGCGGAGTCCAATGCCCGTTGGTTGTCTCCCGCGGCGACAGGAACACCCCTGGGAAACAGCAGCGCCGTGCGCTCCGTCTCTCTGGTCTCTCTTTGAGACCTTTGCCGTCCAGTCCACCACCATGAGGTCCTCCGCCCCTCGGCGTGGTCGACTCTCAGCCATGCGTCGTTGGCCGTCCCGTCAACAGGTATACCCCGTTCATCCCTTTCGTCTTTCCCTCTTTGATTTACTCGCAAGATTACATTTTGCTGATGAAGCTTTCTTAATCTTAATTCGAAAATTTCAGATTCGATAGGAAGAGAGAAGGCCGACAGATTTTCGAGGCGTGGCTGTTGTTAAAATTCATAATTCTTGTCTCATATCGACTTGGTAACGATCCTAGGTCACCTATATAAGTGTGGATAACCCTTCCCCTTATAAGGCATTTTAAGGGGTGAGTGGCCCATTTCTAATATGGTATCAGAGCGGGCCCAAGTCGATGATGGATTATATCTCTTTATCTCTTCTCTTGCCTACCCACGTGATGGAAGTCCGATGTGTCATTCCGGCCCACACGTGAGGGGGCGTGTTAAAATTCGTAATTCTTGTCCCACATCGACCTGGTAACGATCCTAGCTCACCTATATAAGTGTGGATAACCCTTCCCCTTATAAGGCCTTTTAAGGGGTGAGTGGCCCATTTCTAATAGCTGTCATTGTCGGCGACAGAGTGCTGAGTCAGTCGACGGAAGTTCCTCCGGCCGATTCCTATGTTACCTCAAGCTAAGTCTCCTATCTCGGCCTATTTGGTTGACTCCTTTGGGGCAGAGTCTATTCTTGTTTCATAGTTTTAGAGTTTAGTAGGTTGTGGTTGTTCTTCAAATGAAACTGCAGTAGCTTGGCTAAAGCTTGTGAGCATGTATGGATTACTTTGATTTGGTGTTCATAAGTGCATATGATTAGAAAAACTTAGGTACTTAAGTTGATATGGCTACTGATGCCTATTTGTTTACTCAACAAGAGACCATTTCTAATAGGGTTCCAGTGGTTTCTATGCATACACTTTATGTTGTGATAACTCTATGACTATCATGCCGTGATTCTTAACATGATGATCTACCACATAATGGAATGACATTTTAATCGAGCTTGAAATAGAGTGGGGGTTACCTTCACTGCAAAAGGTTTCGTTGAGCTCTACTTCTAGCCTTGATCTCCATCACTCTTCAACTTGCTATTTAGTTGAGTGAATGTGTTGTGTGATAGAGGATGGAACCGAGACATGGAGTTTTATAGGGGGGGTTGTAACTGAAAGCTGCAAGGTGACTGTTTTGTTGAGCAGAAAAAGAGAGTCCTTGGCCTGGGTTGTGTGGCAGTCCCCTGCTGTAGTGCAGGGATGTACTCGTGCATTAATTGGAATTGTAACCTCTTTTGTTGTCATATTGCAGGGTATCTCAGCCCCCCTATCTCTCGCTCCAAGTCACTGTATTTTGTGTAGTACAATCGTGAATGGAGGCCGTTGAACAGAAGTGAAAGGCCTCTGCAGCTGCTGGGGGTAAAGAGGCCGGGTGGACTGCCTCACAGCAGGCTTCGGTACCGGCTGAGAGGGCAGGTCGCTGCAAGCTGTTGCAGGTCCTTGCTGCCTTCATTTCTACTCATTTAGGTGAGGTTTTGGTCTCCACTAAATAAAGAAATGCTGCCCCTTTCCTTGTTCATTTCGCTGGCCAAAGACCTGAGTGTCTCAATAGTTTTTCTCATGTTGGTTTCGTTGGTGTTTGGAGGGTAATAGGGCTGGCTACATATGGTCATCACATTAATGTCCTAGCCCATCGAGCCGTCTGATGTTGGGCCGAAATGGCCTGAGGATAATCGCCGATGAAATTTCTAGAGATCTTGGATTGAATAGAGTAGTTCGACTTGAAATCTTCCCTTTTCTATTCAACATGTATGCAAATATCTGTAATAGTTAGTGTGTATTTCGTTTCCTTCATTTTCATCGTCGAGTATTTGTAATCTAAGACTTAGCTTGAAATTTCTACATTGCGTTTCGTTTACTTAAGAAATAAACGAATACACTTTCACTTCATTCAATCCTTATCTTCTTTCTTTAAATTTTTAGATTTGTACCCCATATAAATTGCGTTTCCCAAAAACGGGTTTGAGAATCGTATGCTCATCATACATTAATTAATTGAAAAGATGTAATTATTCCACGTTTCCAACTTTATTTCATAAGTCTCGGAAATTTGGTTCGTGGCCATTACACATGAATTTCGAGAATGCATTATGCATATACTTGACAAGCTCTTTGAGGAATAAGGTCAAGCTATTTATCTTTAAGTAGCTTGACAAGTCTTGGTTAATGACATTGAAAGATGGATATCTGTAGAATTTGCCAAGATGATTCGATTGGAATATCCCAGAGTGACAGAATGTTTTGAGGATCTTTTTGATCACTCAAATTGTTTCTGACACAAGTCATCGCCTAAAGTAATAAGAAATGACCAAAAGAAGGATTAACTGAAAAGTAAAAAATCTTCAGAATAATAGTCGTTATATTACTGCTAGAGGAAAGTAACATGACTGATGACGAATTCATAAAGGCTGCATTTTTCCTAAAGGCCTAGTTCATTTGAACAAAAGACTAGATATGGAAATGGGGGAGCCTGAATTGTCATCATTGTTTGTTTAAAAGCGAAGTGAAGATGCTTTGTAAGCTAGATTGACCTCTTTTAAAAGAAGGACAATGACTTACGTGACAATGCAACTTCTAAGTGAGAAATCTTGATCCAGTTAGGCTTTTGTTGCAGTGGGAGCTATTAATGCTCAACTATTGTTTTATGGTTGATGTTTAAGGCATCATAGTATTAAAACAATATAAGTGCAACAAGATTGAGTATTAAAACAACACATCAACTTCTTAAACAATGAATGATAAAGTATTTATGGCTCTTAGTTTTAAGGCCAAGAAAATACTTAGCAATTGTTCGAACTGATCTAGACTATCAAAATTTTAACAATTTGTTTGTTAAATAGCTTGAAAGTTAAGAATGACTGTTTGATGCACTATAAGTTAGAATAATTTGATTATTCAAGAGATTCAGAATACTTGTAGAAGTGCGACACAGAAAGACTAGCAAGTCACAATGGTTTACACCATATAGAGACGAGCAAAGGGTTATGATCAGTAATGGGAGTCTAATCTCCATTGACGAATCCAAGCATTCTTCTTAAGAATGGGATAGTTATGTAAAAAGGAATCGAAGTCTTTCTAAGACAGGTTTGATTAAGTGATGAGTTGTACTCATTAAAATCTTATCATTCCTGAGAAAATCGTTAAATACAACGAGTTACACCTTACAGAAACTAGCAACATCAGTACCTTCTACAAAACACGAGTTGTGGACTAGAGCGACTCTATTCTTGCACATCTCAAGGTGTAATGTTGTTCCAACACGTGTTGGAAAGGTGTCCAAGAAATTGGAGTTGAGTACTGAGGCATATTTTAAGGTTGTCCCAAATGATGTAAGGTTATAAGTTCTATAATCTTCAAAGATAGAATTCTTGTATGAAGATCAAGAGAGGAAGTACAAGCCTAACAGCGTGATAACTCTCAAGATAAAGAGAGATTTTCCACATTACCAATAAGTCATACCATTAGAAATTTTTGCACTAATAAAATCAACTTTAGTACCTAAGATTGTAAGAACCATATCGTAGTGGGAGTGTACAGAGGAACACAACAACTTCATGGGTCTAAGAGTGTCGTAAGACTCAGTATTTGATTAACTTGAACATAATCCATTTAACTACAATGTAGCATTGGTTAATTTGGGTAATCATCTTTGAAAAGGTGATACAATCTATGATAGACAACATATATTTCAAGACTTGCAATATTACCTACAGGTTGTGTTAGTCAGTGGGAGCAAGTATCTTTGCAAGTGTAAATGTGGATCTCAAATGGCTAGACAATGACAATGAGTTATGCCCAAAGAGAATTATCTTCTAGCTATCGTTGTTTCAAGATTTATTCGATCCTATTGTCTATTAGAACTTACATAAATTATATTTTATGTATTATGATTGTCAAGACAGCCTTCTATAAATAGAAGTCTTGAGGAAATCATCTACTAGAACATCCTAATGGGTATGTAATTAAGGGCAAGAAACGCAAGATTGGAAGCTTATAAAGACCTTCGTGGTCTTTGACAAACATCCAAATTAGAGTATATGTGTTTTATCAAAATTGTCAAATATTGAGAATTTGACTTGAGCCCTTAACCTTGCTGTAAGCACAAGGAAGTTGAAAGTGCATTAAATATGGTAGTATTGGTATTCTACGATGATGAAATCTACAAACGTTACAAACAACTAAGATTGGCATCTGGTGTAGGAAACTGATTGTCTACACAGTTTTAAGATAAAAGATTTAAGAGAAACTAATTACATTCTGAGCATCTAAGTCTTTAAGATTGCTAGAAAGAATGTTGAGATTCTCTTAGGGATCCTATATCCATACATTGCTTGGAACATTTTAGCATAAGAAATTCCATGAAAAAGGTTTTCACCTTTCAAGATGGAATTGTCTTGTCTCTAGTCAAGTGTCTATTGACGCTTAGTGAGATCAAGAATTATGAGACTAGTTTTTAAGATAGATGTCTCATGTGTGCTATGATGTGTACTAAGTTTGATATTAGCTTTATTTTTGCAAAATAAAGTGTATATCATATTAACCATGACTAATGACTTTGATTGAGGTAAAGAATATACCATAGCGCTTGAGAAAGACTAGTCGTTATATTTTAGTTTACCAGTCATTCATGCAATGTCCTTGGAAGTACAATGATTTAATTTTATGACTAATCAGTGATCGAGTAAGTCATCCTATGAATATGTGTTTACCTTAGGAGTATCTTCCTAACAGCTTTAATCGTAAGTTTAAGTATGCCTATGAGTATTAAATTTGTTATGTTTACTCTAGTGAACGGTAACTCAAGGGACACACGAGCTAATAAAGCTAAGCAATCACGTAGAGAGATGAAATTAATTACAAATCAGGTACGCAGCAAGACATTATGGTGGAAAAGATGTAAGGTTATAGGTTGAGTGCTGAGGTATGTTTTAAGGTTGTCCCAGATGATGTAAGGTTATAAGTTCTGTAATCTTCAAAGATAGAATTCTTGTATGAAGAACAAAAGAGGAACTACAAGCCTAACAGCGTGATAACTCTCAAGATAAAGAGAGATATCAGATTTTCCACATTACCAAGAAATCATACCATTAGAAACTTTTGCACTAATAAAATTAACTTCAGTACCTACGATTGTAAGAACCATATCGTAGTGGGAGCGTTCTAGAGGAACACAACAAGTTCATGGGTCTAAGAGTGTCGTAAGACTCGGTCTTAGATTAACATGAACATAATCCCTTTAACTACAATTAAGCATTGGTTAATTTGGATAATCATCTTTGAAAGGGTGATAGATTCCGTATTACAATCTTTGATAGACAACATGTTTTACTCCCTCCGTCCCGTGTTAGTCGCACGTTTACTTTTTGGCACGAAGATTAAGGAATGAGTAATTAGTGTTTTAAGTAGAATGAGTAACAAAGTAGGTAAAGTGATTGGGGTGTTTTAGTTATATTATTAATTTAATTTTTTATCCAATTTTTTGTATCTGTAATTATTTTAAATTGTTAATAAAGTTTAAATAGAAATAAACAAATTTCTGTGTATATACATTGAATAGTAAACACAAAATGTGACACACTTTGAATAGTAAAAGTACTCCCTGTAAATTCAAATTTAAATCAAAATTTTCCCCCAAATCAAAATGGCGGCAGATGAAAAAGTTTGAATGGCGAGCCGGAGCGACGTGGATTAACCCAACCACTATTTTGCACGTAATCTCCGGCAGGAAAAGAGGTTGGGGTTTGAGAGCTCCGTGGATTAATCCACCCTCCATCTAGATTCTCTTTGTTGGCCATGGTAGATCTGCAAGAAGATAGTTGATGGAGAAATCGGAGGAGGAATAAAGGTTTTCAGAGAGAGAGGCTGAAGAGTTTAGTGAGGTTGGAGGCGGAGGAGTTTAGGTTAGAGAGAGAATGAGTTTGTAGAGAGAGGGGCGTTTTTTCAAATGAGTGGTGTAGGGTTGGTGGGTGATTAATTAATGTCCATTATTTAACATTTTAAGTGTAATAAGGGTATGTTTAATTAACACTAATTTATACTCAAAATAGAAAGAGGGCAAGTATCTTGGGACGCCCAAAAAGGAATATAGTGCAAGTAATGCGGGACGGAGGGAGTATAAGAGTTGCAATACTACCTTGATACGCTCGAATTTTGCACTATTTTAAGGCCTTTATTGAAGGGGTTGGCAGCGGAAGCATGCAAATAACTGATCACATAATAATTCTGATCTATTTAGCAAATTATTTTGACTAATTCTATTCATATAATTCTTATCTGTATCATGCTCATAACATGAATTAAATCATGCTTTAGCGTAATTGAAACCTAAAACATGCTTACTGCGGAGTTAGTCAATTTACCTCATTGATTCTCCAAAGAATCGAAGATGACTAGCTCATTCTCCATGTGAAGATCTTGAGTACTAAACCACAGATCTTCTGACTGGTTCCCAGACTGTAAACTGATATCAGTGTGGGCTGATCTCACCAGAATTCTTGTCACGCCCGCACTTCCTAAGGATAGAAAGCACGGGGAATCGTGACTCGTGGGGGATTTAAGAAGCGGGGAAGAAGGGGGAACAATCAAAAGGAGTACGACATATCGATCAAAAGATGAAATTTCATTTATCAACAAGGTTTCAAAACTCGAAGGTATACAACGTGAATGACATAGTTTAACAATTCAAAGGAAATCAAGGAAATTCTTATAACTTGGCATAGCGGAAGCATTTGAGAGTTAGCTACTACTATGTGTGAAGACACAATGGCAACCGGATCATTTATTGAATACTGTCTCTGTCCAATGCTCAACATCCTCCGTCCCCCGTCCACGCTTAACCTGCACATAGGGAAAACATATGCAGGGGCTGAGTACTTGATGCACTCAGTGAACTCATGCCCGAAATACATTCATCTTTAAGATATGTCAAGCCATCATTGAGTGAAACTCGGGTTTTACTTTAAAAGGCCGAGAAACACTAACTCATTCCTTAAAAGGTGTCTGCAGACACATATCATTATCATCCTCCATCATATACCATATCTGAACCATCATGTGAAACGAGAATGTGGCCACAAACTTGATCACTGGACCCGCCGACCACAAAGGACGGCTCACGATCCCCATCAGTGCACTAGTCCGAGTAGGGACTCACTCCCTAGTCAGACCCGAATTCGTTAACCATCAATGTCTAGTAGGACATTATCCTAGTAGATAATCAGATAGGCAATTCAAAACATAAAATACGGCATGACATACTATTTTAAACCGCCCTTATTTCACCATAACATATCATTTCAAATAAAAGAGTTTAAGTAATAAAGCCCACCTCAAAAGCTTAGGATTTCCGTAGAAAGTTCCTCGTTCTGACTTTTAGCATGCGTGCAAACCACCTTCTCGGAAAATACATAAAATTCATATCAATCTCGGTAACAAAAACCATTTTAGAATGCATGCACTCTAATTAAATCTTTTAATTCGTTTACGCTCGTTCTTTTCCTCCGTTGGCTCCTCGTATTTTCCATATCGTCGGAATAATTCTAAAAAAAATTATTCAAGCGCATGCTTAACTTTTCGTAATTATTTACTGTTGAAAAAGTATCATTTCATACTTAGGTAAATTATTCATTCTTCAAAAAGTCTTCCGGGAATTAATTAAATAATTCGCCACGATTATTTATCGGCCCAACGATTTAATTAAAGTCCAAGAATTAAAGAGTTGCCCCCAACCAAAATCTCCTTAATTAAAAAGAAAGGCCCATTCTTATTTTCTCAATTTTTACCTTTAGAGTCCAAACAATTGAAAGGTTTGGCCCAATTTCTACAAACAACAAAAGAGGCCCAATCTTCTTCACTCTCCTACCCCACTTCTCTCTCTCCTCTTGTCTTCTTCTTCTCTATCTTCTCTCTACCCGCCTCTCTCTCGGGGAAAAAAAAAAGAACGCAGCAGCCGCCTCTGCCGTGAAGACACGCCCCCGTAGCTGCTGAACCGGCCTGCTGTTCGTCGGCGTCACCACTCCTCGGCGGAAATCGCCGCTGCAGCGAGGAGGGAGGACGCCGTGTGCTGCCATCTGTCACGACCGCACTTCCTAAGGATAGGAAGCACGGGAAATCGTGACTCGTGGGGGATTTAAGAAGCGGGGAAGAAGGGGGAAAACAATTCAAGGCAATACAACTTAACAATCAAAGAGGAAATTCCATTTAAATCAATCAACGTTTCAAAACCCAAGTCTCATAATGAAAGATAACAGAGTTCAACAATAACGGAAATAACAGAGTTTCTTAAGACATTGAATAGCGGAAGCAATTTGAGAGTGTAGTTACTACTACGTATGAAGACGTAATAGTAACCGGACCAATTCTTGATAACATCACTCAACATCCTCCTCCTTCCGACCTCGCTCAACCTGCACATAGGGAAAACATATGCAGGGGCTGAGTACTTGATGCACCCAGTGAACTCATGCCCGAAATACATTTATCATTTAAGTTATGTCAAGCCATCATCGTGTGAATCCCGGGTTTTTCTTTAAAAGAGACCGAGAAGCACATAAATCCATTTCCATAAAATAGTGTCCGCGCGGACTAACATCATCCTCCATCATATACCATATCTGAACCATCATGTGAAACGAGAATGTGGCCACAAACTCGATCACTGGACCGGCCGACCTAGGGGACGGCTCACGATCCCCATCAGTGCACTAGTCCGAGTAGGGACTCACTCCCTAGTCAGACCCGAATTCGTTAACCATCAGATAGGCAGTTTCAAAACATAAACACGGCATGACATACTTGTAAAATCATCCTTATCACACCATAAATATATCAATTTAAGAATAAACTTTTAAAGAATAAAGCCCACCTCAAAAGCTTAGGTTTTTCCGTAAATTCCTCGTTCCGTCTTTTAGCGTGCGTGCAAACCACCTTTTCGTAAAATACATAAAATTCATATCAAAATTCGGTAACGACGATAATTAGAATGCATGCACTCTAATTAAATTCTTTTAAATTATCTTTCTCGATTTCCGTGCATTTTCGGTTATTCGGCGGCCGCCCAAGGCGTCGCGTGCGACGCCGGTCGACCGCTTACGCTCGTTCTTTCCTTCGTTGGCTCCTCGTATTTTTTCCATAACGTCGAAAATAATTTCTAAAAATTATTTAAGCGCTTACTTAAATTTTTCTTAATTATTCACCGTTGGAAAAAGTATTAATTCATACTTAGGTAAATTATTTATTCCTTAAAAAAAAAAACTTCCGGGAATTAATTAAATATTTTTCCCCGATTGAATTTTAAATCTCCGGCCCATAAGATTAAGCTTAGCCGACCTTATTCCTCCAAAAAAAAATTTAATTAGGAAGCCCCAACAAATTAAAAGTGAGCCCATCAATTTAATTAGTCTTCCAATTAATCAATAAAAGGCCCATCAAACAAACTAATTAATCAAGGCCCAATCTTTAAAAAAAACACATGGCCCAAAAGATTAAAAGCTGCCCACTACCAAAACTCTTCAATAGTTAAAAGGCCCATCCTTATTTCCCCAAATCAAAATTTGTGAGGCCCAATTAATTATCACTATCCATTTTAATTTAATAGGCCCAATTCAAAAACAAACAAAAGAGGCCCAATCCTCATTCTCTCTCATTCTTTTCCTCCTTCCCTCTCTCTCTCTCTTCGACATCTCCCTCCCTCGACAGCAGTAGCCGTCCCTGCCGTGAAGACGTCGACACCGCCGCTGCTGAAGTCGCCCGCCGTAGCAGCTGCAGGCGCCTGCCGTCGCTGCTGAAGTCGCAGGGGAAGAGCTGGAGTCGTCTCCGTCGCTGCTGCCTCGCCGCGACGCCGCTGCTGCTGCCACGGAGGGCTGCTGCTCGCCGACAGCCGTCGGAAACCGCTGCTGTCCGTCACCGGAGGGCTGCTGCTCGCCGACAGCCGTCGCTGGAGTCGCCGCTACCGCCGAGCCGTCGGGAACCGCTGCTGTTCATTCTGCCAGCCACCACCGGCGACATCCCTTCCCCGACAACACTCCGAACGACCCCGATTCAACCCGCAACACGCGTTTTCATTAAAAAGTTAAGTTCTTTCATAGTTTCGTTTACGTACGGCGATCGTTTGGTTGTTTCTTAGTGGATTGTTATAGCTTGGTTATGGAAGAAAAAAAATCAAGGCTATATGCATGCAAAGTTTAAAACAACACATGCTTTATGCTAGGAGAGGATTATACCTCCAAGAATGGTTGACAATGGTGGAAGAAAACACAAGATGGATGGCTTCAAAGCTTCCTCCTTCTCCTCGGCACTCTCTCGTCTCTTCTCCCTCTCTCTTTTCTTTTTTTTTTCTTTTGCTAAGTGTGAATAATGAGAGGAGTTGGAGGGGAGGTTATGGAATGTGTAGTGGTGACTCTTGGGATGGTGAAGTAATGGTAGAAGATGAAGAGTGTTGGAAATGGAGAGTCTCCTCCAAGGGAAAGCCGTCGGCCATAGGGGAAAGGAGAGAAGAAGAGAAAAGGCTTTTGGGCTTGATTTACTTCAATTCCACATTTGGGCTTCAAGCTTTTTAATTAAATTGGTTTTGGTTTGGGTTCAAATAAATTGGAAGCCCAAGTTAGAAAAAGTACTATTACTTGGTGGATTTAAAAAGAATAATTAGGATCCAAGTTAATTTGTAGTTAATTGGACTCTAAATTTTTTTGAAAAGCCCAAAATAAATTCATACTTTATTTTTTTCGTATTTTCCTTTGTTAATTAAAATTCACGGGTCTTTATTTTATTTTGTTATCTTGTTCTTCATAACCAAAAATTAAAGTATGGGAAATCGTACATAATTTATATTTGGTGTTGTTCCAAATATAATATTCCTTAAACCATTCCTCGATTTATGTGCATCGTTATCCATAGATAGAAAATATATTCCTTTCCACGTATTTCATTCGTCTTGCTAAAAATAGCAATTTCGTCGTCATTCTTTCAACGAGACCTCCAACATGTCTCCCAACGTTCAAAATTAAACAATTAAGCACGTTCCTTTTCACATTTAACACATAAACCATAATTCTCCGAGAGCACATTTATCGAGAAGCATCATAATTTGAAATAATTTTATTAATTATTTCGTGATATACATTAAATTAGTACTTTAAAAAGTACGGGTGTTACATTCTACCCACCTTAACAGAAATTTCGTCCCGAAATTTACTTGTTTCCAGCGAAAAGCTCCGGGTATTTCTCTTTCATTTTATCCTCGAGTTCCCAAGTAGCCTCCTCGTGGCCATGGTGTTTCCAAAGTACCTTCACGGACGCGATCGATTTATTCCTCAACTCTTGCACTTTCCTGTCCAGAATAGCTTCGGGTTTCTCCTCATAACTCAAGTCGGGATTCAATATCATTTCCTCTTGATGAACCACGTGTTTGGGATCGAACACGTACTTCCGTAATTGTGACACATGAAAAACATTATGCACAGTCCCAAAACTCGGTGGTAGTGCCAATCTATACGCTACGGGTCCCACCTTCTCGAGGATTTCATAAGGCCCTATGATAAGTCGTATTCTAGGCCTCGGTTACTGGTCAGTATGACAGGTTTAAATGATTATATTTGCAAAGCAGTTGCTCAAAGTGTGCAGGATAAGTGTTCTGGCCAGTAGGGAAGTTCCGGAGTGTTCGGGTAGAAAAAGCGCCAGCATGGTCTCATACTGATCCGTATACGTGCTAAAACGGCTTGAGATGAAGAAGACGGATAGCTGGGACGGATTACCCACAATTAAGGGCAAAGAAGTCAAATTGCAGCGAGGATTTACCCTAAAATCAAGGGTAGCCTCCCTATAAAAGGTAGCCAAGTTGGAGAGAGAGGTAGCCTTGGAGAGACTTCAATTCACCATCATCTTTAGGTAGAGAGTTCTCTCGGTAATTTCAGTCTTTCAGCCGTGTCCCACTTCTTGCCTCGCCGAGCCATGATCACCTGACGTTCAGAATGTTCCCGAGTTCCAGTCATCGTCCGTTCCAGTTAGCTAGATCGTAGTTCCAGTCAGAGATTTTATCGCCCGGAGTGGCAAACAATCTTTAAATTGCTTTCGTAGTTTAATTAGTTCTCCGTCTTTACGTTGGATTTCTGTTACATTTTGGGATTTTGTTGTTTTGAAATGCTTGCTTTGGATATCCGAACGTGTTAATGCTATGAAGTTGATTTCCGTTTCGTTCATTGTAGTGTTCTTTTCTTTCCTTGTCTAGTTAGCTTAGATCTAAGATTTCTCGGTGTTTTAAGTGCTAAATCTCTAAATTCTGTTACGTAACAAATTTCTTTAGGATAGGTAAACAAGTACTATTTGATCTGGAAGTAGATCGTTGCATGCAAGGCTTCGTTTTATTTTCTGAATCGATCTTTCATGTTGACCAGCATGCAGAAGTCCAGTTTCAGCGTTTGATTTCAGATTTGATTTCTTAGTTTTAGATCTGTGTTCGCGAGTTGTTAATCTGCGTTTGCCGGGTTGGATCTGGAATTGTTATCTGAGTTTAATTTGTGTTGTTGGAGAAGATGATGTCTACATCCAGATTGGGGACCACCTTACTTTTATTTACTTTTGCTTTCTTTTGTCCTTCACCTCTGGTTGTACCTGCAGATCTGTCAGCCTAGTCACCACTACCTCCACTACACTCTGAATATTCTGTTTAGCCAAAAATAGAAATACCGTCCTTTCCAAACAATTTCTGTTACACCATGTCCCCTCATTTCCACGTACACAGTTGCATTCCATGATCTGCTCCCCCATCCTAGTCAGTAGGACGCCACCCTTTAATTACTCGCCTAGGTAGAAACTCAACCCGAGCGTGGTAGCTAACCAACCCTCCAAAACATCACCGCAGTAGTTTAAACGCACCATCTCTGTGGGATTCGACCCTTACCTCCACTATACTGATCAGTAGAAGTGGGTTGAGGAATCTTTGAAGACGAGGTCTAGGCTTAGTTAGGATCTTTATCCTGCCAGTAGGATATATCCTCACTTGAACGACACCTACGCACCACGTTACCTCTTCAAATGGCGCCGTTGCCGGGGATGGATGGCGTTTTAGATACTATTGTGTGTGATACTTTGGCGTAAATATTGTGTATAATTTTTTCTCTTTTTCTTTTGTTTCAGTTTATGAGAAGCAGTTCGGATCCTAATCCGTGGAAACCGAAGATACTTCAGCGAGGATCCATACTTGTGACCACTCGTTCTGGCCTGTCAACAACTCTGTCTGACCTAGACACGAGTAGCGACGAAGAACAGTACACCATAGAAGGACCAATTCCCGTGGAGTTGCCACTGTTGGAAGGCAATCCAGGAATGGCTGCCAACATGAACGAAGATCCAGAGATCGGTACGCTGAATGCGCATACCGAAGGAGAACCACCGCAAGCTATCGTGGTCACCCCGGGACAGACTGCTTGTGACGTGAAGCCTCATGTCATAGCGATTCTACCTACATACTGCGGGAAAAGCTATGAAGGGCCGTATGAGTTCCTTCACGAATTTTGTAAGATTTGTAGAGCGCAGAGAAGACCAGCAGGAGCGACTGAAGATGATTATAGGCTGAAAGCTCTGCCATTTGTGCTCAAGGGGGAAGCGAACACCTGGTTCATGCGCTTGCCCCCTGACTCTATTGAGACTTGGGCCGACTTCAAGTCAGCATTCCTGGGCGAGTTTTTTCCGTCATCTAAGACAAGCGCACTGAAGAGAGAAATAACGAATGTGAAGCAAGGATATGACGAGCCCTTGAGCGACTATTGGGCAAGATACATGGGTCTTTTGGAATCGTGTCCCAACCATCGCATGGCAGACATTGAAGTACATCATACTTTCTACGAGGGCATGAACGCGGTAACCAAAGACCTGGCCAATTCATCTTCGGGAGGAAGCTTCACGCAATTACAGGTCAGCGAAGCAAAGAGAGTCCTAAGGAAGCTACTGAATGCAAAGAAAGAGTATGACCATTCAAGGGAAGGATACAACCGAGAGCGGGCTGCTGTTGCATCGACTACTGATCAGGAGAACAAGCTGGAGCAGAAAATGGACTTGAAGATGGATGAGCTGAAGAAGTCACTTTTGAGTGCCATCGAGAAGAGCACTCCACCACCTCTCCCAACTGGAAACTACAAGGGTGCAGAGCAGGGGAATCAAGGGGCCCAATACGAGCATCCGAATGACTTGATCAGTACGGAGCAAGCTAACGCTGCTGGGTATTTTAACCAGAATGGGAATTGGATCCAGGGGAGACAACGGGACGCACCATGGAGGGACCACCCGAATTTTCGATGGGGAGAAGGGAACCAAAACCAGAACCAAGGTCAAGGCCAGAACCAATATAACCCTTACCCGAACCAAAACCCTAACCGTGGACCAGCAAACCCAGACTTCCAGCCCAACTGGTCAGGAAGAAACCAACAAGCCCAAAACCATAACCCACAAAGCTCAAACTCGAACCCTGTTTACGTGCCACCCCATCAGAGAAATTTCCAAAACTACCAAAATCAACCAAACCAAGCATCCCAACACCATCAGAACCAGAATCAATTCCAAGCCCAGCACCAGAATCAATATCCTCAAGATCAGTACACTCCTCCTGCCCAATATAACCAATACCCGCCTAATCAAGGACAGCAAACCTTCCAGAACTATCAACACCAAGGGCCGGGTCATTTCCAAAACTCGAACAGGCCGAGGAGATCCGTTGAGGACATGATGAGTGAAATGCTAGCATCACAACAGAACATCAAAGGAGAATTGCAAGCCCATAATGAGGTCGTGCAGGGGATGCAAAATGCCCAGAAAGAACATAAGGCGAACATGGATATGATGAATAGGCAGTTAGCTCAACTGGCCAGTTCGATGGGTGATTTGAAGGGAAATGCAGGAAAACTCCCATCTACAGTCCAAATACCCGAGAAGGCAAATGTGAGTAAGGTCACGTTGAGGTCAGGAACTACTTATGATGCACCTCAACCGAAACAGCCGAGTGAAGGATCGAATGGAACGAAGATAGGAGGCGAGACAATTTCAGCTGAGGAAATAGGGAATTTCATGCCTCGAATGCAGGATCCATTCTTCCTGGATGATACACCAAGTATAAGAGGTGAACCCGATGCCTTACTGACCAGGAAGGAACCTCCTCAAGAGAAAAATCCCAGAATGGAGGCTCGGACCCAAGAGCTACCAAAGAAAGTTGCTGAGGAACCCGTAGAAGAGAAAAAAGGGGAGAAACCATTCCCATTCCGATTTGTTACAAAGAGGAAGAAAGAGAACCCGGTCGACTACTTGTCGATTTTTGGAAGGTTGGACGTCACCATACCATTCCTCCAAGCCGTGAAACTACCCCCGCTCGGAAAATTCATTAAGGATTTCATAGCCGGGAAAGCTCAAAAAGATGGACAAATCATGGTGGAAGGGATCGCATCCGCAATTGTGCAAGAGAAACTGCCGCCCAAGAGGGCCGATCCAGGTATGTTCACTTTACCCATAACTATAGGGGATGTGAAAGTTGAACATGCGATGTGTGATCTTGGAGCTTCCATTAATGTCATGCCATTATCAATCTATAACCGACTGAAAGGAGTGAGGCTGTCAAACACTAGGGTGTTGATCCAGCTGGCTGATAGGTCGTGCATAAGCCCTGAGGGAGTTTTAGAGAACGTGTTGGTTAGAGTACAGGAGTTCACATACCCTGCTGATTTTTATGTGATCAAAATGAGTGAGCATGAAGCGAGAGAGTCTAGTGGAGTCTTGTTAGGGAGACTTTTTTTGAGAACGGCTAAGACAATAGTGGACATGGCCGAGGGGACTATTTGCATTGATTTTAATGGTGAGAAGTTTACTTTTGATATAAATGATGCCATGAAGAAACCCATTGATTCTGAAAATCTATGCTTTGTTGATGTGATTGACCCTCTAGTCCAAGATTTTCTTGAGACCGAACTATTACAGGAAAAACTCCAGGCTTTAGATGCTTGTGATCAGGCCGACGAAGAAGCTGCTGCGTGGTGTGATTTGATCAGTAGCCAGGGGTTGACCGACGAAGAAATAGAAGGAGCGATCAAGGAATTCTGTCAAAAGTCGGCGTTCATTGGAGCCGCAGGGGCCAAGCTTCCAGTCAGTACGGAAGAACCTTCAGGGGAAGACTTAAAGAAAGACGGGGAGGCCCAGAAAAACCCTCTACCCGAAGACACACTTCCACCCCAAGTCGAGCTAAAAAAGTTACCATCGAACTTGAAGTATGCCTACCTCGGGGAGGAGAACTCATATCCCGTAATCATCAACAGCAGTCTCACAAAAGAACAAGCAGCGCGGCTACTGGCTGTGTTGAATAGGAATAAGAAGGCAATCGGATGGAGCCTTACAGATCTAGTAGGGATAAGCCCCGACGTTTGCATGCACCACATCAGGCTAGAAGAGGGAGCGAAGGCTCATCGAGATGCTCAAAGGAAGGTAAACCCTAACATGCGAGAGGAAATTTTAAAGGAAATCTTGAAGTTGTTGTCGCTAGGGATTATCTATTCAGTGCCGGACAGTGAGTGGGTCAGCCCGATCCACATGGTTCCAAAGAAATCCGGGATCCAAGTTGTCAAGAATGAGAGGAACGAGCTGATTCCAACAAGGCTGGTCACGGGTTGGCGAATGTGCATCGACTACCGGAAGCTGAACAACGCAACAAGGAAGGACCATTTTCCTTTGCCTTTCTGCTTCCTAGATGGGTACAGCGGGTACTTCCAAATTCACGTGGATCCTGAGGACCAGGACAAAACCACTTTTACTTGCCCGTTTGGAACCTATGCATACCGTCGCATGCCTTTCGGTTTATGCAACGCTCCAGGTACGTTTCAACGATGCATGATGAGCATATTTTCCGATTTGATTGAGGAGTGCATAGAAATATTTATGGATGATTTCACGGTTTACGGAGACTCGTTCGACTCTTGCCTTCATCATTTGGACATAGTTTTGGAAAGGTGTCAAGCAAAGAGTCTGGTTTTGAACTTCGAGAAGTGCCATTTTATGGTCACCGAAGGGATAGTCCTAGGACACGTAGTCTCAGAAAGAGGTATCCAGGTGGATCGAGCCAAGGTGGATGTCATATCCAAATTACCATTCCCTACTGATCAGAAGGGAATAAGGGGTTTCCTGGGACATGCTGGATTTTATCGAAGATTTATAAAGGATTTCTCCAAAATCGCCCAACCCCTTACCAGACTGCTTCAAAATGATGTGGAGTTCGTTTTTGATGAGCAATGCAAGGCAGCTTTCGATCTTCTCAAAGAAAAATTAGTATCCGCACCTATCATACGAGCTCCTGATTGGAACCATCCTTTCGAAGTAATGTGCGACGCCAGCGACTTTGCGGTAGGGGCCGTGCTGGGTCAGAAGATCGATGGGAGGAGGCACGTAATTTTTTATGCGTCCAAGACTCTAAATCAAGCCCAGCGGAATTACGATACCACCGAAAAGGAGATGCTGGCAGTGGTGTTTTCTTTCGAGAAGTTCCGGCCATATTTGCTGGGATCTAAGGTCGTAGTATACACTGACCATGCAGCCCTTAAGTATCTAGTTACCAAGAGAGAATCAAAACCACGCTTGATCCGATGGGTACTCTTGTTACAAGAATTTGATTGGGAGGTGGAAGATAAGAGAGGAGTCGAAAACAAGGTGGCAGACCATTTGAGCAGAATAGTGCAAGAAGGAAACAGCGAGGAGGTGCACGACAAGTTTCCAGAGGAACACTTATGTGAGGTGATTTTTGCACCCAGAAAAATTGATTGGGAAGAAGTGTACAAACTTACTGGTCAGAATGATGCAGCAAAAGGAAAAGAGAAGGTAGGGCAGGAGCCATGGTATGCGGACCTGGCCAACTACCTAGTAACTGGAGAACTTCCAGAGGTACCAAGTGTTACCAAAGCCCAACGAATGAAGATCAAGAGTGAGGCAAAATATTATTTTTGGGACGACCCTTACCTATGGAGGGTAGGATCCGATCAAGTGATAAGAAGGTGCATTCCTGACTGGGAACAGCGGGATGTGTTGACCCACTGCCATTCGTTAGCATGTGGAGGGCACTTCGGATCCAAGAAGACGGCAAGGAAGATTCTGGATAGCGGCTTTTACTGGCCAACTCTCAACAAAGATGCATACGAGTTCTGCCGGAGCTGTGAGCGTTGCCAACTGACCGGTGGAATATCTGCCCAAGATGAGATGCCGCAAGTACCGATTATTGTTTGTGAATTATTCGACATATGGGGAATGGATTTCATGGGGCCTTTTCCCTCGTCCTATGGCAATCTGTATATCCTAGTCGCGGTGGATTACGTCTCCAAATGGGTAGAAGCGACGGCCACAAGTACGTGTGAAGCAAAGGAGGTGGCCAAATTCTTAAAGAGTCACATTTTCAGCCGTTTCGGAGTCCCAAGGGCGATCATCTCTGATCAAGGTACACACTTTTGTAATCGTACAATTGAAGCTTTAATGAAAAAGTACGGTGTGCACCATAGACTTTCAAGCCCCTACCACCCGCAAGCTAACGGCCAAGCCGAGATCTCTAATCGAGAGATAAAGAAGATTTTGGAGAAAACTGTAAATCCTTCTCGGAAGGATTGGAGCGTGAGATTAGAGGATGCTCTCTGGGCATATCGAACAGCCTACAAGACCCCCCATTGGTATGTCCCCTTACCGAATAGTTTTTGGAAAAATGTGCCACTTACCTGTAGGGATCGAGCACCGAGCATACTGGGCAGTACAGAAAGTGAATATGGATGCTACAGCCTGTGAGGAGGAAAGGAAGCTGCAATTACAGGAGCTTGAGGAACTTAGATTGGAATCTTTCGACTCGGCCATGTGGTACAAGGAGCGAACGAAATTATGGCATGATAGAAATCTGAGAACCAAGGAGCTCCATGTTGGCCAGAAAGTACTACTCTTCCAGTCGAGATTGAAGTTAATGCCCGGGAAACTCAAATCTAAGTGGACAGGACCGTACATCGTAACAGCCCTCCGAGCTAATGGAGCGGTGGAGATTTCAGGGAGTCTTTCTAACTCTGAGCCTTTTGTTGTGAATGGACATAGGTTGAAAATCTTTAGGGATAATAGTGAGGTGGGGGTAGTGGATGAAATTCCACTACTACCACATACTAAGGTCACATACTGATTAGTAAGATAGGAATTTGGAATTCCACGTGGCTAGTTTCATTTTGATAATATTCTGCATATACTGGCCAGGTAGGATTCCAAATTACCTAAGGAGAATGTAAATACTGTATATACGTAATTAATTTTTGCATGCTTGAAAATTTTCTAAAAATCCAAAAATATATTTTCGGGCCTTAAATTTAGGTTGGGGTACACTTTGACCAAGAGATTACCTATTTAGTGTCACTCCAATTTGTATTTAAGTGCCATTTTGAATTATTTTCCGTAATAGGTAAGTATAGAGGGAAATTGTGGATAGGACGTAAATTTGAATTAAGCGTGTGCAGCTTTTGCAGGGTGGCAGTGCTGGAATGGTGTGGAGCAGAGAGAGTACACACGCTAGCCAATCAGGAACCAACGCCTGTCGCCCAACCACTTTTCACATGAAGCGGCATGACCGGTAACCACTGATAGCCGGTTGAAACCACCTGCAACTGCCATTTCTAATCCGAACTAAACCAACCGACCCTCCCTTTCTCCCTCAAAAACCCTCATTTCCAAAATACCTTTCAAGAAATTCTCCTCTATCCCTCTCACAGAACCATCGTTCTCAAACCAAACCCTAATTTCTACCGTCAAATCACAAATTACAGTCATGGGTAAGAAAGCTATCGCGAGGAAAATCAAGCCCCGTCGTGCGAACACCCAAGATACGCAGCCGCTGCGAGAAGAAACCCCGGAGGCCCAACCACAGTCGAACCAACCACCCGCACCGACTGCTCAACCGCCGGCCACTATTTCTTTGGATGCCGTAATGGTATTCCTTCGCCAACAAGACCCGACTAGGGACTGGACGGCGGCATTGACCAATTTCGGCCACACGGGGGGCATAGGAACCGCACCCAGTGGAATTCCTCATGCACAGGTCAGACACGCAGAACTACAGTCGGAGGAAGGATCTCCCTCAGCCACCGCGGCATCGGAACCCTCGGTACCAGATTCGGCAGACCTGGAAGCTATCGCCGCGTTTTACAGCTCCGACTCTGAGGAGCGAAAGAAAAGGTCCAGCCAAGTAAGGGAAACCCAGGGAGAGAGTGGCGGAGCAAAAATGACGCCCGAGAAGGACCCAGTATTTCAAGAAGTAAGACGGCCAGAGATAGATCTGAACGAATCAGCCAGGAAACAGGGCCTCATGACGGACGAGGAGTTTGACTCGATAATGAACAGGGTAAACCGAAGAGAGGAGACAACTGACTTGGTGGCTGAGGGTCTGGACCTCGCACCAAGCTCTTAGAGAACCCATACCGAAGGATAAGACATCCCAGTCAGAAGGAGAAGAGGAGAGGGAAAAGCAGAGTGAAGCCAAGGAAGCAGGAACAGAGACAACAGAACCAGAGGTAGAGGCATCCACCCCAGTGGCACCTCCGGTAGTTAAACCGATCCCCGTCAGAAGGAAACTGGTAGTGAAGACAGGCTCCAAGGCAGAGCCACCCAAACCGCAGAGGAAATCGCAACGTTGTTTGGGTAAGTGGGCACCCAACAGGGCGAAACCGAACACGGCGGAGGATCCCCTAGAGATCGTGAGCGACGACGAACCCTGTCCGGCGCAAGAGGATCAGGGTGTGGAAGCCGAGCGGGTGGCTGAGGGACTGGACCTCGCACCCGAGTCAGTGAGCCCCGAACAATTGGAGAAGGAAGATGCCAAGAAAGAGTGTAGCTCCACTACCCAGGAGACGCCACCAACCGAGGCGGAAGAGGAAGCTAGATACCAAGTAGAAAGGAAAAGAAAGGGCAAGACCGTTGTGGAGGAAAAATCAAAAACCAAAAGAATGCGTACCCCGAACACAGGCATAGTGATCACTGAGACTGCCCGGAGGACCCCATCAAACCGGTAGACACAGAGCGATAGTGAGTACGAGGCCAGTGAAGAATCTGAATCAGATAGCGACACAACCATGGAAGAGGAGGAATACAAGGAGCGGGAACTCCCCAACGATCATCGAGAACTGTTGCATCCACCTGCCGAACCACTCCGGTATAAGCGTTGGACGGTGGAACTCACGGATGACGTTGTGGAAGAGATGAAGTTGTTTGACAACAAGAAGCTCCAGTCAGTTTACCGCACAAAGAACGCAAAAGGCAAGAAGGTTAAGTGTGGAAAGGTAATTCATCTCCCATCCTTAGATGAATTGCAAATTAGTGAATCGTTTCTAGCCCTTTTGCATGAGTTGGGTTTTGAATGGTTGTTGAGGAATGAGAAGTTAAGTGTCCCGGTCGATTTGGCCAAGGAGTTTTTCGCAACTTTTCGATTCGAAGTCACAACTGATTTGGATATAGAGTGTGTTAGCTTCAGGGTATTTGGAGGAGAAATTAGGATGAATCTGATTGAGTGGACTGTGAGGTTGGGTATATGCAGTTTGGAGGAGGCAATAGGACTTGAATGGAGAAACAGGGAGCGGGGGATTCCCCGCCGGCATGTGGAATTTGAGCCCCAGTCGGCTTGGGAGGAACTTACTCACCCCGGAGCAGGGCAGTTCCAATCCACGATCTCCCGATCGATCCACCTTAGCGACCCCGTTTTACGCCTGGTTCAACTTTTTTTAGACTACAATCTTTTGGGGCAGTCTAATTCGGCAGTCCGGACATCAATGACGGAGTTGTACCTTATATGGTGTGCAAAAAAGGGCAAGAAGCTGCACTTAGGGTTCTGGACTGCATACACATGTCACCTCGTCGCAACTCACCCAGCACGGAATATTTCCCTCTGCCATATATTGGGAATCTTCATGAGGAACAACATCACCGTTTCGGAGGACGAAGACCTAACCCCACTAACGATGGTGAGCGCCCCAGGATTGTTCGACACCCCTCTGTTCGTCCGAACGAACACGGTGTACATGAGGCAGGGCGTGCCCCACTTTTATGCGATGGGAAAAGAGGCAATACCCACTGCTCGGATAGCAACAGCTCAGGAAGCACCAGGACATGACCAGAGGCGAGACAGAATTGAACAATCTGTGGAAAAGATGGCTGAGGAAAATAGACAGATGAGGGAAGAGATGATTCGTTTAGCGTCAGCAATGGAACAGGTATTGAAGGAGTCTGCGGAGCAGAGAATACTGACTCAGAGGCAAGCCGCTCTAGAAAGGACAGTCACTGAAATGGCAGAGGAGAATCAGCAATTGAAGGCAGAGGTGATCAAGCTGGCAGGAGTTGTGGAAAGGATGTTGAAGGGCTCTGCAGAGCAGGATATGATGCATCAGAGGCAGGCGGCCATGGAAGCTATCGTATCAGATCTCGGGGAGGAAAACTCCAAGATGCAAAAAGCAATGAACAGAATGTTAGCCAGTATGGATAACATCTTAGAAGAAATGACCTACCTGAGGAAGGAGCAAGCTGCAGGACCGAGTGGCCATGGTGGCCGGACTGATGAACCACATATCCAAGAGACCGGAGTAGCAGATGAGCAAGAGACAGCGGACGCCGAGGTGCCGGCAAGAGCCGAGGAGCCGGCGAAGGAAAATGAAACTGGAACGGAAGAGGACATCCCGAAGGAACCACCTGCCCCACGAAGGAGCAGGCGACTTCGATAGACCCCCCCCCTACTGACCAAGTTAGTTTTTTTTTAAGCTTTTTTAACTTTTCGTATTTTTGTTATGTTGTGGTATTCGGTTAGGTAGTATAATATGTGTTTGCGAGCAAACCCCACTTCATAACACTTAGCCTATTCCATAGTCTAAGTGTGAGAAGTTAGGGTTTGTTTCTTGGTAGCATGTTTTCTGTGTTTCTTTTGTATATACGTGTTTCTTTGTTTAGTGGATTTTGTCCGGTGTTCAAACCTCTCCCACTTAGCCTATTCCATAGCCTAAGTGTGAGAAGTTTCTGTTTGAGTTGTTATTTTTGTTTGTTATTTTGTTGTCTGTGTGTCTACCATACTGGCCAGTACTTTTTTTTCCACTTCACAGCCTTATCTGGGGCAGACACTTGTGAAGTAGGAGGGGGGACGTAATGGCCAGTATGATGTATATATGTGTGTTCTGTGTTTGTGCTCGTTTTGTGTTTTTTAGGTCTAGTTTTTTTTATGTTGTGTGCTGATTTGGGCTTAAAACTCAACCGTCCTGAGCTGGAGGTGAGGGGAATTGAGGGAGATAAGACAAGCTGGAAAACCGAAACCACTCTCCTTAGTACCTCCTGACCAGTATAGATGATGTGAGTATGAGAGAAAAGCCCACACTTAGAGCCAAACACGAAAGCCCTCTAAAATGTGAGTTATAAGCCTTAAAGTGGAACCACTTTCCACATACACTTAAAGAAAAGAGAGGCTGCCACAATTTGCCTAGGGTGAAGTGATCACGGGTAGCAAATACTGAAGGCAGTAGGAACCCCCCCCATAAAAAAAAAAAAAAAAAAAAAAAAAAAAAAAAGAAAAAGAAAACCACCACTTTTAGAACCCTTTTTTCTTAACCTTTTATACCCAGATAAACACCCCTAGCCCCTGGGACTGTGTGTAAGGCATGAAACAAATGGAGCTTACTGGCCAGGAAGAAGTGTGAAAAAAGCAGAAACCAGCTGGGCAGGAAAGTTAGAAGAAAATCGACCAGGGAGACATTCCAGGTCCAAAAAAGAAGGGATAAGGGTGGCGAAGCCACGAAAAAAAAAAAGAGGAAGAAAGAAATAAAAGAAGAAAATGGTCAGAGATTTGACCACACAAAAAAAATGAAGGAATAAGGGTGGCGAAGCCACAAGAAGCCTACTAACCAGTTGGAAACTCAAGCCAGAAGCACCAGCTAAGAAAAGCAACTGATCAGAAGCCTGATGCACACAATCCCCCTTCATAAATTAAATAGAAGTTTTTGAACCTTAGAGCCTTAGGAACATCTACCCAAAACACTACAACCCAACAGCCCCGTTACAAGCCTTAAAGTCCTTCAGTAGCTGCACGTGAGATCTAAGTCCAAAGCAATTGTGGTTGAGCGTGATGAGAGTATTCAGTCCTAACGTTCCTGGTGAGGTGCGAGTGACTGAGTGAACCTAGTGGTTGACCGAGAGTGTGGGCGATCTTGACAAGCAGATGTACTGACTGGGAGAGAAAGGGGGGGCGGCAGAAGTTCAAGGCTGTCTAAGGCCGGATTGCACCTGATCCCGAGGGGAGGGATGGTTGAAAATGTAGCCCAATCTGTTAGTGTTTTATGTGTTTCTGTGTTTGTGTTTGTGTTTTCTTTCTTCTTCGTCGTTGTAGTCTAGAGTCCAGTTTTAGGTAGAGTCGGGCAGGGAAGTAACCAGGCTAGAATGCGACTTATTGCTTTTTGTTTGTTCTTCACGCTTGAGGGCAAGCATGTGGTAAGTGTGAGCAGTTTGATAAGTCGTATTCTAGGCCTCGGTTACTGGTCAGTATGACAGGTTTAAATGATTATATTTGCAAAGCAGTTGCTCAAGTGTGCAGGATAAGTGTTCTGGCCAGTAGGGAAGTTCCGGAGTGTTCGGGTAGAAAAAGCGCCAGCATGGTCTCATACTGATCAGTATTCGTGCTAAAACGGCTTGAGATGGAGAAGACGGATAGCTGGGACGGATTACCCACAATTAAGGGCAAAGAAGTCAAATTGCAACGAGGATTTACCCTAAAATCAAGGGTAGCCTCCCTATAAAAGGTAGCCAAGTTGGAGAGAGAGGTAGCCTTGGAGAGACTTCAATTCACCATCATCTTTAGGTAGAGAGTTCTCTCGGTAATTTCAGTCTTTCAGCCGTGTCCCACTTCTTGCCTCGCCGAGCCATGATCACCTGACGTTCAGAATGTTCCCGAGTTCCAGTCATCGTCCGTTCCAGTTAGCTAGATCGTAGTTCCAGTCAGAGATTTTATCGCCCGGAGTGGCAAACAATCTTTAAATTGCTTTCGTAGTTTAATTAGTTCTCCGTCTTTACGTTGGATTTCTGTTACATTTTGGGATTTTGTTGTTTTGAAATGCTTGCTTTGGATATCCGAACGTGTTAATGCTATGAAGTTGATTTCCGTTTCGTTCATTGTAGTGTTCTTTTCTTTCCTTGTCTAGTTAGCTTAGATCTAAGATTTCTCGGTGTTTTAAGTGCTAAATCTCTAAATTCTGTTACGTAACAAATTTCTTTAGGATAGGTAAACAAGTACTATTTGATCTGGAAGTAGATCGTTGCATGCAAGGCTTCGTTTTATTTTCTGAATCGATCTTTCATGTTGACCAGCATGCAGAAGTCCAGTTTCAGCGTTTGATTTCAGATTTGATTTCTTAGTTTTAGATCTGTGTTCGCGAGTTGTTAATCTGCGTTTGCCGGGTTGGATCTGGAATTGTTATCTGAGTTTAATTTGTGTTGTTCGAGAAGATGATGTCTACATCCAGATTGGGGACCACCTTACTTTTATTTACTTTTGCTTTCTTTTGTCCTTCACCTCTGGTTGTACCTGCAGATCTGTCAGCCTAGTCACCACTACCTCCACTACACTCTGAATATTCTGTTTAGCCAAAAATAGAAATACCGTCCTTTCCAAACAATTTCTGTTACACCATGTCCCCTCATTTCCACGTACACAGTTGCATTCCATGATCTGCTCCCCCATCCTAGTCAGTAGGACGCCACCCTTTAATTACTCGCCTAGGTAGAAACTCAACCCGAGCGTGGTAGCTAACCAACCCTCCAAAACATCACCGCAGTAGTTTAAACGCACCATCTCTGTGGGATTCGACCCTTACCTCCACTATACTGATCAGTAGAAGTGGGTTGAGGAATCTTTGAAGACGAGGTCTAGGCTTAGTTAGGATCTTTATCCTGCCAGTAGGATATATCCTCACTTGAACGACACCTACGCACCACGTTACCTCTTCACCCTACGTATCGTGGCTTCAACTTCCCCTTTACACCAAACCTCGTTATTCCCTTCGACGGAGATACTTTCAAGAACACCTTATCTCCATAATTGAACTGTAAATCTGTACGCCGAACATCAGCATACGACTTCTGTCGGTCTTGAGCTTCTTTTATCCTTCGTCGGATTTGTCGCACGATCTCTATCATTTCCTCGACCGAATCTGGCCCGAGTATTCTTCTTTCACCAACCTCATCCCAGTAGAGTGGTGATCTACACTTCCTCCCATACAATGCTTCATATGGGGCCATATTTATTGTCGCCTGGAAACTGTTGTTGTAAGCGAACTCGATCAACGGCAATACAACTTCCCAATTTTCTCCTCTGTCAAGAACCACGGCTCTCAACATGTCCTCGAGAGTTTGAATCGTTCTCTCGGACTGTCCATCGGTTTGTGGGTGGAAAGCAGTACTGAAATTCAGTCGTGTACCCAGTTCTCGTTGTAGACTCATCCAAAACCTTGAAGTAAACCTTGTATCTCTGTCTGACGTGATTGTTACTGGCACTCCATGCAATCGAATGATTTCCTTCACATAGATCCGGGCAAGTTTGTCGGACCCATGAGTTATAGGGATAGGTATAAAATGCGCACTCTTGGTGAGGCGATCTATGATTACCCAAATGGCTGTATTCCCTTGTCGGGTCTTTGGTAAACCTGTCACAAAATCCATAGCGATATGTTCCCACTTCCACTCCGGAATCTCCAATGGTTGCAACTTCCCATAGGGTCGTTGATGTAAAGCTTTTACTTGTTGACATGCCAAACATCTTTCCACAAACAAAGCTATGTCCCTCTTCATTCCATCCCACCAGAATGATCCCTTCAAGTCCTGGTACATCTTTGTACTTCCAGGATGAGCGGTGTATGGAGTCTCGTGTGCCTCGGTCAAGATTTCATTTCGGAGTCCATCGTCACTAGGCACACACAGTCTCCCCTCGTAGGTAAGAGCATTATCAGCTTCTTCTCTAAACTTTTCTTGTTCGCCCCTCCTCACCCTCAGTCGAATTTTCTCCAGATTTTCATCATTCCGCTGCCCTTCTATTATCCTTGTCCGTAGATCGGATGCAATTACCAAGGTGGAAATCTTTCCCTTCACAGTTTCCAGAGCTCTCACTACCTCCAGTCGCATCTTGCTAAAATCGCGAATCAACTCCGCTTCCTGAGTGAGAAAAGTAGCCAACTGCGGTTGAGCTTTCCGGCTCAAGGCATCCGCCACCACGTTTGCTTTGCCTGGGTGATAGTTAATGCCACAGTCATAATCCTTGACTAGTTCGAGCCATCTGCGTTGCCTCATATTCAAGTCTTTCTGTTCAAAGAAGTATTTCAGGCTCTTGTGATCGGTAAAAATCTCACACCGAACTCCATAGAGATGGTGCCTCCAGATCTTCAATGCGTGCACAACAGCCGCTAGTTCTAAGTCATGAGTGGGGTAGTTCAACTCGTGTGGCCTCAACTGCCGCGAAGCATAGGCAATCACCTTACCATTCTGCATCAAAACACACCCCAATCCAACCTTCGATGCATCGGTGTAAACCACATAGTCTACCCCTGGTTCCGGCACGGCTAGAATAGGTGCGGTGGTCAACTTTTCCTTCAACAATTGGAAGCTGGCCTCACACTCCGGCGTCCAATTGACCTTGGTCCCCTTCTTTAGTTGTTGAGTCATTGGCCGTGCGATTTTCGAAAATCCTTCTATAAATCTCCGGTAGTATCCTGCCAGTCCAAGGAAACTCCGAATCTCGTTTGGGGTCTTTGGCGCCTTCCACTGTTGTACGGCCTCAACCTTTGCAGGGTCAACTCGAATCCCTTCGGCCGTCACAATATGCCCCAGAAAATTCACTTCCTTTAGCCAGAAGTCACACTTACTGAACTTGGCGTACAACTTCTCCGTTCGTAGTGTTTCCAACGTGATCCTTAGGTGCTCCTTATGTTCTTTTTCATCCTTCGAGTAAACCAGCACATCATCTATGAATACCAGAACAAACTTGTCCAAGTATGGATGGAATACTCGATTCATTAAATCCATAAATACCGCCGGTGCATTCGTCAGTCCAAACGGCATTACTACGAACTCATAATGCCCATACCTCGTTCGAAATGCTGTTTTGGGTATGTCCTCCCTTCGTACCCTCAACTGGTGATATCCCGACCTTAAATCCATTTTCAAAAATACTCCTGCTCCCCTGAGTTGGTCGAACAAGTCATCAATTCTCGGCAGAGGATACTTGTTCTTGAGAGTCAACTTGTTCAATTCCAGGTAGTCTATGCACATCCTCAGTGTCCCGTCTTTCTTTTTCACAAATAGTACCGGTGCTCCCCACGGCGACACACTCGGTCGGATAAAACCCAAGTCCAGTAGTTCTTGTAGCTGGATTTTGAGTTCTTCCAACTCCTTCGGCGCCATCCTATAGGGTGTTTTCGACACTGGTGCGGCTCCTGGTTCCAGATCGATAGTAAACTCTAACTGTCGGTCAGGCGGAGGGCCTGACAAAGCATCGGGAAATATGTCGGGAAAGTCACGTACTACTGCCACATCTTCAACTTTCTTCTCTTTCTTGTCATGTCCTTGCAGATACACAAGATAGGCCGGACGCCCCTTTCTAATCAGCGTAGATGCTTGAAGTGCCGATATCACACAAGTTTGCTGATTCATCGAAATTCCGTGGAAGGTAGAGGGCTCCTTCCCCGGGGTTTGTAATGAGATTTGTCTCTCTTGGCGTCGGATAGTGGCATAGTTTTCAGCTAGCCAGTCCATCCCCAGGATAATGTCGATGTTATCCATCGGCATAGCATGCAAGTTGTGAGCCGTTAAACTAAGTTCTCCCACCGTGAGTTCTATGTTCGAACAAGACTGTGAAATTTCTATAAGGCCTCCTACTGGTGAGTTCACGTTCATCTTATGTTCCAGTTCATCAACAGGCAGTCTTAAAGCATTCACGCAAGAGTGCGATATAAAAGAGTGCGACGCACCCGTATCAAACAGAACAGCAACAGGCATGTCAAGTAGTGTTCCCATACCTGCCAGATTATCTTGTTTTGGCTCTCCCTGTGGGGCTTTAGCTTGCTTGCGTCCCAAGGCATAGGCCCTAGCTTGAGTTGGGTATGGTTGGCGACGCTGCTGCTGTTGCTGAGGTGGTGTAGGATTCCCTCGAGGTCCGTTCGGTGTTCCCCCGCCTCCAGTGTTGTTGTTGCTCGGGCACTCCTTGGCGAAGTGTCCCATTCCCCCACACTTATAGCATATGTTGGTCCCGACTCTGCACTCTCCCATGTGGTTCTTCTGACATTTGGCACATGGAGGTGCTCTCTGACGGAAATCTCCATTTTGGAATGGAGCAGCCTGCTTTCCTTTTCCCTGGGAAGAGTTTGGGGTACCCTGGAACCTCTTGTTGTCAAAGGGTGCGCGGTTCCCGTCCCATTTCCTCTTATCCCGAAAATTCTGCTGTGGGGTCGGCGGTGTTGGAGTAGTGGGTGTGACTGTCCTTTCCCGTGGCATCGCTTCCTCCACGTCCAATGCACGAGACAATGACTCGGCATACGAGAGTCTGCCACGGCATGCCAAAGCCATCCTGATTTCGTGCCTCAGACCGGCACAAAACTTCTCCGCCATCCTCTCGTCTGTGTTTACCTGTTCGGGTGCATATCGAGACATGTCACATAGGGCACGGTCATATTCTGTCACAGTCATCCGCCCCTGTTTTAAGTTGTAGAACTCGGCCTCCTTTGCCTTATGGTAGCTCCTTGGAATGTATTTGTCATACAGTTCCTCCTTAAAGTCTTCCCACGTCAGGGTGTCCAATTGCTCTTGCGTCATTGTACGCTGCTTAGTCTCCCACCAAAACTCTGCGGACCCGGTGAGCTGATAGGTCACGCACGATAGGCGCTCCTGGTCGGTGCACCTTAAGAACTTAAAGATGCGTTCTATGGCCCGAATCCAGGTCTCGGCCTTGGTTGGATCTCCCATTCCGTCAAACACGGGAGGACGTTCCTTTCGAAACTCCTTCTCGATGTTCCGTTCCGGCTGTGGCGGTGGTGGAGGTGGTGGTGGTGGTTGTGATTGTCCTTCAGGACCCACACTGCTCTGGGTCTCGTTGCTTGCCTCATTCTCATGGTGAACGGCTGCACGTCGGGGAGGCATTCTGTTCAACACATACGTTAGTATAACATCCAACTTTACCATCACCACTCCACATAACCTTTCCAAAGCGATAACACAACTTTCCATACACAACGTGGTAAAACGAACACAACGATAAAACAACGGAAAACTTTATTAACTCAAACCAACAAGTACGTGTTTCCACAAGGTCTTTGAAGTAGGGAAGGAAAAACAAACGTCAAAAGAAACTGTTACATAGTTCGTCAAAACAAAACATTCAAAAGCTAATAAACATCGAAAGAAACACTACTCCTCGGGAGCTCTCTCATAATTCGCCCCTTCCTCGCTGTCAATCCCAACCTCTCTCGCAAGGGGCTCTTCTTCGGCGTCTTCCTCGTCTTCCATGGGATCCTCCTCGTCTTCAAGAGGTTCCTCTTCATCTTCGAGAGGATCTTCCTCCTCTTCCTCGTCGTTCTCCCGAACATAAGTAGCCACGTCGATATGCTTATCGACTACAAGAACTTCCGTCGCGGGAGGTGCGGAGGTGCGCATCCCAAGCCTCCTCCTCTTGGGGAAGTTTGGTTGCGGAGTCTCACTCTCGTACCGACCCCCGCTGTAGAGGCTGCGACTCGATGAGGATGCCTCCTTCCTAGGAGGAGCATAGGGTGGCGGTCCATCACGAGCATCAACCAGTGCTTCCAAGAGAACCTTCACAAAACCATGCATGTCCCCTTGCATGCTGTAGTCGGGAAGCTTATGCCAGACGTATGACCGTGAAGCCTCGTCGGCCCACCTATTCCAAGGTGCCGGTAGTCCATCAATCAATCTCTTGATTCCCTCATAGTGCCTCACTCCACAGCCATGAGCATCCCGCCATAAAGTCAAGTAATCTGTGACATAAGATATCAAAGGGGTCCTCTCGTCCCTCTCGAACTCACGATACATTTCCACCGCCCGCAATCTATTTTTGACGTACCTTCCCCTTAACGGTGCGTGGATCATGATCGCCATCTACACAAAAGTGAGTCCCCTTAGTAACCAGTCGTAGAAAAGAGTAAAGCAAGGTAGAGAAAGATAGAACGCATAAAGAACGTCATACGTACTACCGTGCATATACCTGTCGATTTCCATAAGGAAAAGTCGTAACAATTCTTTTTTTTTTTTTTTTTTCCCTAAGGATAGATGTTTCGTATTTTATAAACGTGGTACTTTTGCAACTTCGTCTATCCTTCCATCTATCACAATCGCGTTTCACAAGGTTATCCTTGTCTCGTCATTTCATCGTCCTTTGGAATTCGCGCCCTTTCGCACCCCATTCATTCTATCACTTCTATTATGCTTCGTTTCAACTTTTGCCCTCTTTCGTGTTGAGCGCGGTGAGACGGAGTGTTGAGTGTTAAGTGGATACTCTTTTAGTCTAGCGAAACGAGTCTAGACTAGATTGAATAAATGACTCTCGGTCCAGAGCGGAAGGAAAAATTGCTCTGATACCATTCTGTCACGACCGCACTTCCTAAGGATAGGAAGCACGGGAAATCGTGACTCGTGGGGGATTTAAGAAGCGGGGAAGAAGGGGGAAAACAATTCAAGGCAATACAACTTAACAATCAAAGAGGAAATTCCATTTAAATCAATCAACGTTTCAAAACCCAAGTCTCATAATGAAAGATAACAGAGTTCAACAATAACGGAAATAACAGAGTTTCTTAAGACATTGAATAGCGGAAGCAATTTGAGAGTGTAGTTACTACTACGTATGAAGACGTAATAGTAACCGGACCAATTCTTGATAACATCACTCAACATCCTCCGCCTTCCGACCTCGCTCAACCTGCACATAGGGAAAACATATGCAGGGGCTGAGTACTTGATGCACCCAGTGAACTCATGCCCGAAATACATTTATCATTTAAGTTATGTCAAGCCATCATTGTGTGAATCCCGGGTTTTTCTTTAAAAGAGACCGAGAAGCACATAAATTCCATTTCCATAAAATAGTGTCCGCGCGGACTAACATCATCCTCCATCATATACCATATCTGAACCATCATGTGAAACGAGAATGTGGCCACAAACTCGATCACTGGACCGGCCGACCTAGGGGACGGCTCACGATCCCCATCAGTGCACTAGTCCGAGTAGGGACTCACTCCCTAGTCAGACCCGAATTCGTTAACCATCAAAGTCTAGTAGAGTGTTATTCTAGTAGACAATCAGATAGGCAGTTTCAAAACATAAACACGGCATGACATACTTGTAAAATCATCCTTATCACACCATAAATATATCAATTTAAGAATAAACTTTTAAAGAATAAAGCCCACCTCAAAAGCTTAGGTTTTTCCGTAAATTCCTCATTCCGACTTTTAGCGTGCGTGCAAACCACCTTTTCGTAAAATACATAAAATTCATATCAAAATTCCGTAACGACGATAATTAGAATGCATGCACTCTAATTAAATTCTTTTAAATTCTCTTTCTCGATTTCCGTGCATTTTCGGTTATTCAGCGGCCGCCCAAGGCGTCGCGTGCGACGCCGGTCGACCGCGTACGCTCGTTCTTTCCTTCGTTGGCTCCTCATATTTTTTCCATAACGTCGAAAATAATTTCTAAAAATTATTTAAGCGCTTACTTAAATTTTTCTTAATTATTCACCGTTGGAAAAAGTATTAATTCATACTTAGGTAAATTATTTATTCCTTAAAAAAAAAAACTTCCGGGAATTAATTAAATATTTTTCCCCGATTGAATTTTAAATCTCCGGCCCATAAGATTAAGCTTAGCCCACCTTATTCCTCCAAAAAAAAAATTTAATTAGGAAGCCCCAACAAATTAAAAGTGAGCCCATCAATTTAATTAGTCTTCCAATTAATCAATAAAAGGCCCATCAAACAAACTAATTAATCAAGGCCCAATCTTTAAAAAAAACACATGGCCCAAAAGATTAAAAGCTGCCCACTACCAAAACTCTTCAATAGTTAAAAGGCCCATCCTTATTTCCCCAAATCAAAATTTGTGAGGCCCAATTAATTATCACTATCCATTTTAATTTAATAGGCCCAATTCAAAAACAAACAAAAGAGGCCCAATCCTCATTCTCTCTCATTCTTTTCCTCCTTCCCTCTCTCTCTCTCTTCGACATCTCCCTCCCTCGACAGCAGTAGCCGTCCCTGCCGTGAAGACGTCGACACCGCCGCTGCTGAAGTCGCCCGCCGTAGCAGCTGCAGGCGCCTGCCGTCGCTGCTGAAGTCGCAGGGGAAGAGCTGGAGTCGTCTCCGTCGCTGCTGCCTCGCCGCGACGCCGCTGCTGCTGCCACGGAGGGCTGCTGCTCGCCGACAGCCGTTGGAAACCGCTGCTGTCCGTCACCGGAGGGCTGCTGCTCGCCGACAGCCGTCGCTGGAGTCGCCGCTACCGCCGAGCCGTCGGGAACCGCTGCTGTTCATTCTGCCAGCCACCACCGGCGACATCCCTTCCCCGACAACACTCCGAACGACCCCGATTCAACCCGCAACACGCGTTTTCATTACAAAGTTAAGTTCTTTCATAGTTTCGGTTACGTACGGCGATCGTTTGGTTGTTTCTTAGTGGATTGTTATAGCTTGGTTATGGAAGAAAAAAAATCAAGGCTATATGCATGCAAAGTTTAAAACAACACATGCTTTATGCTAGGAGAGGATTATACCTCCAAGAATGGTTGACAATGGTGGAAGAAAACACAAGATGGATGGCTTCAAAGCTTCCTCCTTCTCCTCGGCACTCTCTCGTCTCTTCTCCCTCTCTCTTTTCTTTTTTTTTTCTTTTGCTAAGTGTGAATAATGAGAGGAGTTGGAGGGGAGGTTATGGAATGTGTAGTGGTGACTCTTGGGATGGTGAAGTAATGGTAGAAGATGAAGAGTGTTGGAAATGGAGAGTCTCCTCCAAGGGAAAGCCGTCGGCCATAGGGGAAAGGAGAGAAGAAGAGAAAAGGCTTCTGGGCTTGATTTACTTCAATTCCACATTTGGGCTTCAAGCTTTTTAATTAAATTGGTTTTGGTTTGGGTTCAAATAAATTGGAAGCCCAAGTTAGAAAAAGTACTATTACTTGGTGGATTTAAAAAGAATAATTAGGATCCAAGTTAATTTGTAGTTAATTGGACTCTAAATTTTTTTGAAAAGCCCAAAATAAATTTATACTTTATTTTTTTCGTATTTTCCTTTGTTAATTAAAATTCACGGGTCTTTATTTTATTTTGTTATCTTGTTCTTCATAACCAAAAATTAAAGTATGGGAAATCGTACATAATTTATATTTGGTGTTGTTCCAAATATAATATTCCTTAAACCATTCCTCGATTTATGTGCATCGTTATCCATAGATAGAAAATATATTCCTTTCCACGTATTTCATTCGTCTTGCTAAAAATAGCAATTTCGTCGTCATTCTTTCAACGAGACCTCCAACATGTCTCCCAACATTCAAAATTAAACAATTAAGCACGTTCCTTTTCACATTTAACACATAAACCATAATTCTCCGAGAGCACATTTATCGAGAAGCATCATAATTCGAAATAATTTTATTAATTATTTCGTGATATACATTAAATTAGTACTTTAAAAAGTACGGGTGTTACACCATCGCTGCCCACTGCCGTCGCTGTGCGGTCGCTGCCGCCGCTGACCGCCACTGCTGCTCCGTCGCCGCCAGGAGTCAGCCGCCGCTGCTGCTCCGTCGACAGTTGCTGCTGCCACGAGAAGGAGCCGCTGCTGTCACCGGCACCTCGCCGCTGCCGGCTGCTTCCTCTTCTCCGGAAACACTCCGAACCACCCCGAATCAACCCCGCAACAAGCGTTCTCATTATAAAGTTAAGTTCTTTCGTATCTTCGATTGTGTTCGGCGCTTGTTCGATTGGTTGGTTGTTAATTGGTTGAGTTGGTTATGGAAAGGAATTATGAAATTGATATATGCAAGCTATCATTTAATCATGCTTTAAGATTTAGGAGTGGTGGTGAAAGGACAAGAATGGTGAAAACAAGAATGAGCTCTTTCTCCTCCTGCTTCCTCTCGGCTCTCTCTCGATTTCTCTCACTCTCTCCCTCCTTTTCTTGTTTGAAGTTGTGGATGTGAAGTGTTAGAGAAGAGCATAAGTTGAGGAGTGGTGGTGACTCTTGGTTTGTGGGTATTGATGGTGGAAGGTAGAAGGTGGAGGAAATGGGGAGTCCCCCCCATGAAGTGGAAAAACCGTCGGCCAAGAAGAAAGCTTTTGGGATTGAAAAAAAAAAAAGCAGTTCACTTCTATGTTGTGGGCTCAATTAATTTATTTTTGGTTTGGGTTAAAAGATAAATTGGAAGCCCAAGTTAGTAACAAACTATTACTTGGTGGATTTAAAAGTAATAAGAATCCAATTATTTTGTATTTAATTGGACTTCAAATTTATTTTGGAAAGTCCAAAATAAATTCATACATTATAATTTTTTCGTATTTTCCCTCGTCAATTAAAAATTCACGGGAACTTTATTAAATTTCGTTATCTTGTCTTCACAATGATTAAAAATGCCCAACGCAAAATTATACTATTTGGTGTTGTTCCAAATATAATTCCTTCGACCGTTCCTCGATTTACGTGCGTCATCTTCCATAAAAAGTACGGGCGTTACATTCTACCCACCTTAACAGAAATTTCGTCCCGAAATTTGCTCATCTCATACTATCATCAATCATACTCCATTCATCATCACGTCCAACATCATTTGCATAAACATTTCTCATTTAAAAACATTTTACCTTCTCTCTTGTTGAGCGCGGCGAGACGTCACGCCCGCAATTTCACCACATTTTGTTGCTCAAGATCCAAAATCTAGAGGTATAGCATAATGTTCGATCCCTTAGCAACTCGCTATTAGCGGTATGTAAAAGCTGAAAAAAAAATTTAACACCTCGTGTTCGTGGTTATATCGTTGCCTGTAGTTGGTGTATCACTTTTATGCATATCTGATTATAGAAACTCTTTCCCCCCGTGTGCATTCGATAAGCTCTATCTCACCCTTTTCTCCAAGTCTAGTATCAAGAACTCGAAAATTGATCAAGCAGTCTTACTTGGATATGAACTGATTTCAAAAATTGTAGCAACACTACTGAAAGTGTCTTAATCAGAGAGGTTGCAGAATTAATCAAGAAAACAAGAACAACATTTCAAGCTCGACTCTTTTAGATCTCATCACCAACTTGCAAGAAAATGGTTTGTAAACAAAGCAAAAACTAAACCCATTGAACTTAACACATCCATTCTGAGAATTAAACGGTTTAAACGGTTCCAAAAAAAAATCCATAGAGCTTGGGAATTTACTTCTGATGAGAGCTCGAAAGAATATGAGATAAGTCATGAAAACAGGATGAAACTGAATTAAGTCTCAAATTCCACAGTAGGTTGCCAAATAAGATATTTCAATTGTCAAATCAAATTTGTAAAATTTCGGCATCAATGAATGATGGCTCAAACATGTCATGACATGAGATGATCAATCGTGGGAGGGTTTAGAAGCATAGACAAATGTCATGAAGTAACACTGATCATGGTTCGACGACATCATGCTATTGAATAATGAAAGCACATCAATGGATTAACAGGTTTGCAACCGACGTGAAGTGAACTTTTTAGGAAAATCAGCTAGATCATAACGTCAAGGAAAAAAAAGAACATGACAGCCTTAACTTGGTGTTGCAGAAAGAAAAATCATCGAGCATGAAACAATATATGTAGTGAAACTGAGCGAAAAAGAATTTCACTTCTGCAAGAAAGAACTTGCCGCATGAATAGTTACGAATTAAAAAGGTGTACACAAGTTCCAAGAGGAATATTTCATCCTTGGAAGAAACATGTATGGGAGATGTGATCATACCGAAGGTCATAACTGCAAACAACTTTAGGAATGAAGTTCAATGATGAAAGCTCATAAGGTCAAAATATTGTCTTTACAAAAGATGAATCAAAGAAGACTACTAATCTAGATGTCCAAAGTTACAAAGGCAAGCACAAATTTTTAAGAACTGAAAGTGAGTCATGACTCGATATAGGAAAAGAAATAATGGGCATTACTTGCGATTTGTGAGTCGAACAAGGTCTTAAATAGACGAGGGCTCACCGTTAATTGAAAGGTTCCAAAAAAATATTTCTTAGAATCCAAGTAAGTACTGTTGATTAAATTCATTCATTCTAGCTACGAAAGTCACACTCCCTCGCTCGTCTTTCTGAGGCCGAACATGGTAACATCGTTTTAAGAAACCGTGGATTCCAAGTTGTTATTCATCACGTCATTACAACCAAATAATTGTAGTCAATCAAAGGCCATATCTTCTTAATATTCTTGCATATTATAACAACTATTCTCTTAAAACATTTTCATCATCTGTGTGCTTCTCTGCCTCCAATAAAGGTCGTCTCCATCGTGTTGCTACTTTTAGCAAAATTATGCGAGATTAGACTATATTAACTTAAATCGCGCACTTCTCATCATCCCTCCTTGTCTTGCACCCTTTTTTCCGTTTGAACTTCATTTCGTCTTCGCTATCTTCCACTTCTTGAAATCTTCCTCGTTTTCTTTTTGTTCTTATCGTTCAGGGAAAACGTAGGAAATAGTAAAATGGTTCACACACTAAGCTTGCTCTAACATTTCGCGCCATTCCAAAGAAATAGCAAAAGTTCCATGGTCCACCGGCAAACATTCTACTCTCGATCTCCTTGTCTCGTATCTTGATAATCTAGGAATTTCACCCCACTTTCCCTTTCTCGTTCATTTTCATCGCTCGGGAAAGCGATAGATAAATTGTCAACTTACAACTATGGTTCGCGCACGTTTCATCTAGCTTAGTCTTAGGCACTCTAAGTTCACAACACATTTCACCACCTCATAGATCAACAAATATCACATTTAAAGTCATTCATACCTCAAATAACAAGTATAATACATAACATTTCGCTTCCCAGAACCCAATGCTTTCACATTTCACATCTACTTTCAAAACAACCATTTTCTTCAAAACTCACACTTTTCTCAAATATTTCAACATCTCACTTTCAACTTTGAAGTACAAGTTTTGAATCAAAACTCAATATATACTTGAACATCAACTTTCATTTTTCATGTAAAAACAAACAACCCATCGTCCCTCATCAAAACTCGTTCTTTTCTCAAACATCAACAAATACTCTTCTCAATTCGAAATCAATCCCTCACAGAAAGATCCTACTTCATCTTTCTTAAAAAAAAAATTTCTCCTCTTTCTTTCTCAAAATTTTTTTCGTCTTCCTTTCTCCAAAACTTTCTCATAAAAATTTTCACATAAAAAAAATATTACCTCATTCTTGGTTGAGCGTGGCGAAGTGGGATGTTGAGCATTCCAAATTTAACCTTCTTTAAGTCTAGCGAAACAAGTCTAGACTAAGACTGAAAAGACTCTCGGGTCCAGAGCGGAAAGAAAAATTGCTCTGATACCATTCAGTCACGCCCGCACTTCCTAAGGATAGAAAGCACGGGGAATCGTGACTCTTGGGGGATTTAAGAAGCGGGGAAGAAGGGGGAACAATCAAAAGGAGTACGACATATCGATCAAAAGATGAAATTTCATTTATCAACAAGGTTTCAAAACTCGAAGTTATACAACGTGAATGACATAGTTTGACAATTCAAAGGAAATCAAGGAAATTCTTATAACTTGGCATAGCGGAAGCATTTGAGAGTTAGCTACTACTATGTATGAAGACACAATGGCAACCAGATCATTTATTGAATACTGTCTCTGTCCAATGCTCAACATCCGCCGTCCCCCGTCCACGCTCAACCTGCACATAGGGAAAACATATGCAGGGGCTGAGTACTTGATGCACTCAGTGAACTCATGCCCGGAATACATTCATCATTAAGATATGTCAAGCCATCATTGAGTGAAACTCGGATTTTACTTTAAAAGGCCGAGAAACACTAACTCATTCCTTAAAAGGTGTCTGCAGACACATATCATTATCATCCTCCATCATATACCATATCTGAACCATCATGTGAAACGAGAATGTGGCCACAAACTCGATCACTGGACCGGCCGACCGGACGGCTCACGATCCCCATCAGTGCACTAGTCCGAGTAGGGACTCACTCCCTAGTCAGACCCGAATTCGTTAACCATCAAAGTCTAGTAGGACATTATCCTAGTAGACAATCAGATAGGCAATTCAAAACATAAAATACGGCATGACATACTATTTTAAACCGCCCTTATTTCACCATAACATATCATTTCAAATAAAAGAGTTTAAGTAATAAAGCCCACCTCAAAAGCTTAGGATTTCCGTAGAAAGTTCCTCGTTCTGACTTTTAGCGTGCGTGCAAACCACCTTCTCGGAAAATACATAAAATTCATATCAATCTCGGTAACAAAAACCATTTTAGAATGCATGCACTCTAATTAAATCTTTTAATTCGTTTTCTCGGTTTTCATGCATTTTCAGTAATTCGGCGGCCGCCCAAGGCGTCGCGTGCGACGCTGGTCGGCCGCTTACGCTCGTTCTTTTCCTCCGTTGGCTCCTCGTATTTTCCATATCGTCGGAATAATTCTAAAAAAAATTATTCAAGCGCATGCTTAACTTTTCGTAATTATTTACCGTTGAAAAAGTATCATTTCATACTTAGGTAAATTATTCATTCTTCAAAAAGTCTTCCGGGAATTAATTAAATAATTCGGCACAATTATTTATCGGCCCAACGATTTAATTAAAGTCCAAGAATTAAAGAGTTGCCCCCAACCAAAATCTCCTTAATTAAAAAGAAAGGACCATTCTTATTTTCTCAATTTTTACCTTTAGAGTCCAAACAATTGAAAGGTTTGGCCCAATTTCTACAAATAACAAAAGAGGCCCAATCTTCTTCACTCTCCTACCCCACTTCTCTCTCTCCTCTTATCTTCTTCTTCTCTATCTTCTCTCTACCCGCCTCTCTCTCGGGGAAAAAAAAAGAACGCAGTAGCCGCCTCTGCCGTGAAGACACGCTCCCGTAGTTGCTGAACCGGCCTGCTGTTTGTCGGTGTCTCCACTCCTCGGCGGAAATCGCCGCTGCAGCGAGGAGGGAGGACGCCGTGTGCTGCCATCGCTGCCCACTGCCGTCGCTGTGCGGTCGCTGCCGCCGCTGACCGCCACTGCTGCTCCGTCGCCGCCTGGAGTCAGCCGCCGCTGCTGCTCCGTCGACAGTTGCTGCTGCCACGAGAAGGAGCCGCTGCTGTCACCGGCAGCTCGCCGCTGCCGGCTGCTTCCTCTTCTCCGGAAACACTCCGAACCACCCCGAATCAACCCGCAACAAGCGTTCTCATTATAAAGTTAAGTTCTTTCGTATCTTCGATTGTGTTCGGCGCTTGTTCGATTGGTTGGTTGTTAATTGGTTGAGTTGGTTATGGAAAGGAATTATGAAATTGATATATGCAAGCTATCATTTAATCATGCTTTAAGATTTAGAAAAGAGTATATGATAAGTCGTATTCTAGGCCTTGGTTACGTGTCAGTATGACGTGCTTAATTGATTATATTTGCAAAACAGTTGTTTAAAGTGTGCAGGTTAAGCATTCTAGCCAGTAGGGAAGTTTCGGAATGTTCAGGTGAAGAAGGCGCCAGCATGATCTCATACTGATCAGTATTCGTGCTAAAACGGCTTGAGATGGAGAAGACGGATAGCTGGGACGAATTACCCACAATTAAGGGCAAAGAAGTCAAATTTGCAACGAGGATTTACCCTAAAATCAAGGGTAGCCTCCCTATAAAAGAAAGCCAAATTGGAGAGAAAGGGGGGGACGATACAACATTCACTCATTCACCACCATCTTTAGGTAGAAAGTTCTCACGGTAGTTTCAGTCTTTCAGCCGTGTCCCGCTTCTTGCCTCGCCGTAGCCATGATCACTTGACGTTCAGATGTTCCCAGAATTCCAGTCATCGTCCATTCCAGCCAGCAAGATCGTAGTTTAGAGTCTCATCGCCCGGAGTGGCAAAACACTTTTACATTACTTTCGTAGTTTTAAATTTCTCGCTTTCCTTACGTTGGATCTTGTTTACCTTTGGATATTTTCTGCTTTTGAAATACTTTGTTGAAGATCCGAACGTGTTTATGCTATGAAGTTGATTTCCGTTTCGTTTATTGTGGTGTTTCTTTATTCCCTTGCCTAGTTAGCTTAGATCTAAAGTTTCTCGGTGTTTAAAGTGCTGAATCTCTCAATTCCGTTTACGTAACAAATTTCTTTAGGATAGATAAACAAGTACTGTTTGATCGGAAAGTAGATCGTTGCATGCAAAGCTTAGTTTTAATTTCTGAATCGTTCTTTCATGTTGACCAGTATGCAGAAGTCCAATTTCAGTGTTTGATTTCAGATTTGATTTCTTAGTTTTGGATCTGTGTTTGTGAGTTGTTAATCTGAGTTTTTCCGTGTTGAATCTGGAATTGTTATCTGAATTTTGGAAGTGTTTGTTGAAGAAGATGATGTCTATTTCAATTGGAGGGGACCACTTACTTTTCAAGATGCTTTTGCTTTTGTCCTTCACTTTTAGTTAAGCCCTGTCAGCCTAGTCATCAAACTTCCACTACACTCTGAATATTCTGTTTAGCCCGAAATAGAAACCCGTACCTTCCAAATATTTTCTGTTACAAAATTGTCTCCCCATTCCACGTACACAGTTACATTCCAAATGTTTTCCTTACCGTCTGACCAGTAGAACACCTCCTTTAAGTTCCAGCCTAGGTAGAAACTCAACCCAAGCGTGGTAGCTAACCAAATCTTCCGATTGTCACCGCGGTAGTTTAAGAACGCACCATCTCTGTGGGATTCGACCCTTACCACCACTATACTGATCAGTAGAAGTGGGTTGAGGAATCTTTGAAACCAAGGTCTAGGTTAGTTAGGATTTCTATCCTGATCAGTAGGATATATCCTTGCTTGAACGACACCTACGCACCTTAGGTCCCTTTCAAATGGCGCCGTTGCCGGGGATGGATAGCGTTATTTGCAATTACTGTGAGTGATACTTCGGTGTATATATTGTGCATAACCTTTCTTTTTTTTTTCTTTTCTTTTCAGTTTATGAGAAGCAGTTCGGCTCCTGACCAGTGGAGGCCGAAGATACTTCAGCGAGGATCGATACTCGTAACCACTCGATCCGGGTTGTCGACGGCTTTGTCTGACTTAGGTTCGAGTAGCGACGAAGAGCAATACAACATAGAAGGACCAATACCAGAGGAGATACCACTGTTGGAAGGCATTCCAGTTCTGATGGCCGCCAACGGAGATGAGGATCCAGAGATCGGTACCCTTAATGCGCATACCGAGGGAGAACCATCGCAAGCCGTAGTCGTTACTCCAGGGCAAACCGCCTGCGATGTGAAGCCTCATGTGATCGCGATTCTGCCTACATACTGTGGGAAGAGCTATGAAGGGCCGTATGAGTTTCTGCATGAGTTTTGTAAAATTTGTAGGGCGCAGAGGAGACCAGCAGGAGCGAATGAGGATGATTATAGGTTGAAGGCCTTGCCATTTGTGCTCAAGGGGGAAGCCAACACCTGGTTCATGCGCCTGCCCCCCAACTCCATTGAGACTTGGGCCGATTTCAAGTCAGCATTCCTAGGCGAGTTTTTCCCGTCATCAAAGACAAGCGCGCTGAAAAGGGAAATAACTAATGTGAAGCAAGGGTATGATGAACCCTTGAGCGATTATTGGGCAAGATACATGGGTCTTTTGGAATCATGTCCCAACCATCGCATGGCGGACATTGAAGTGCATCATACTTTCTACGAAGGTATGAACGCGGTAACCAAGGATCTAACAAATTCATCGTCAGGAGGAAGCTTCACACAATTACGGGTCAGCGAAGCAAAGAGAGTCCTAAGGAAGCTACTGAATGCAAAGAAAGAGTATGACCATTCAAGGGAAGGATACAACCGAGAGCGGGCTGCTGTTGTCTCGTCTACTGATCAGGAAAATAAACTGGAGCAGAAAATAGACTTGAAGATGGATGAGCTGAAGAAGTCACTTCTGAGTGCGATCGAGAAAAGTACCCCACCACCTCTCCCAGCTGGGAATTACAAAGGTGCAGAACAGGGAAATCAAGGACCGAACTATGAACAGCCTAGTGACTACATGAATATGGAACAGGTCAATGCTGCGGGGTACTTCAATTCCAGTGGGCATTGGATTCAGGGTAGACAACGGGATGCACCATGGAGGGATCATCCAAACTTTCGATGGGGAGACGGGGGCCAAAATCAGAACCAAGGACAGAACCAGTATAACCCCAATCCAAACCAAAACCCTAATCGTGGACTAGCAAACCCAGACTACCAGCCCAACTGGTCAGGAAGAAACCAACAAACCCAAAATCAAAGCCCACAAAGCCAAAACCCGAATCCTGTTTATGTACCACCCCACCAGAGAAACTTCCACAGTTTCCAAAATCAGCCAAATCATGCACCCCAACACCATCAGAACCAAAATCAGTTTCAAGCCCAGTACCAGAATCAATATCCTCAAGATCAGTACGTTCCTCCTGCCCAGTATAACCAATACCCGCCTAATCAAGGCCAGCAAAACTTCCAGAACTATCAACACCAAGGGCCGAATCATTTCCAAAATCCGAACAGGCCAAGGAGGTCCGTTGAGGACATGATGGGTGAAATGCTAGCGTCACAACAGAGCATCAAAGGAGACTTGCAATCCCATAACGAGGTCGTGCAGGGGATGCAAAATGCCCAGAAAGAACATAAGGCGAACATGGATATGATGAATAGACAGTTAGCCCAACTGGCCAGTTCGGTGGGTGATTTGAAGGGAAATGCGGGGAAACTACCATCTACAGTCCAAATACCCGAAAAGGCAAATGTGAGTAAGGTTACGTTAAGGTCAGGAACTACTTATGACGCGCCTCAACCCAAACGACCTAGTGGAGGATCTAACGGAATGAAGATAGGAGGCGATACCATTTTAGCGGAAGAACTAGGGAGGCCTATGCCTCAGATGCATGATCCATTCTTCTTGGATGCTACACCAATTGTAGGAGATGAACCCGAAACCCTACTGACCAGGAAGGAACCTCATCGAGAGGAAGAGCCCAGAATGGAAGCCCAGACTCAGGAACTACCCCGGAAAGACTCCAAGAAGGTTGCTAAGGGACAAGTAGATGAGAAAAAAAGGGGAGAAACCATTCCCATTCCGATTTGTTACAAAGAGGAAGAAAGAGAACCCGGTTGACTATTTGTCGATTTTTGGGAAGTTGGATGTCACCATACCATTTCTCCAAGCCGTGAAACTACCCCCTCTTGGGAAATTCATAAAGGACTTCATAGCCGGGAGAGCCCAGAAAGATGGCAAGATTATGGTGGAAGGGATAGCGTCATCAATAGTGCAAGAGACGTTACCACCCAAGAGAGCCGACCCAGGTATGTTTACCTTACCAATAACTGTTGGAGATGTGAAGGTCGAACATGCAATGTGTGATTTGGGGGCGTCTATAAATGTAATGCCATTGTCTATCTATAACCGGTTGAAAGGAGTGAGGCTGTCAAGTACTAGAGTATTGATCCAACTGGCTGATAGGTCGTGCATAAGTCCGGAGGGAGTTTTAGAGGATGTATTAGTTAGAGTGCATGATTTTACATACCCTGCTGATTTTTATGTGATCAAAATGAGTGAGCATGAAGCGAGGGAGTCTAGTGGAGTCTTGTTAGGAAGACCATTTTTGAGAACGGCCAAGACGATCGTGGATATGGCTGAGGGGACTATTTGCATTGATTTTCATAGGGAGAAGTTTACCTTTGATATAAATGATGCCATGAAGAAACCTATTGATTCTGAAAATCTATGCTATGTTGATGTGATTGACCCTTTAGTCCAAGATTTTCTTGAGACCGAACTATTGTAGGAGAGACTCCAGGCTTTAGATGTATATGAACAGGCTGACGTAGAAGCTGCTGCATGGTGTGATCTGATCAGTAGCCAGGGGTTGACCGATGAAGAAATTGAAGGAGCAATCAAGGATTTTTGTCAAAAGTCGGAGTTCATAGGAGCCGCAGGGGCTCAGCTACCAGTCATTATAGAAGAACCATCAGAAGGAGATTTAGAAAAATGGGAAGAGTCCGAGAAAAACCCCCTAACCGAAGACACACTTCCACCCCAAGTTGAGCTGAAGAAGTTACCCTCGAATTTGAAGTATGCCTTCCGCGGAGGTGAGGACTCCTATCCAGTGATCATCAGCAGCAGCCTTACGAAGGAACAAGAAGCTAGGCTGCTGACCGTGCTGAGCAAGAACAAGAAGGCGATTGGATGGAGTCTTACAGATTTAGTTGGAATTATCCCCGACGTCTGCATGCACCATATTAGGCTGGAAGAGGGAGCAAAGGCACATCGAGATGCCCAAAGGAAAGTAAACCCTAACATGCGAGAGGAAATATTGAAGGAAATCTTGATGTTATTGTCGCTAGGGATTATCTATTCAGTGCCAGACAGTGAGTGGGTCAGCCCGATCCACATGGTTCCAAAGAAGTCGGGAATCCAAGTCGTCCAAAATGAGAGGAATGAGCTGATTCCAACGAGGCTAGTCACGGATTGGCGAATGTGCATCGATTACCGCAAGCTGAACAATGCAACAAGGAAGGATCACTTCCCTCTGCCTTTTATCGACCAGATGTTGGAGCGACTCGCTGGGAAGAAGTACTTTTGCTTCTTGGATGGGTACAGCGGATATTTCCAAATCTACGTGGATCCTGAAGACCAGGATAAGACCACCTTCACTTGCCCGTTCGGAACTTATGCATACCGGCGCATGCCTTTCGGCCTATGCAACGCTCCAGGTACGTTTCAACGTTGCATGATGAGCATATTTTCTGATTTGATTGAGGATTGCATAGAGATATTCATGGATGACTTTACGGTCTACGGAAACTCGTTCGATTCTTGCCTTCATCATTTGGATATAGTTCTTGAGAGATGTCAAGCGAAGAGTTTGGTTTTGAACTTTGAGAAGTGCCATTTTATGGTCACCGAAGGGATTGTTCTGGGACACGTGGTCTTGGAAAGGGGAATCCAGGTGGATCGAGCAAAGGTGGACGTTATAGCTAAATTACCGTTCCCTACTGATCAGAAGGGGATTAGGGGTTTTCTGGGGTATGCCGGATTTTATCGACGATTTATTAAGGATTTCTCCAAAATCGCCCAACCCCTTACCAGGCTACTTCAAAATGACGTGGAGTTCGTTTTTGATGAGCAATGCAAGGCTGCTTTCAATCTTCTCAAGGAAAAGCTGATATCCGCACCTATCATACGGGCTCCTGACTGGGACCATCCTTTCGAAGTAATGTGCGACGCCAGCGACTTTGCGGTAGGGGCCGTGCTGGGTCAGAAGATCGATGGGAAGAGGTACGTAATTTTTTATGCGTCCAAGACTTTGAATCAAGCCCAGCGGAATTACGATACCACTGAAAAGGAGATGCTGGCAGTGGTGTATTCGTTCGAGAAGTTCCGGCCATATTTGTTGGGATCCAAAGTCATAGTATATACTGACCATGCAGCCATTAAGTATCTGATTGCCAAGAAGGAATCCAAACCACGCTTGATCCGATGGGTACTCTTGTTACAAGAATTTGATTGGGAGGTGGAAGATAAGAGAGGAGTCGAGAACAAGGTGGCAGACCATTTGAGCAGAATAATGCAAGATGGAAACAGTGACGAAGTGCATGATAAGTTTCCAGAGGAACATTTATGTGAGGTGATTTTTGCGCCCAGGAAAATTGATTGGGAAGAAGTGTACAAACTTACTGGTCAGAATAATACAGCAAAAGGAAAGGAGAAGGTAGGGCAGGAGCCATGGTATGCGGACCTGGCCAACTACCTAGTAACTGGAGAACTTCCAGAAGCACCAAGTGTTACCAAGGCACAAAGAATGAAGATCAAGAGTGAAGCAAAATACTACTTTTGGGACGACCCCCTACCTATGGAGGGTAGGATCCGATCAAGTGATACCATCTACAGTCCAAATACCCGAAAAGGCAAATGTGAGTAAGGTTACGTTAAGGTCAGGAACTACTTATGACGCGCCTCAACCCAAACGACCTAGTGGAGGATCTAACGGAATGAAGATAGGAGGCGATACCATTTCAGCGGAAGAACTAGGGAGGCCTATTCCTCAGATGCAGGATCCATTCTTCTTGGATGCTACACCAATTGTAGGAGATGAACCCGAAACCCTACTGACCAGGAAGGAACCTCATCGAGAGGAAGAGCCCAGAATGGAAGCCCAGACTCAGGAACTACCCCGGAAAGACTCCAAGAAGGTTGCTAAGGGACAAGTAGATGAGAAAAAAAGGGGAGAAACCATTCCCATTCCGATTTGTTACAAAGAGGAAGAAAGAGAACCCGGTTGACTATTTGTCGATTTTTGGGAAGTTGGATGTCACCATACCATTTCTCCAAGCCGTGAAACTACCCCCTCTTGGGAAATTCATAAAGGACTTCATAGCCGGGAGAGCCCAGAAAGATGGCAAGATTATGGTGGAAGGGATAGCGTCATCAATAGTGCAAGAGACGTTACCACCCAAGAGAGCCGACCCAGGTATGTTTACCTTACCAATAACTGTTGGAGATGTGAAGGTCGAACATGCAATGTGTGATTTGGGGGCGTCTATAAATGTCATGCCATTGTCTATCTATAACCGGTTGAAAGGAGTGAGGCTGTCAAGTACTAGAGTATTGATCCAACTGGCTGATAGGTCGTGCATAAGTCCGGAGGGAGTTTTAGAGGATGTATTAGTTAGAGTGCATGATTTTACATACCCTGCTGATTTTTATGTGATCAAAATGAGTGAGCATGAAGCGAGGGAGTCTAGTGGAGTCTTGTTAGGAAGACCATTTTTGAGAACGGCCAAGACGATCGTGGATATGGCTGAGGGGACTATTTGCATTGATTTTCATAGGGAGAAGTTTACCTTTGATATAAATGATGCCATGAAGAAACCTATTGATTCTGAAAATCTATGCTATGTTGATGTGATTGACCCTTTAGTCCAAGATTTTCTTGAGACCGAACTATTGTAGGAGAGACTCCAGGCTTTAGATGTATATGAACAGGCTGACGTAGAAGCTGCTGCATGGTGTGATCTGATCAGTAGCCAGGGGTTGACCGATGAAGAAATTGAAGGAGCAATCAAGGATTTTTGTCAAAAGTCGGAGTTCATAGGAGCCGCAGGGGCTCAGCTACCAGTCATTATAGAAGAACCATCAGAAGGAGATTTAGAAAAAGGGGAAGAGTCCGAGAAAAACCCCCTAACCGAAGACACACTTCCACCCCAAGTTGAGCTGAAGAAGTTACCCTCGAATTTGAAGTATGCCTTCCGCGGAGGTGAGGACTCCTATCCAGTGATCATCAGCAGCAGCCTTACGAAGGAACAAGAAGCTAGGCTGCTGACCGTGCTGAGCAAGAACAAGAAGGCGATTAGATGGAGTCTTACAGATTTAGTTGGAATTATCCCCGACGTCTGCATGCACCATATTAGGCTGGAAGAGGGAGCAAAGGCACATCGAGATGCCCAAAGGAAAGTAAACCCTAACATGCGAGAGGAAATATTGAAGGAAATCTTGATGTTATTGTCGCTAGGGATTATCTATTCAGTGCCAGACAGTGAGTGGGTCAGCCCGATCCACATGGTTCCAAAGAAGTCGGGAATCCAAGTCGTCCAAAATGAGAGGAATGAGCTGATTCCAACGAGGCTAGTCACGGATTGGCGAATGTGCATCGATTACCGCAAGCTGAACAATGCAACAAGGAAGGATCACTTCCCTCTGCCTTTTATCGACCAGATGTTGGAGCGACTCGCTGGGAAGAAGTACTTTTGCTTCTTGGATGGGTACAACGGATATTTCCAAATCTACGTGGATCCTGAAGACCAGGATAAGACCACCTTCACTTGCCCGTTCGGAACTTATGCATACCGGCGCATGCCTTTCGGCCTATGCAACGCTCCAGGTACGTTTCAACGTTGCATGATGAGCATATTTTCTGATTTGATTGAGGATTGCATAGAGATATTCATGGATGACTTTACGGTCTACGGAAACTCGTTCGATTCTTGCCTTCATCATTTGGATATAGTTCTTGAGAGATGTCAAGCGAAGAGTTTGGTTTTGAACTTTGAGAAGTGCCATTTTATGGTCACCGAAGGGATTGTTCTGGGACACGTGGTCTTGGAAAGGGGAATCCAGGTGGATCGAGCAAAGGTGGACGTTATAGCTAAATTACCGTTCCCTACTGATCAGAAGGGGATTAGGGGTTTTCTGGGGTATGCCGGATTTTATCGACGATTTATTAAGGATTTCTCCAAAATCGCCCAACCCCTTACCAGGCTACTTCAAAATGACGTGGAGTTCGTTTTTGATGAGCAATGCAAGGCTGCTTTCAATCTTCTCAAGGAAAAGCTGATATCCGCACCTATCATACGGGCTCCTGACTGGGACCATCCTTTCGAAGTAATGTGCGACGCCAGCGACTTTGCGGTAGGGGCCGTGCTGGGTCAGAAGATCGATGGGAAGAGGTACGTAATTTTTTATGCGTCCAAGACTTTGAATCAAGCCCAGCGGAATTACGATACCACTGAAAAGGAGATGCTGGCAGTGGTGTATTCGTTCGAGAAGTTCCGGCCATATTTGTTGGGATCCAAAGTCATAGTATATACTGACCATGCAGCCATTAAGTATCTGATTGCCAAGAAGGAATCCAAACCACGCTTGATCCGATGGGTACTCTTGTTACAAGAATTTGATTGGGAGGTGGAAGATAAGAGAGGAGTCGAGAACAAGGTGGCAGACCATTTGAGCAGAATAATGCAAGATGGAAACAGTGACGAAGTGCATGATAAGTTTCCAGAGGAACATTTATGTGAGGTGATTTTTGCGCCCAGGAAATTTGATTGGGAAGAAGTGTACAAACTTACTGGTCAGAATAATACAGCAAAAGGAAAGGAGAAGGTAGGGCAGGAGCCATGGTATGCGGACCTGGCCAACTACCTAGTAACTGGAGAACTTCCAGAAGCACCAAGTGTTACCAAGGCACAAAGAATGAAGATCAAGAGTGAAGCAAAATACTACTTTTGGGACGACCCCCTACCTATGGAGGGTAGGATCCGATCAAGTGATAAGAAGGTGCATTCCTGACTGGGAGCAGCGGGATGTTCTAACCCACTGCCATTCGTTAGCATGCAGAGGACATTTCGGATCCAAGAAGACGGCAAGGAAGATTATGGATAGCGGTTTTTATTGGCCAACACTCAACAAAGATGCGTACGAGTTCTGCAGAAGTTGCGAGCGTTGCCAACTGACCGGTGGAATATCTGCCCGGGACGAAATGCCGCAGGTACCCATAATAGTTTGCGAGCTATTCGACATATGGGAATGGATTTCATGGGGCCTTTTCCTTCGTCCTATGGCAATCTGTATATCCTAGTCGCGGTAGATTACGTCTCCAAATGGGTAGAAGCCAAGGCCACAAGTACGTGTGAAGCAAAGGAGGTGGCCAAGTTTTTAAAGAGTCATATCTTCAGCCGGTTCGGAGTTCAAAGGGCGATCATATCAGATCAAGGTACACACTTCTGTAATCGCACAATTGAAGCCTTAATGAAGAAATACGGTGTGCACCATAGACTTTCCAGCCCGTACCATCCGCAAGCCAATGGTCAAGCGGAGATCTCTAACCGTGAGATAAAGAAGATTTTGGAGAAGACTGTGAACACTTCGAGGAAAGACTGGAGTGTGAGGTTAGAGGATGCTCTCTGGGCGTATCGAACAGCCTACAAAACCCCCATAGGCATGTCCCCTTACCGGATCGTTTTTGGGAAGATGTGCCATTTACCGGTTGGGATCGAGCATCGAGCATACTGGGCAGTACAGAAAGTGAATATGGATGCTACAGCCTGCGAAGAGGAAAGGAAGCTGCAGCTGCAGGAGCTTGAGGAACTTAGATTGGAGTCATTCGACTCAGCCATGTGGTACAAGGAGCGAACCAAACTATGGCATGATCGAAATCTGAGAACTAAGGAGCTCCACGTTGGCCAGAAAGTACTACTCTTCCAGTCAAGATTGAAGCTTATGCCAGGGAAACTCAAGTCCAAATGGACAGGACCTTACATCATAACTGCACTCAGATCCAATGGAGCAGTAGAAATTTCAGGGAGTTTTCCTAACTCGGAACCTTTCATAGTAAATGGACATAGGTTGAAAATATTCAGGGAGAATAGCGAAGTGGGTGTAGTGGATGAAATTCCACTGCAAACACTTACATCGGTTTCATACTGATCAGTAAGATGGGAATTTGGAATTCCACATGGCTAGTTCCTCTTTGATAATTTTCTGCGTATACTGGCCAAGTAGGATTCCAAATTACCCAAGAAAGGTGTAAATATTGTAAATACGTAATTAGTCTTTGCATGTCAGATAATTCCTAAGAAAATCCAAAAAATTTTTCAGGCCTTAAATTTAATTTGGAGTACACATTGACCAAGAAACTACCTATTTGGTGCTATTTCAATTCTAATTTAAGAGCCCATTTGAATTATTTCCCTTATTAGGTAGGTATCGAGAAAAGACGAAATTTTGAATTAAGACTTATGCAGCTTTTGCAGGGTGGCAGCGGCTGGAGTGGCGTGGAGCAGAGAGAGTAGACGCGATAGCCAATCAGGGGCCAGCATTCCTAACCGCCTTCTGTCCAAGCGTCGCGACCGGCAACTCCCTATAGCCGGTTGCAACCACCTGCAACTGCTATCTCTCGCCTAAATTAAACCACCGTCCCAAACTTTATCCCTCACAAACCCTCATTTTCAAATTCCCTTTCTCAAGAGATATTATCCCATACTCTCTCAAGAAAGCGTAAATCACAAACCCTCATTTTCTTCCATTTTCTCCCAGATATCAAAACCAAATTCCACTGTTTACAAGCCCTAATTTTCAGCCATGGGGAAGAAAGCATTTGCTACCAAAATCAAACCGCCCTCAAAGAAGGTCAGTGAGGAAAGAAACCTCGAAATACCACCACCACTAAACCCACAACGTCCCGCGCCAACACAACAAGCCCCGCCGATGGTCTCTCTGGATGCAATGACGGAGTTTCTCCGATTGCAGGATCCGAATAGGAATTGGGCAGCGGAGTTAGAGTATTTTAACCAAGGTAGAGGGCAAGGGGGCGGAGCCGGAGCAACTCATGCGGCAACCATGCCAGTAACCACTACGCAACCCTTGACCCCTATTTCATCTACATTGCCGATTCCGTCGATGATTCCCCAGGAAAGCAACCCCTCAACTGAAGCCGAAATGACAGAGACGGAAGAATTTTTTCCGACGACCCAGGAAGCCGAACTTGAGGATCTCGAGGCCATTGCGGCTTATTATGCCTCTGATGAGGAAGAAAGAGCGGAAAGGCTGAGAAGGGAGCAACAAGACCAGGAAGGGGGAGAAGGAATTGAGGAGACGCCAGAAGTGGAAGCGGTTCACCAAGAAGTAATTAGGGAGGAGATCGACCTGAATAAGTCGGCCCAAAAGCGCGGCCTCATGACGGAAACGGAGTTTGAATCAATAGTGGAGGAGGTGGATCGCAGGGAAGATACTGCTCTAATGGCTGAGGGTCTAGACCTCGCATCGAGGGCAGTAGGAGAGGATGAACAAGCTTTTACAGAACCCATACCGAAGGATAAGGCATCCCAGTCAGTAGGGGAAGAGGAGAGGGAAGAACAGAGTGAAGAGAAAGGGGCAGAGCCAGTTGATACCCAAGTGGAAGCAGGGGATGATCGATTGCAAGTAGAGGAGGGGAGACCAACCGTAGACACTCAAGTGCCGAAAACTGTGGCGCCTCCCGTCTTAAAACCCCACCCAGTGAAGCGGCAATTGGTCCTGAAGACACGGGTATCTCAGCGATGCCTGGGCAAAAGAGCAGCCAGCAAGGCCAAGACAAACACGGCTGAGAACCCAGTAGAGATCGAGAGCGAGGAAGAACAAGCCACTCCAACGAAGGCAGGGGGTGAACCTGCACAGCCTACTGCTCAGGAGGAAGAAGCACAATATCAGCGAGAAAGAAAAAGGAAAGGAAAAGCCGTTGTGAAGAACAAGCCGAGTACCAAAAAACCACGTACCGTGAACACAAGCATCGTGATCACTGAGGTTGACCAGAGGACCCCATCAAACCGGGAAACACAGAGTGACAGTGAATATGAGATCAGTGAAGAATCTGAATCCGATAGCGATACGACCATGGAAGATGAGGAGTACAAGGAACAGCAACTCCCTAACGATCATCGGAAACTATTGCATCCACCTGCAGAACCACTCCGATATAAGCGTTGGACGGTGGAGCTCACAGATGACGTGGTGGAGGGGATGTAATTTTTTGACTCCAAGGAGCTCCAATCCATCTATCGCACCAAGAACGCAAAAGGCAAGAAGGTTAAGTGTGGAAAGGTAATTCATCTCCCCTCGTTAGATGAATTGAAGGTTCGGGAATCGTTTCTCGCCCTTTTCCACGAATTGGGTTTTGAATGGCTGTTAAGGAATGAGAATTTGAATGTTCCGGTCGATTTGGCCAAGGAATTTTTCGCGACCTTTCGATTCAAGGTCACAACGGATTTGGATGTAGAGTGCATCAGTTTCAGAGTATTTGGAGGAGAGATTAGGATGAATTTGATTGAATGGACTGTTCGGCTAGGGATATGCAGTTTGGAGGAGGCCATAGGGCCCGAGTGGAGAGATAGGGAGCAGGGGATTCCCCGCAGGCATGTGGACTTTGAGCCCCAGGTAGCTTGGGAAGAGCTTACTCACCCCGGGGCAGGACAGTTTCAGTCCACTATCTCCCGATCTATCCATCTCAACGATCCTAATCTACACCTGGTTCAACTCTTCTTGGGTTACAACCTTTTAGGACAGTCGAATTCGGCAGTCCGGACATCGATGACGGAATTGTATCTTATGTGGTGTGCCAAGAGAGGCAAGAAGTTGCACTTAGGGTTCTGGACTGCATACACATGTCACCTCATCGCTACCCACCCAGCACGGAATATTTCCCTCTGCCATATATTGGGAATCTTTGTGAGAAACAACGTCACCGTTTCAGAGGACGAAGACTTAACCCCCCTGACGATGGTGGACGCCCCAGGATTGTTTGATACCCCCCTATTCGTCCGGACGAATGCGGTATACATGAGGCAAGGCGTGCCACACTTCTACGCGATGGGAGAGGAAGCTACACCCACTGCTCGGTTGGCAGCAGCTCATGAAGCACCGACACACGACCAGAGACAAGAGGGGATGGAAAAAGCTGTGGAGAAGATAGCGGAGGGAAGCAGGCAGATAAGGGCAGACATGATCGGATTGGCATCGGACCAGGAACAGCGTCAAGCCAGAATGGAGAAGGAAATGGATGAAGTTAGAGAGGAGAATAAGCAATTGAAAGTAGAGATGGTCAAGCTTGCGGCAGTGATGGAAAGGATGTTGGAGAGATCTGCAGAGCAGGAGACATTGGCTCAAAAGCAAGACGCTATGGAGACGTTAGTGACTACTTTGGGAGAGGAAAATCATCGATTGATCACGGAGATGGGCCGGATGGCATCCGTGATAGATGTGTTGTTGGAAGAAGTGACAAGCCGGAAGAAAGAACAAGCTACAGGAACAAGCGGCCATGCTAGCCAGGATGTTGAACCACAAGTCCCAGAGACCGTAGTGAAGGAGCAAGAGGAAGAGAAAGCCGAGGTGCTGGCAACTGCCGAGGAGCCGGCAAAGGATGATGAGAACCAAGCTGGAATGGAGACAGACCAACCGGAGGACCAACCGATAGAACGACCTGCACCACCTGCCCCACGAAGGAGCAGGAGACTCCGATAGACCCCCCCTACTGACCAAGTTAGTTTTTCTTTTTAAGTTTCAGTTTTTCTTTTAACTTTTCGTATTGTTGTTATAAGTTGGTTTTTGTTTAGGTAGTATAATTTGTGTTTGTGCGCAAACCCCACTTCAAAACACTTAGCCTATTCCATAGTCTAAGTGTGAGAAGTTAAGGGTTTGTTTCTTTGGAGCATGTTTTCTTTGTTTTGTTTGTTTTGTTTTCTATGTCGCATGCATGTTAACTCACACTTAGCCCATTGCATGGTCTAAGTGTGAGGAGTTTGTATATATGTGTTTGTGGTTATGTTTTGTTGATCTCTGTATAGGTGATAAAACCTCTCTCACTTAGCCTATTCCATAGTCTAAGTGTGAGAAGTTTTTGTTTTAGTTTTGCTGTTTGTTGTCTGTGTGCCATCGTACTGGCCATTACCTTTTCCACTTCACAGCCTTATCTGAGAGCAGACACTTGTGAAGTGAGAGGGGGGACGCAATGGCCAGTAGGATGTATGTATATATGTGTAGTCTTTGTGTTTGTGCTTTTGTTTTGTTTTGTTAGGTCTAGTTTTATGTTGTTTGTGATTGGGCTTAAAACTCAACCGTCTTGAGCTGAAGGTGAGGGGAATTGAGGGAGATAGGACATGCTGGAAAACCTAAACCATCCCCGTTAGTACCTCCTAGTCAGGATAGATGAGGTGAGTATGAGAGAAAAGCCCATACTTAGAGCCAAACATGAAAGCCCTCTAAAAATGCGAGTTATAAGCCTTAAAGTGGAACCACTTTCCGCTTATATTGGAAAAAAAAAAGGAAAAAAAAAGGAGAGGCTGACACAATTCGCCTAGGGTGAAGTGATCACGGGTAGCAAATACTGAAGGCAGTAGGAACCCCCCCCCCGTTTTAAAAAAAAAAAAAAAAAAAAAAACCCGCCTTTAGAACCCTTTCTTCTTAACCTTTTATATACCCAGATAAACACCCCAGCCGACAGGGACTGTGTAAGGCATGAAACAATGGAGCTTACTGGCCAGGAAGAAGTGCGGAAAAGCAGAAACCAGCTGGGCGAAAAAGTTAGAAGAAAATCGACCAGGGAGTCATTCCCAGTCCAAAAAAAGAGAAGAAGGAATAAGGGTGGCGAAGCCACGAAGGAACGAAAAAAAAGAAAAAGAAAAAAAAAAGGAACCGAGAAAATGAAGAAAATGGTCAGAAAGATTTGACCACAAAAAAAGAGATGAATGAAGGAATAAGGGTGTCGAAGCCACAAGATGCTACTGACCAGTGGAGATCAAAGCCAGAAGCGCCAACTAAAGAAAGCAACTGATCAGAAGCCTAACATACACAGTCCCCCCGCATAAATAAAAATAGAAATTTTTGAACCTTAGAGCCTTAGGAACATCCACCGAAAACATTACAAGCCAACAGCCCCGTTACAAGCCTATAAGTCCTTCAGTAACCGCTCGTGGAATCTAAGTCCGAAGCAATTGTGGTGAGCATAATGAGAGAATGCAGTCCTAACATTCCTGGTGAGGTATGAGTGACTGAGCGAACCTAGTGTTGGGCCTAGAGTGTGGGCGATCTTGACAAACAGATATACTGGGAAGAGAAAAGGGGGGTGGCAAAAGTTCAAGGCTGTCTAAGGCCGGATTGCACCTGATCCAGAGGGGAGGGATGGTTGAAAATATAGCCCGATCTATGTGTTTTCAGTCTTTTATGTGTTTATGTTTCTCTGTGTTTGTTTGTGTTTTTCTTTGCGTCATAGTTTAGAGTCTAAGTTAGGTAGAGTCGGTCAGGGGAGTAACCAGGCTAGAATTCGACTTATTCTTTTCTTTGTTTGTTCTTCACGCTTGAGGACAAGCCTGTGGTAAGTGTGAGCAGTTTGATAAGTCGTATTCTAGGCCTTGGTTACGGGTCAGTATGACGTGCTTAATTGATTATATTTGCAAAACAGTTGTTTAAAGTGTGCAGGTTAAGCATTCTAGCCAGTAGGGAAGTTTCGGAATGTTCAGGTGAAGAAGGCGCCAGCATGATCTCATACTGATCAGTATTCGTGCTAAAACGGCTTGAGATGGAGAAGACGGATAGCTGGGACGGATTACCCACAATTAAGGGCAAAGAAGTCAAATTTGCAACGAGGATTTACCCTAAAATCAAGGGTAGCCTCCCTATAAAAGAAAGCCAAATTGGATAGAAAGGGGGGACGATACAACATTCACTCATTCACCACCATCTTTAGGTAGAAAGTTCTCTCGGTAGTTTCAGTCTTTCAGCCGTGTCCCGCTTCTTGCCTCGCCGTAGCCATGATCACTTGACGTTCAGATGTTCCCAGAATTCCAGTCATCGTCCATTCCAGCCAGCAAGATCGTAGTTTAGAGTCTCATCGCCCGGAGTGGCAAAACACTTTTACATTGCTTTCGTAGTTTTAAATTTCTCGCTTTCCTTACGTTGGATCTTGTTTACCTTTGGATATTTTCTGCTTTTGAAATACTTTGTTGAAGATCCGAACGTGTTTATGCTATGAAGTTGATTTCCGTTTCGTTTATTGTGGTGTTTCTTTATTCCCTTGCCTAGTTAGCTTAGATCTAAAGTTTCTCGGTGTTTAAAGTGCTGAATCTCTCAATTCCGTTTACGTAACAAATTTCTTTAGGATAGATAAACAAGTACTGTTTGATCGGAAAGTAGATCGTTGCATGCAAAGCTTAGTTTTAATTTCTTAATCGTTCTTTCATGTTGACCAGTATGCAGAAGTCCAGTTTCAGTGTTTGATTTCAGATTTGATTTCTTAGTTTTGGATCTGTGTTTGTGAGTTGTTAATCTGAGTTTTTCCGTGTTGAATCTGGAATTGTTATCTGAATTTTGGAAGTGTTTGTTGAAGAAGATGATGTCTATTTCAATTGGAGGGGACAACTTACTTTTCAAGATGCTTTTGCTTTTGTCCTTCACTTTTAGTTAAGCCCTGTCAGCCTAGTCATCAAACTTCCACTACACTCTGAATATTCTGTTTAGCCCGAAATAGAAACCCGTACCTTCCAAATATTTTCTGTTACAAAATTGTCTCCCCATTCCACGTACACAGTTACATTCCAAATGTTTTCCTTACCGTCTGACCAGTAGAACACCTCCTTTAAGTTCCAGCCTAGGTAGAAACTCAACCCAAGCGTGGTAGCTAACCAAATCTTCCGATTGTCACCGCGGTAGTTTAAGAACGCACCATCTCTGTGGGATTCGACCCTTACCACCACTATACTGATCAGTAGAAGTGGGTTGAGGAATCTTTGAAACCAAGGTCTAGGTTAGTTAGGATTTCTATCCTGATCAGTAGGATATATCCTTGCTTGAACGACACCTACACACCTTAGGTCCCTTTCAGTATACCTCAAAAAAGGTTGATTTTGGTGGTGAAAGGACAAGAATGGTGAAAACAAGAATTAACTCTTTCTCCTCCTGCTTCCTCTCGGCTCTCTCTCGATTTCTCTCACTCTCTCCCTCCTTTTCTTGTTTGAAGTTGTGGATGTGAAGTGTTAGAGAAGAGCATAAGTTGAGGAGTGGTGGTGACTCTTGGTTTGTGGGTATTGATGGTGGAAGGTGGAAGGTGGAGGAAATGGGGAGTCCCCCCCATGAAGTGGAAAAACCGTCGGCCACCTTGTGGGAAAGAGGAAGAAGAAAGCTTTTGGGCTTGAAAAAAAAAAAGGCAGTTCACTTCTATGTTGTGGGCTCAATTAATTTATTTTTGGTTTGGGTTAAAAGATAAATTGGAAGCCAAAGTTAGTAACATACTATTACTTGGTGGATTTAAAAGTAATAAGAATCCAATTATTTTGTATTTAATTGGACTTCAAATTTATTTTGGAAAGTCCAAAATAAATTCATACATTATAATTTATTCGTATTTTCCCTCGTCAATTAAAAATTCACGGGAACTTTATTAAATTTCGTTATCTTGTCTTCACAATGATTAAAAACGCCCAACGCAAAATTATAATATTTGGTATTGTTCCAAATATTATTCCTTCGACCGTTCCTCGATTTACGTGCGTCATCTTCCATAAAAAGTACGGGCGTTACAATACTAGGACTCAAATAAATAAGACGGAAACTACTCACGGATGGAGCTGAAAATTGTCCTTCTTGAAAGAGAGCGGGACGAAAATTATTATGAAAATAATGTGTATTTTATGTCTCATTTATTCTCATATTTATATTAAGTCACATATTGGGCCAAGTCAGGGATATATGAAAGAATTTGGATATGGCCTCTCCCAATTAGCTTCTTACTAATTAAATTAATCCCACAATTTAATATAAGCTTAAATTGGAACATTACGAGCATCCACTACAGATGTAATATTGCACTGCCCTTCCAAATCTGAAATTACAAGTATTCCGGGTATCCATTTGTCTGTCGTTCATTTCCCGTGCTTAAGATAGAAACGTCCAGTAATTAATTAATGTCTGCTATGAAATTAATTAATTAACATATTATTAACTCCCAGAGTGGACTTAGCAAGAAACACTTATTTATTATTCATAGAGTAATCAAACTCCAACTAGCTAGCTTCCGAATAATAAAACCTTGTTTCGAGCTCTTCTTGTGAATGTTATCAAACGAGACTCACCTCGTGCACGATTCAATATAATAGCAATCCTAGCACCACTAGATATTAATCACCACTACCCAATATACCAGGATTCTTGGGTTACGAAAAACCCGCACCATTTGCTAAGTCAAAGTAGTGCATAATCAATACCGTATGCTCAATGCTAACGTACATCGATTAAGAAATTAATTATCAAGACCTCGTCTTTCAGTAGATAGCATAAAGACTCGGCTTGCTGTTAGATCCAATTAAGTGCTATACCACACCAATGTCATCTTATTCAGTAAGGCTTAGAAATATGCGGACTGACATTGCAACCGTTCACGATAGGTAGTCTAGGTCTATCTAAGTTGTGAAATTCTTATTTTTTTTGTTCAGGACTGACCCTGTTACCTTAAAGTGGACGACGCCCACAACCGGTCCACTAAAACAAAGACTTAGACTTTGTTACGTTGCTCATGCATTTAAATATGCAATAAACATTCATTAAATGTAAAACAATACAACATTATGACAAAAATAATCTGTTGCATCCATTGGAAAATAAAATATAGAGTTTTACAGTATTCAATCACTCGAAAGGTGATTTCTAGTATACAAACTCTAACATTTATTTGGTCCGTTTTTAATGTCAAAATCACAATTTGTGTCCATATTTTGTATATTTTATCTATTGTGGTATTTTGACGTGTTTTGTGAGAAATGTGCATATTTGAGCCCAAAAAAATAGCTAGAAAACGAAGTTGGAAATCTGAAGATTCTAGGAACGTCCAGGGACAGCTGCAACACTGGCGACCACTGGCTCCCAACGACCGCTAAGTCAGTAGCGGCCCGCTCCGGGAAAGTTGTGCATGAAGAACAAGAGACGCCCAGCGACTGCTACAAAGAGTCCAGAGAGTTACGGGGATGAAAGCCAGCGACCGCTAAAACAAGTACAGCGACCGCTGACCAAGAGTAAGAAGCCTCGGACTAACCGACAGCGACCACTGGCCAAGGTGCAGTGGCCCGCTGGGAAAAAGTGGCGAGCATTTTTTTCCCTACTTTATCTCCAAGATTTACCATATTTTGCAACATTTTTCCTAATTTGAGGGGGACAAATTTACTTCTATAAATACCCCCTCAAGCTTCGTCATTAGGATCCTTTTTTTGCAACATATTTTCCAGAGATTAAAAGTTAGAGTACTTCATTGTGCAAGGAGTTGAAGAAGGATTTAAGATCACCAAAACTACAATGATTTAACCTTTGGGTTTTATTTGCTTTAGTTTTATGTTTTCATTGTCTTCCCTTCAATCTATGTTTTCATTGTTTCTTCCTTAAGTTGTTGGATAATGCTTCACGTTTGAGTGACACATTCTGTGATGATTTAATATAACTTGCTACATAATCGTGAGAGGAGGTTGGCGAGTTAGGTCCTCTTAATAGACACTACAATTAGCTTCCTTTAAAATGACACTGTTAATTGAGAGTGAGGACTTTTCAAGGTTCTTAAGAGATTTTAGGAGTTACGTATTTAGGATTGAAAACCCTAATGTTTGTAACCAACGTTTGCACCGCATGAACATAAACTAGGTGACGCGTTCTATCAAAGTAAGAACTATGCTAGGGTATTGTAGTTGGAATTTGTATAACCATAACTGTGAACGCACATCCCTGAAATTCCCTTATCTCTATACTTTTATCTCCGTGATTTATTTACAATTAGTTATTTATTGCTTTTAAACTTTTCTTTATTTTCAAAAATTCCCAAATCTTTCGGCTTTCCAAATAGTAATTGAGTTTTAGTAGAGGATAGACAGTCTGTGTCTGTTTTCCCCGTGATCAATATCCAGTACTAACCTTTAGCTATACTATTCCTACTCTGTATACTTGTAGGTATTTATAGTGCTAATAAAAAGTGTATCAAGTTTTTGGCGCCGTTGCCGGGGAATACATTCACTTTGTGATTGATATCTTCAAATGGATAATTTTACTACTTTGGTTTTTAATTGCTTTCTGTTTTTAATTTTAGTTTAATTTGTTTTTGTTTTGTTTCTTCAGGTTGTGTATGCGAATGCATTCTGGGAAGATTACCTTAGAGATGCTCGATCCCGAACTTGAAAGGACCCGAAGGAAAATAAGAAGTGAGCAAGGATCAATGGCAGACAGAACAGAGCTAGAGAGGATTCAAGCCATGGTCAAGTTGCTGATGGATGAGAGAGAAGCAGAAAAGGCTCCCCGCGAGGCGCAGGAAAAGAAGGATAAGAAGACAGTGCCCGTGATGCACATGTTCTTTTCCCGAAGGCCCTCACATTGATGCTAACAATTTTGAGCTGCGAATGCCCCTTATACAAAGGGTTGAGTAGTTTTCTTTTGCAGGTAGGGCCACAGAAGATGCCAACCGCCACCTCTTGAAGTATGTGGAAATTGCCAACACTCTGAAATTAAATGGTGTCGAAGATGATGCCATAAGGGTAAGACTCTTCCCCTTTTCTTTGATTGATTCTGCTAAAGAGTGGTTTGAGTGTGTTCCCATAGAACAAGTCTCCACATGGAAAGATATAGTGGCTGCCTTCCTCGACCAGTACTACCCGCCAGGCACAATCTTAAAGCTCAAGAGTGAGATCTACCTGTTCATGCAAGGCCCCGACGAGCCCCTCTACGAGGTGTTTGCTCGTTTCAAAGGCCTCCTTCGCAAGTGCCCCAAACTCGGTTTCACCATGGATCATCAGGTAGGAATCCTTTATAATGGATTTAAGGAAAAATTTGCACTATGTTGGATTCAGGGGCAAATGGGGGATTCTTGCTAAAGAGTGGACCGGATGCCATGGCAGTGATTGAGGAGTTCTCCACCAACCGTATGGGGGTGGTCGAAAGAAAGGCACAACTCAAGAAGAGTGGCAGCCATAGAGGAGGCTGAAGAGAGTTCTTTCGCTAAGGAATTGGCCGAGCTTAGAGTTCGGGGTTGACCAAATGGACACATCTAGAAGAGAGGATCCGGCTCCACCGTTCTCCATTATTGCGGTCACCAAACCCGACGCTCCTCCCGCTCTTGTGGAAGATGTAAACTACGTGCAACAAGGAGGCAGTCCCAATAGGGGTTACAACAACAATTATTGCCCTAACCAGAGGGTGGTAATTTCAATAATTATAATGGGAACCGTCCTCATCCTAACCTTTCGTACTCTAATAATAATTCCTTGCAACCCCACACATGATTTAATGTGAGCAAAGGTGGAGTAGTTGAGCCTATCAAGAAGGATGAGAAGTATGACCAAAGAATTATGAAGATTTTTGGAAGTGCTAGTACAAGATAGGAAAGCCAACGATACCAAGATTGGAGTCGCTGAAGCAAGGTTGAACAACCTCGAGGCCGGAATAACCACAATTGACACTGCCATTTCGAACATAAAGAAACAAATGGACCAAGTCCAACAAAAAATTGAGGAAGACAAGCCAAAGGCAGCAGCACGAGTGGCAGACATAAACAAGAAGTGAGTCGCCAAGCAGAAGAAGGACGTAGGCAGCACCTCCGGAAAGAAAACTAGGGACTGCCCGACATCCAGCGGACTGCCGCACACTGAGCAGCGGGCCGCCACTGGGGCACAGTTTGGATTCTGCCCGACACCTAGCGGACAGCCGCACACCACGCAGTGGCCCGCCACTAAAGAGGTAGAGGCGCCCGCCAAGAAAGACCTCGTGCAGCACAACGGGATTGTACTCCCCTTCCAGACGAAGAAGAAGTTCTAGCTTGAAGAGGAATTCAAGCATTTTGTAAAGATGTTTTGTAAGGTCCATACTAATATTCTTCTCGTTGAATCGTTGCAGGAAATACCTAGGTACGTGAAGCTACTAAGGGAGGCTGTGATGAGAAAGAAAAAGCCTACAAAAGCCGACCTTATGTTGTCTCACCATTGCAGCGAGATCATCCAAAGGGAGATGGCAGTGAAGCAAAGAGATCCCAGCCAGTTCATTACTAGGTGCTTAATTGAAGAATGGAGGATTCTATAAACCCTTTCTATCTTTATTGTCCATACTCTTCCTCAAGTTCCTAAAAATGACAAGCCTAATCATGCTCAACCCCCCTTGCAGGAAAAGTCTAAGAGGAAGAAGAAAGACAAGAAAATGTCCCAAACTCTAGCCAATCCCGAAGTCTATGTGCTCAACAACTCGAACGGAAAATACAAATGGTGGAGAAACATTTGGAACAAAATGGTCCCTTCGTGGTTTTCAGCACTAGAGTCGTTCATCCGTCCACTTAGTTAGGCCACTTCAAGTCGAACCAACGACCTTAAAACAAATGCGCTTGTTGGGAGGCAACCCAATTTGTTTTTATTTCCTTCGTTTTGTTTTTTTGTTTTTCTTGTTAATTTTCTGTGCACACATAAAAAAAATTAACTCGTAGCGGCCGCTGCACAATTGCACACATGTGCAGGAGCAGGTCGGGCCTTAGGGCGGACTGAGTGGTCACTGTGCGGGCTGCAGCGGTCCGTTGGAGATGCGCCGCTTTCGTAACACGTGCAGTGGTCGTTGCACGTCGCGCAGTGGTCGCCACGCAAAGGTCAGAATCGCGAATTCACATATAAAACATCTTTTTCTTTCCACCATCTTCTCCATTTCTCCCTTGCATACGACCCCAACTATAAAACATCACAAAATTCACACACCCACACTCTCATTCTCTCATTCCATTCGAAATATCAAGCTTTCTTCGTCCAAATTCTCTCCAACTCAAGGTATGAATTTTTAATGAATTTTTGAAGTTGACTGCGCAGTTCTGCCAGAATTTGTATTCTCGTCTAGTAAGTTTCATTTTTTATTTGACCGAGCTAAAGATGTGAGTTTGATGTGAAATTTTAACTGTATGATATTTGATGTGTTTACTTTATTTTGGTAAAATTTCAGCCCCAGCGGAGGTCGGATTAATTTTTAATAATTTTTACATAATGATTGCGCTGTTCTGCCAGATTTATATCTTACAAAAATAATCTTTGTTGTTAAGTCTTGAAGGATATACATGATGCATATTTGTTAAGGAACTCATTCTATGATGAAGTGATGCGTTGTTTGTTGATGTATGCTATGGTGTGTTTCCTTGTATTGATAAACGTTTAGGATGGGTAAAAATTAAAGAGACGATGAAAGGAACGTTAGCGCATGCATGATAATGGTTGTGATGAAGGGCTGATTTTATTGTGTTGTTGATAAGGGTTGTCGTGCGTACGTGAGCACAAGGAGCGAGAGTTACATTGAATTGTGTTTTGTGATATCTAAGCAAGCGAGGTGGGCTATCTTTAACTGAAAACTCTTTTATTTTTCTAAAGTATGATTGTGGAGCTATAAGGGTGGTTTAAAGTGTTATTTCATGCCATGGACAATTTTGATGTTGAGATTGTGTGCCTGATGCCTAGTTCGTCTTAGTTTACTCCGTTAGGCTATATGGCTTTGTGTGAAACGAATTCGGGTCTGAGTAGGGCCGCAAACCCTATCAGGCTGTGTACACTGGTGGGATCGGGAGCCGTCTTAGCTAGTCGGCCGGTCTCGTGGGCGAATAGTGTGGCCACACTTTCGTCGCACTGTGGATGATGATGTGATTGTTGGTTTGTGATGAGAAAGTGGGGAGATTGTTTGACTGGCCAGTCTATGAAAATGTTTTGGTGATACTCGTGATATTTTCTTTTAAATAAACGTAAAACTCGAGTTCACTATGGTATGGATGACATAACTTATATAAAATACTTTGGCACGTGTTCACTGAGTATATCAAATACTCAGCCCTGCATATGTTTTCCTTATGTGCAGGTTGAACGGGATGTGGCAATGGATGTTGAGTCGGCATAGGAAAATTGGATGCGTTGTGTCTTCATACATAGGCGTCATCCTATGACTCTCTTTTGATAACTCTTTTCCGCTGCTATTTATTGAAACTGATGTCATAAGAATTTACTTTACGTCGTATGTTTTTGCCTATGTAAAACACTTAGATATTTTGAATTCCGCTGCTTACTTTAAAAACTAAAACGTTTTGTGGTCTAAACATTTATTGAAATTACCCGACAAAGACGGGAGCATCACTATAAAAAAAAGGTTAAATAAAATGAAATCAAATTAAGTATGCCATTCTATTGTTCAATAAATAAATGTTGAATTTGTTGAAAATTCGGTGCAATATCTCTCTCTAAGAACCGTGCATTTAGTTATATTATAAATCAAAATTGACAAAGTATTAGATGCAAGTGGTACCATAATAAGGATTCAAATCGATTAGTTATATATGCAATACATCAATAGGGAGTAATGACAAGTTAATCCGACTTAACTTCACATTCCTCCACCTACCCAACCAATTTTCCTAACACTGAATTTAGAGTAAAATAAAGTTAATCAATTAGTAGTATAATTCTTATAATCTCTACACAAATATAGGGACTAATTAAATTGAATTTAGTGTTTCCGGTATTAAATGATCATTTAAAGGACATGAAAAATGAAGGAAGGAATATAAGTTATTTTTCACTTTTCACCTGTCCAAAACCGTCTGCGACTTCCAGCTCGTTCCCCAGCAGCACCGCCCCTGACAGAACCATCCTAATCGAGTTTAGGTCGAAGTTATCCACCAACGGAATTATTATTGACATAGAACGTGTCGCAGAATTATTTCACCTACTGACATAGATCAATTGTTGTAACACCCCATATTTTGTATTTACATTCACACACATATATATATATAGAGAGAGAGAGATGATCAAAATAAGTATGTGTTTAAATCCAGAAATGCAGCCCAAATCTTAGCCCTAGGATTAGATGATCTAATGATTAATAATTAACCAAAAACACGGAAGGTCATAATTAAGCATTTTTAGGTCATATTATAAGATTTGAGTTTAATGTCATGTTAAGATCATTTTAGGTCATACTTGGTTAGTATGACCTATAAATACACTAACCATGACCTAAAAATGCCCTACACATGATATTATTCCGCGTTTCTGTATTTAAATATGGTTTTGCATAGATCAAAACCCTATATATATATATATATTATATGGATGTATTCATATCTAAATGCTAAGTATAAGTGAAACACAAAACACATGCAATCCATTGGTTTTGTGATCTAACGGTTAGATTAATGCCACGTGTCATCTAATAATGTAGATTTTTAGCCTAATAATGTACCTCGGCTAATAATGTAGCATTTTGTTTAAAAATGTACAGTTTTAGTGTCACGACCGCCCCTTAGGGTTAATAAAAGCGGGCGATCGCGACTTAAAGGGGTTTAGATGAACGGCATAGAAGACTAGGGTTTTCAATAAAAGTTTGACTAAAAACTAAGTCTAATAAATAATGCGACCAAGAGTATTAGGGTTTAATGAATAAAGACTAGGGTTTAGCATTTATTCAAAAAGTGTAACGAGTTTCAAACATCCCATCATAAAATAGTTTCAGAATTTAAATGAAAAGTATTCTAAGAAAAATATCACAGCGGAAGCATCCAAGAGAAGAGTGACGTCATGTGTGAAGACACAACGACACTCGGAATTTCAAAACCAAAACAACCACAGTTCATTATTAGTTCCTGCTCAACACCGCCAACCGCCCGTCGCCGCTCAACCTACATATAGGGAAAACATATGCAGGGCTGAGTACTATGAAATAATACTCAGTGGCTCATGCCGAAAACATTGTAAATACAGTTTATGATATCATGCCGTACGTAAGTAACCGTCGGGGTTTTTCTTTAGAAAGGCCCGAGGCACTCAAAAATCATTTTTCCATTTCAAACATCGACTGATCAGTCATTTTTCCCATAGACGTTAACCATATCTGCCAATACATGACAAGGAATGCGGCCGCAAACCAGGTCACTAGACCGGCCAGCCCGTATGCTAGCACACAGTCTACCATAGGTGTACACTAATCCAAGTAGGGTTTGCTGCCCTACGGGGACCCGAATTCGATTTATAAATAGTGGCAAAAACCACATCAGATAGGCACGCAAAAACCAAAACAAGGCATGAAGTCACATTTATTCTCATTGATAAAACATTAGGACATGGTCCTTATTTAAAAAGAGAGCCCACCTCGATCCTTTAGTTTTCAAGTTTCGCTTTTCCTTTGGTATCACGCGTCTCGCACAAAATTTCACCTTTGGATAATGTGTCCCCGATTAGTCACTAACATGGACTAAAATCATGCATGTCCTAGATCACTCCCCTTTCCCAATCAACAATAGGAATCACATCATATCACCCATCTTTGCATATCACATCACCTCATCACATATGTAAACTCATGTATGTCATTCAAGCATACAAATATAGTTGTTTAACCAAAGTAGAGATCTGGCAGCTCTGCGCAACTTTTTTGTAAAAATTATTTAAAAATCATCCGACCTCCGATGGGGCTAAAACTTTATGACAAGGCAGTAGACTCATCAAATAACATTCAGTTTAAATTTCATGTCAAAATACCACTTTTAAGTCGGGCAAACTAAAGGCGTAACCTACTGGTCGAGAAAACACGTTTTTGGCAGAATCGCGCAGTCAACTTTAAAAATTCACCATAAATTCATCGTTTAGCCAAATGGGTCGAAATTTACACACAATATAGAAGACATCACGAAGTTTACACAGGAAGAAGAATCGGTCAAATCGGAGTTCGTTTGGTTGGTCAAAAATACATCAGAACACACTGTTCGGAAATCACAGATTTTCATACTGATAGCAATTCGAATTAGGGTTTATCCCTACTCATTCAAAATCAATCTTTTCATGGTTTTGATATACAATCATGCTCAAAAGAGTCCTTAAACACATATTTTCACGAAATCGCACATCAATCACCGAGGATTCAATAAATCAACAAGCAATTGCAATCAAAACGCACTCACACATATGATTTCACATTCCCACCGATTAAACCCTTAGATCTTCATTCCCTACACTCTCTACATGCATGAGGGAGTCAAAGAAAGTCTAGATGGAGAGGATTGAAGAATATGGGTTTGAATTTACCTTTTCTTGGACGAAATAATCGGTAGGAAGCAATTAAAACCTTGGTTCTTCAACAATCTCTTGGAAAATTGATAGGATCTTGAGTGAAATGGATAACAAGTGGGAGAAGAGATGAAAAAGGGGGTGGGGCGTGTGGTTTGAAGAAGTGGGCGTGTGATTTGTGTGTTAGGTTTAGGGGTTGATCCTTTGTTTATAGGATTAAGAAATATCCCACGATTAATTGAAGATTTGGGAGAATAATTGAAATAAATGATTGAGATATTTGGGAAGATTTTGGGGGAGGAAATGGCGTGTCATTGATGGAGAAATAAGGAGGATATTTTGTAAATCATGGCTATTTAATTAGCCATTGATTTAATTTAGTATTTTCACGGAGCAGAATAAAATATTACGGAGCAAGAAAATCAATAAAAACCCTCCCAAATAATATGAAAATAGGCGTGTTATTCAATTCCTCCCACAAGGAATAATTTCCAAATATTGATAAATAAAGTAGGGAAAGATTTGCTAGGATATTCCAATTAAAACATGGAAGGAAATAATTGAGGGATCAAAATAATTAGTGAATAATTTCTTCTTCCACAAGCTAGGAGATTTCGAAATCTCCCTAATCAAAACAATAGGGGCCGATTTTATCAAGAAATAAATAAGATAATTAGGCTTTAGGATTTAATTTGGATAATTATCCCAAAACAAATAATTAAATCCAAGAAAAATAAATTCCTCTCCAAATAATAATAGTGGTCGAAAATTCCCTTCATAAAAGGGCAAGGTAATTATTTATGATCCTAATTAAATCTCACTCCCCGAAATAATATAATTCACCATGATATATTTCATTCCACATTAATTAATTTAAGCCACTTCATAAAATCAACGAATTTGACTCGATCAAATCAAAATTAGGTCACCATTTCAATCACATAATAAATCCGTCATTTAATTCGGCAATCAAAGCAATAAGTACAACATCTTAGGGTTCGAAAAATTAGGGTTCGAAAAGTGGGGCGTTACATCCTACCACTCTTAAAAGAAATTTCGTCCCGAAATTTGGTACTCTCATGGGAAGAGTTCTGGGTATAACTCCATCATCTTGTCCTCAAGCTCCCATGTGGCTTCTTCGTGCCCGTGGTTTCTCCACTGCACTTTCACGTAGGCAACTTACTTATTTCTCACGTTCTGGACTTTTCGGTCTAAAATCGTTTGGGGTCTCTCCTCATAGCTCAGGTCCGAATTCAACGCGACCTCCTCGTAGTGAATCACGTGCTTTGGGTCGAACACGTATTTACGTAACTGTGACACATGAAAGACATTGTGCACGTTCCCAAGGCTCGGAGGTAGCGCCAAGCGATATGCAACAGGACCCACTCCTTCAAGGATTTCATACGGTCCAATAAATCGCAGTTTCAATTTTCCCTTGACGCCGAAACGTGTTATCCCTTTCGACGGGGATACTTTGAGGAAGACTTTGTCGCCAGCTTGAAATTGCAAGTCGGTTCGCCGTGCATCCGCGTATGACTTCTGTCTGTCTTGAGCTTCTTTTATCCTTTCACGAATTTGTCGAACGATTGCAACCATTTCTTCGACTGCGTCGGGCCCGAGTACCCTTCTCTCGCCAACTTCGTCCCAGTAGAGCGGGGATCTACACTTTCTCCCGTACAAGGCTTCGTACGGCGCCATGTTTATCGTTGCCTGGAAGCTGTTGTTGTAGGCGAATTCGATCAAGGGGAGTGCGGACTCCCAACTTCCTCCTCGGTCTAACACTACGGCTCTCAACATATCCTCGAGGGTTTGGATCGCCCTCTCGGATTGTCCGTCCGTCTGCGGGTGAAACGCCATGCTAAAATTCAAACGAGTCCCTAGCTCCCGTTGTAGGCTGATCCAAAATCTTGAAGTGAACTTCGGGTCACGATCAGACGTGATCGTCACTGGGACTCCATGCAGTCGCACTATTTCCCTTATATACATTTGAGCTAGCTTATTTGATCCATAGGTTATGGGAATCGGTATGAAGTGCGCACTCTTGGTGAGTCGGTCTATAACTACCCAGATGGCAGTATTCCCTCTTTGCGTCTTTGGCAATGCTGTCACAAAATCCATGGCGATATGCTCCCATTTCCACTCGGGAATTTCTAGTGGTTGCAACTTTCCGTACGGTCGTTGATGTAGAGCCTTCACCTGTTGGCAGGCTAAGCAGCGCTCCACAAATGCCGCTATATCCCTCTTCATACCATTCCACCAAAAGGTCTTCTTCAAGTCTTGATACATCTTCGTACTCCCTGGGTGGGCGGTGTAAGGAGTCTCATGTGTTTCACTCATGATTTCGTTTTTGAGTCCTTCGTCACTCGGTATGCAGAGTCTCCCTTCGAATGTGAGAGCATTGTCGGATTCCTCACGGAAATTCCCAGATTCGCCAGTTCTTACTTCGACTCGAATTTCTTCCAATTTCGCGTCCATGCGCTGGGCTTCAACAATTCTTGTTCTTAGATCAGGTGTAACCATCAAGGTGGCAATTCGACCCTTCACTGTTTCGGGTGCCCTTACCACTTCCAAACGCATCTTGCTAAATTCGCGTATCAAGCTTTCTTCTTTGGTGAGAAAAGCAGCCAGTTGGGAATAACTCTTCCGGCTCAAGGCATCTGCCACTACATTTGCCTTGCCGGGGTGGTAGTTGATGCCACAATCATAGTCCTTTACCAATTCGAGCCATCTTCGTTGTCGCATGTTCAAATCCTTTTGCTCGAAGAAATATTTCAGGCTCTTGTGGTCCGTAAAGATCTCACACCGAACTCCGTAGAGATGATGTCTCCAAATCTTTAAGGCATGTACCTCCGCTGCCAGTTCCAAATCGTGGGTTGGATAGTTCAACTCGTGTGGCCTCAATTGCCGGGATGCGTAAGCAATCACCTTGTTGTTTTTCATCAACACACATCCAAGTCCCACCTTCGAAGCGTCCGTGTATACCACGTAGCTCATTCCAGGCTCTGGCACGGCTAAGATTGGTGCGGTGGTCAGTTTATCCTTCAAAAGTTGAAAACTTGCCTCACACTCCGGGGTCCAATTGACTTTTACCCTCTTCTTGAGTTGTTGGGTCATTGGTCTCGCTATCTTGGAAAATCCCTCTATAAATCTTCGGTAGTATCCTGCCAAACCCAGGAAGCTTCGAATCTCGTTTGGTGTCGAAGGTGCCTTCCATTGTTGTACCGCCTCAACCTTGGCGGGATCCACTCGGATTCCTTCTGCCGACACAATGTGACCTAGAAAGTTGACTTCTTTCAGCCAAAACTCACACTTGCTGAATTTGGCGTATAGCTTCTCGGTCCTCAACTTCTCCAAGGTAATTCGCAGATGCTCCTCGTGCTCTTTCTCATCCTTCGAGTAAACAAGTACGTCATCTATGAAGACCAAGACGAATTTATCCAAGTATGGGTGGAATACTCGGTTCATCAAATCCATGAATACTGCGGGTGCATTTGTCAATCCGAACGGCATTACAACAAACTCATAGTGACCATATCTTGTGCGAAAAGCGGTCTTTGGTATGTCCTCCCTTCGGATTCTCAATTGATGGTATCCGGACCTTAGGTCCATCTTTGAGAACACACCGGCTCCTCGGAGTTGATCGAATAGGTCATCTATTCTCGGCAGTGGGTACTTGTTTTTGAGGGTCATTTTGTTCAACTCCCTATAGTCGATACACATCCTCATCGACCCATCCTTCTTCTTGACAAAGAGCACCGGAGTGCCCTACGGTGAGACACTGGGTCTAATGAAACCCAGGTCCATAAGCTCTTGAAGTTGTATCTTGAGTTCCTCTAACTCTTTAGGCGCCATTCGGTATGGTGCCTTGGACACGGGTGCCGACCCTGGCTCTAGGTCGATTGTGAACTCCAATTGTCGATCTGGCGGTGGTCCAGGCAAAGCTTCGGGAAAGACGTCTGGAAACTCTCGTACAACGGCAACATCTTCCACTTTCCTTTCTCCTTTCTCCTCTCCTTGTAGATAGACAAGATAAGCAGGACGCCCTTTTCTCACCATCGCACTAGCTTGAAGAGCGGAGATGATAGACGTTCGCCGGTTCATCGAGATTCCATAGTATATGGTGGGTTCCTTCCCCGGGGCTTGCAGAGATATTTGTCTCTCCTTGCAACGAATAGTAGCAAAATTCGTAGCTAACCAATCCATTCCCAAAATTATGTCAATATCCCCCATTGCCATGACTTGTAGGTTGTGAGCGATTAACTTAAGTCCTCCCATAACAATTTCTACGTTCGAGCATGTTCGAGAAACCTCTATTACCCCTCCCACTGGTGAGGACACCATCATCTTATGTTCAGATTTGTAAGTAGGTAAACTTAAGGTGTCCACACACAATTCAGATATGAATGAATGTGATGCGCCCGTATCAAACAATACAACAATGGGTGTGTCGAGGATTTTGCCCATACCTGTCAGGTTTCCCTTCTCGTGACTCCCATGTTCAGTCTTGGGTTGTTTCTGACTCAAGGCATATGCTCTAGCCTGAGAAGGGAGTCTTGGGCGGTAAGGTTGTTGTTGTCGCGTAGGTTGATCGCGATTTCCCCTTGATTCAATTTGCAGTGCCCTTGGCTGCTGGCGGGATCCTTGAGTGTTCTGCCTCGACCCCATTCCCACATTCTTGCTCGGACACTCTCTAGAGAAGTGGCCATTTCCCCCACAGTTAAAGCACTTGGTGGTGTTCTGAATTCTACACTCTCAAAAATGGTACTTGGAGCACACATTGCATTGGGGTGGCTTGGGCCGGAAGTCGCCTCTCTGGTTGGATGAGTTTTGCCCTCCACCATACTGTGGTCGGTTCTGGGTGGGCTGGTACCTCTTGTTGTCATATGGGGTCCCATTCCCCTCCCACTTCCTCTTCTCTCGAGAGTGGTGTGGTGGAGGTAGTGCCAAAGTAGTGTTTTCCTTCATCCTCTCCTTGGGCATAGCTGCCTCAATATCTAGCGCAAGGGCTAACGCTTCCGCGTAGGAGAGTCTCCCACGACTAGCCAACGACATCCTTATCTCATGCCTTAGTCCCTCACGGAACTTTTCAGCCAGCTTCTCGTCAGTATCGACTTGGTCAGGTGCGTACCGGGTCATGTTGTTGAGCGCACGGTCATATTCGGTCACAGTCATGCGCCCTTGGGTCAAATTGTAGAATTCAGATGCCTTTGCCTTCCGGTAGCTCTTGGGCACGTACTTATTATATATGTCTGTCTTGAAGCCTTCCCAAGTCATCCCCGCTGCTTGATCTCGGGGCATTGTCTTCATCCTGGTATCCCACCAGAAGTCAGCAGACTCGGTTAGTTGGTAGGTCACACAACTCAACCGTTCCCTATCATTGCACCCTAAGATTGCAAAAATGCGCTCCAATGCGCGTATCCATGATTCAGCCTGGGCCGGTTCTCCCATTCCATCAAAGACGAGAGGTTTTTGCTCTAGAAAAAGCTTCACAGTTTCACGGTCAACCGGAGGTGGAGGAGGCGGTGGTGGAGGGATGGGTTGTGTCACACTCTCTTCCATCGTCTGAGGGGTAGGTTCGGGATTGTTACGTCTTATGTTGCGTCTTGGCGGCATTCTGATTCAGTACCACACGAGTTACTATCGCATTTATTCAAAATCCAAGAATAGTCATGTGGCATAGTTGAAAAGTGGAGATCAAGGGGCAATTGCATCATAAAGAGCTTTTGCAAAGGTATCAAATACAATTGCACAGAATGATAACAAGAGAGCAATTGCAAAATAGCATAGCAGGAGGTGATTGTAGAAGAAGGCGATTGCTCAACAGGGTAGAAAAAGGTAATTGTTTAATAATGTAACAAAAGACAATTGTACAATAGAATAGCAAACATAAGGGCACAATTGGGATAGAAAAAGGCAGTTGCACAACAGAATAATACAATTGCATAATAAGACGGCAAAAGGCAATTGTACAATGGAGTGGTCAAAAGATAGTTGCGCAATAGTACATCAAAGGTAATTGTGCAATATGATAGAAAATGACAATTACAATATAGTATAGCAAGAGGCCATTGCGTCATAGGCTAGCAAAAGATAATCGCACAAAAGATAATAAGGGATGGTACCAAATCATTACACAATAGGATAGCAAAAGATAAGAATTTCCCATAGAAATATGAAAAGTTGCCTCGAAGAGGTCTTAGTTCCATTATAACGAAAACAAAGGACAAAACGATGTCAAGGTCAAGCAAAAACGGTAAAGTATCCAAAACATGGGAAATCGTAATAAAATATTATAGAATTATTATGTTTAATCCCTTCCATCCTCATCTTCCTTCTCCTCGGTCTCTCCAACGCTCTCTCTAATTGGGTCCTCCTCCTCTACGGGATCCTCTTCCTCGGGATCCTCTTCCTCACTTTCCTCCTCGACACCCGCAGGTGGAGGGGTCATCCCAAACCTCCCATTGACCTCTCTGTTGCTTCTTTGAGGGGCTGCGACACGCATCCCGAGTCTCCTTGTCTTAGGAACACGGGAGACGCGTGGCTCCTCGTCGCATCGATACTTCCGCATGCGGGCTGTACCCGGCGGATAGATATGTGGAGGTGGATCACGTGGCGGTCCATCAAATGCCGCTGTCATGGCCGGAAGCAGCACCTTTATAAGGCCAACCAAATCCCCTCGCGCGGTGTAATCGAGCGGGCTATACCATATGAAAAACTGAGACGCCTGAGCGGTCCACTCGCTCCAAGGAGATGGTAGAGTGTGGATGAGCTTTTGGATCCCCTCGTGATGGGTAGCTCCCCCATATGCATAGGCGTTCATCCATTTACTGTAAAACTCGGTGACGTAGGTCATGAGGAAGAGCTCCCCGTCCCACTCGAAATCTCGGTAGCGCTCAACCGGGTGGTCCCTTTCGCTGGAGTAGCGATTACGCATCAGAGCATAATACCGTTGGGCCATAAAAACTCAGCATCAGCACAAGGATCGAAAGAAATAACGGTGTATGAGGTTTCGAATGATGCTGAGAATATGATGGGTGCGTATATATAAATCTCCAATGATGGAGGTGTGCGGGTAGTATCATATCAAGAATGAATGGAATTTCATTTCCGAAGCAAAAAGGTTCGTGCGTTTTTGCATTTCGTTAAGTCGCGATATATATCCCCACGCGTCGCTTGCCTTGCGTTAGGCTTTTCCTGCCTCCACGTTCGACACTATCTCAAAATTTTTCATTCATACATGATTTACAATTATGTATAGCAGCATGCTCAAGTTCTTTCACATATTGCCTCATAAAGCAATTGAATAATCACAATCATATAACTTCATTCATCCAACGTATATAGAGTTATCACATATTTGCCAATTTTTCCTTATCAAGTAAAATACAAGTTCATCGCATAACGACATTCATCATCTTGGGCATAAGCGCAAATATCAATTCCATATCCATGCATTTTCATCCATTCATATTCCAAGCAAAAATTTCGAAAATATCATATCAACTTTGTTCCCCATCGAAAATTTCAACTTCGGTTAATCAAATCCCAAACTCACAAAAGTATTTTTACCTCTTTTTTTTTTTTGTGGTTGGGCGGAGACGAGTTGTGGTGTTGAGCTATCGATGTTTATCAATTTATCAAATTACACATGCATAGATTTTGACTCAAACAAGACTCTTGGGTCCAGAGCGGAAAGAACTGAGGCTCTGATACCAAACTGTCACGACCGCCCCTTAGGGTTAATAAAAGCGGGCGATCGCGACTTAAAGGGGTTTAGATGAACGGCATAGAAGACTAGGGTTTTCAATAAAAGTTTGACTAAAAACTAAGTCTAATAAATAATGCGACCAAGAGTATTAGGGTTTAATGAATAAAGACTAGGGTTTAGCATTTATTCAAAAAGTGTAACGAGTTTCAAACATCCCATCATAAAATAGTTTCAGAATTTAAATGAAAAGTATTCTAAGAAAAATATCACAGCGGAAGCATCCAAGAGAAGAGTGACGTCATGTGTGAAGACACAACGACACTCGGAATTTCAAAACCAAAACAACCACAGTTCATTATTAGTTCCTGCTCAACACCGCCAACCGCCCGTCGCCGCTCAACCTACATATAGGGAAAACATATGCAGGGCTGAGTACTATGAAATAATACTCAGTGGCTCATGCCGAAAACATTGTAAATACAGTTTATGATATCATGCCGTACGTAAGTAACCGTCGGGGTTTTTCTTTAGAAAGGCCCGAGGCACTCAAAATCATTTTTCCATTTCAAACATCGACTGATCAGTCATTTTTCCCATAGACGTTAACCATATCTGCCAATACATGACAAGGAATGCGGCCGCAAACCAGGTCACTAGACCGGCCAGCCCGTACGCTAGCACACAGTCTACCATAGGTGTACACTAATCCAAGTAGGGTTTGCTGCCCTACGGGGACCCGAATTCGATTTATAAATAGTGGCAAAAACCACATCAGATAGGCACGCAAAAACCAAAACAAGGCATGAAGTCACATTTATTCTCATTGATAAAACATTAGGACATGGTCCTTATTTAAAAAGAGAGCCCACCTCGATCCTTTAGTTTTCAAGTTTCGCTTTTCCTTTGGTATCACGCGTCTCGCACAAAATTTCACCTTTGGATAATGTGTCCCCGATTAGTCACTAACATGGACTAAAATCATGCATGTCCTAGATCACTCCCCTTTCCCAATCAACAATAGGAATCACATCATATCACCCATCTTTGCATATCACATCACCTCATCACATATGTAAACTCATGTATGTCATTCAAGCATACAAATATAGTTGTTTAACCAAAGTAGAGATCTGGCAGCTCTGCGCAACTTTTTTGTAAAAATTATTTAAAAATCATCCGACCTCCGATGGGGCTAAAACTTTATGACAAGGCAGTAGACTCATCAAATAACATTCAGTTTAAATTTCATGTCAAAATACCACTTTTAAGTCGGGCAAACTAAAGGCGTAACCTACTGGTCGAGAAAACACGTTTTTGGCAGAATCGCGCAGTCAACTTTAAAAATTCACCATAAATTCATCGTTTAGCCAAATGGGTCGAAATTTACACACAATATAGAAGACATCACGAAGTTTACACAGGAAGAAGAATCGGTCAAATCGGAGTTCGTTTGGTTGGTCAAAAATACATCAGAACACACTGTTCGGAAATCACAGATTTTCATACTGATAGCAATTCGAATTAGGGTTTATCCCTACTCATTCAAAATCAATCTTTTCATGGTTTTGATATACAATCATGCTCAAAAGAGTCCTTAAACACATATTTTCACGAAATCGCACATCAATCACCGAGGATTCAATAAATCAACAAGCAATTGCAATCAAAACGCACTCACACATATGATTTCACATTCCCACCGATTAAACCCTTAGATCTTCATTCCCTACACTCTCTACATGCATGAGGGAGTCAAAGAAAGTCTAGATGGAGAGGATTGAAGAATATGGGTTTGAATTTACCTTTTCTTGGACGAAATAATCGGTAGGAAGCAATTAAAACCTTGGTTCTTCAACAATCTCTTGGAAAATTGATAGGATCTTGAGTGAAATGGATAACAAGTGGGAGAAGAGATGAAAAAGGGGGTGGGGCGTGTGGTTTGAAGAAGTGGGCGTGTGATTTGTGTGTTAGGTTTAGGGGTTGATCCTTTGTTTATAGGATTAAGAAATATCCCACGATTAATTGAAGATTTGGGAGAATAATTGAAATAAATGATTGAGATATTTGGGAAGATTTTGGGGGAGGAAATGGCGTGTCATTGATGGAGAAATAAGGAGGATATTTTGTAAATCATGGCTATTTAATTAGCCATTGATTTAATTTAGTATTTTCACGGAGCAGAATAAAATATTACGGAGCAAGAAAATCAATAAAAACCCTCCCAAATAATATGAAAATAGGCGTGTTATTCAATTCCTCCCACAAGGAATAATTTCCAAATATTGATAAATAAAGTAGGGAAAGATTTGCTAGGATATTCCAATTAAAACATGGAAGGAAATAATTGAGGGATCAAAATAATTAGTGAATAATTTCTTCTTCCACAAGCTAGGAGATTTCGAAATCTCCCTAATCAAAACAATAGGGGCCGATTTTATCAAGAAATAAATAAGATAATTAGGCTTTAGGATTTAATTTGGATAATTATCCCAAAACAAATAATTAAATCCAAGAAAAATAAATTCCTCTCCAAATAATAATAGTGGTCGAAAATTCCCTTCATAAAAGGGCAAGGTAATTATTTATGATCCTAATTAAATCTCACTCCCCGAAATAATATAATTCACCATGATATATTTCATTCCACATTAATTAATTTAAGCCACTTCATAAAATCAACGAATTTGACTCGATCAAATCAAAATTAGGTCACCATTTCAATCACATAATAAATCCGTCATTTAATTCGGCAATCAAAGCAATAAGTACAACATCTTAGGGTTCGAAAAATTAGGGTTCGAAAAGTGGGGCGTTACATTTAGTCTAATAATGTAAATTTCTAGTCTAATGTACCTCGGCTAATAATGTAGATTTTTAGTATGATAATGTAACTAATCACAATCATCCAATCTAATGATCCAAGGGTTGTGATTTGTGTTGTGTTTTACACTAACACTACTAGAAAAAAGTGCCAGCATAGATGTACTATCTACACACTAGCTTTTCACTGCACTTTATAATATATTATTACTGCACTTCAACATAAAAAGTGCCATCATAGATGTACTATCTACACACTACCTCTTACTACAGGTACCCGGTGCTGCACTTGCATAAGTGCCATTATAGATGAAGTGTCAGCACAGTAATTTTCTAGTGGCAATTTTAAGTGTCATTACAAGCCAATTTTCTAGTAGTGTAAGTTGCTGTAAGAACCCTAGCACACCCCATTATATATAGGTATATATATATATAGATTGCAGTAATTACTCCTATTTAAATCCTCCAATAAAAAAAAATCACCAAATATTCTATTACTATTCACAGTTTTATGTTCGTCAACTTAATACTAATTTAAAAATATTAATAATCACAGATAAATTTCAAGATCAATTAAATGCATTCCATATACTACTCATTTTATCTATCCATTCCATGTGTGATTCATGTCTTTTATTCCCTTAATCAAATTCTAAGTTACTATTTCCGCTAGTTACTTTATACTCCGTAATTACTAATCTTACTTAGTAAATCCTCAAATTTAGTTTAACATCCATAGTCATTCTAAATCATATTTCTTGTACCAAATCTTATAAATAAAACTCATTAACCTTATCAACTAAATTTCTTTAATCTCAATTATTTGCAATCGTTAGAATATGCTTCAATCATCAATTCTAGTCTCATTTCTATGGTTAATCCACTCACATAATCACACTTGGTTATTAGTCATTACCATATTCAATTCCTTACTCAAAAAAACATCTTTCACTTCAATATTCCAATCAATTTTCCAAAATATATCAAATGACCATTATAAATTCTAATAAATTTATTTTAGTCACTAAATAAGATATATTATTCATTTTCAACAACAATTTGACCAATTAAGATCCATGGATTAATGCACTGAGATAGTTTAGGGTTCATACCCAAAATCATACATAGGTTCAACTCAATTTAGTTCAATGGAAAAACTTATGTTTCCGACGTCTACGGACAAGGATTGATAGATTAACTCAAAACGTAACACACACCTTATTTGACAACCAACGAGGTCAGAAAATTTTTACCTCATAACCTATCATAAGTTTCAAATAAAAGAAAAATAGGATAAAAGAGAGCCCTACCTTGATAACCTTACGTTGGTTCGACTGGTTCAAAGCGTCAACATAAATTAAGTGAAACTTTCATAGATTGCAACTTCTTCTTCCTCCTTTGATTACTAATCGGTTGATTCCCCAAAGTGGGGTGAATAGTAGGCTAGTAGCTATATTTGATTTTATAGCATGAGCCACATTATTTAATTAATTATGAATAGTAAATGACAAATGACACTATTTTGATCATTCATATTCTTTCTAGATGATTCCATGTATAATTGTCTTGATTGTAGTAAAAAAAAATTACAAACCTAAAACAATCGTGCCTCTCGAAGAGTTTTGGAGATAAAAATATACATAGCATCTTTTATGCAAAATGACCATTTCTCCCTTTTATTGTATAAGCTATATAATTTCCGATTTAATTCTATTTTCTTGCTCAATCTTACTGACGTGATACTTGTGTAACCCCAATTCTATATAAAATAACATTCAGTGTTGTGCACAAATTATAAAAATTTCAGCCTAAATTGACAAATTTGTGTAGAAAGGAATTTTCCAACTAAACCCTGATTTGGGGTGTTACAATTATGTCTTGAACTAGTCATTTCAGCACAACTTTTTCGAAGCGGACTGCTATTTGTTCAACAATCGTTGGCCGCCAGCGGTCCGCTGGGCGAGTCGAATGCTCCAGATTTTCATCTTCGAGTTTTAGCTATCTTTTTAGGCTCAAATTTGCACATTTCTCACAAAACACGTCAAAATACCAAAATAGATAAAATATGTAATTATTGGACATGTAATGCAACATTGATACTCAAAATGGACCAAATAAAGGCCCTAAAATAGTGCAAAAACCGAGCATATCAAAGAGTATGACTCCCATTTCGTTAATATTTTCAATTCACTTTCTATTAACATTTTTAAAAATTCATGGTGGATAAAGTGTGACTTTTAATAGCTAACGTAGGGAGTAGGATTTTCTTGTGGCAGCTTTTTCAAGATTTCATAGTTATGAGTTGATAAAATACGTAGATTCATATGGAAAAAGAGAAAATGAAATATAGAGATATATAGTAGGAGGATAGAAATTTATTTTGGCAAACATGAAAGTAAAACACGCAGTCCCAAGTTAATAGTAGATCAATTGTCATTGTTGCGGCTATAGTTGATCAATTGTCATTGTTGCGGAGCAAATACTTAGCACAGAGCAGCATGAGGCCAATGTATGGTTTAATGGAAGCGATTTCAACATTAGCTGCAGCTTCTTCTTTAAGCTCGTACTCGATCGTAGATCGAGTTATACACTGCTTCTCGTTTCCCTCCACCTCTATGACATTGAATCTCATACGATACAGCGTGAACCCTAGATCCAGAAATCCACCTTCCACAACCTATGCCTCCTTCACACGCTTCTCGTTATCCACCACCACGAATTTCTCCTTGAACGACTTCATTCCCCCTCCCATCCTAGTTTTTAGTTTTAGCTTAGTTTAGTTAACTTTCGTTCCAGTGCTTAGCTAGCTTAGTTTAGAATTTTAGTGAAGCGTAAGTGATTCAGTGCGACAGAGGCTTCAGTTCAGTCCGGTGCTGTTTCCAGTTTCCGACCGAGAATCGCTCGGCCTTTACTCGCTTTATGTTCTTTCAATTTCGTAGCTAGTTTTCGCTTTATATTTCGCTTTGGACGAGATCTATTCTGGAATCAAAGTTCTTTTGTTTTCGGATCTTCAAGTTCACTGTCACAGTTTAATTTCTCGCCTTTAAATATTGTTCCTAGTGCCTAGTTATAATGAATGTTAAAATGATTTACTGTTCCGTGGTTTAATCAAGTAGTTAGTTTAAATTCTGCCTAGCATAAATCCAGTAGTTAAAACAAACTCCCAAGTTAAAGCGTGGCCGCAGCCAAACCCCTGTTCACTAAACACACACTCGCATCATATTTTTCTCTGTGGGATCGACCCCGATTCTTGCCGCTTTACTGTTAAAGTAGTGCGAGTCTTTGGGAGTTATAAATATTTTCTTTGCGTGAGTCGGTTTGAGGATTGACTTGATCAAGTAGTAACGACAATTTGCTCACTGATCCACCGGGTTCGGTTATCTTCCATATAACCTTGATTAATCTGATCCGTCGTTCCGAGCCTCACCAAAGAACAAAGTAATAGTTTGATCGTTTACACGTGAATTTAATAGTTTGGTTGCAAAATAGAACAAATTAATAGTTTGATAATTTACATGTGAATTGTAAAGTCGGTATGCAAAAACTATAATTTGATGAAAATTTATAAATATATAGGCAAATTATTCTATAATAATATGCACTGACACGAAAATTTGTAGGCAAATTCTGATTTGGGGTGTTACAATTATGTCTTGAACTAGTCTTTTCAGCACAACTTTCTCGAAGCAGACCGCGGCTTGTTCAGCGGTCGTTGGCCGCCAGCGGTCCGCTGGGCGGGTTGAATGCTCCAGATTTTCATCTTCGACTTTAGCTATCTTTTTAGGCTCAAATTTACGCATTTCTCACAAAACACGTCAAAATACCAAGAGGAGACTGCTGTAGAGCTTCCACGCTTCGGTTGCCGGTACGTCAACCGTCATCTCAGCGAACATTGTTCCGTACATCTTGGATTTATGATTGTGGCGGATGAGATGTGTATGCACTACAAAGATGAGTTGAGATTGAGAGGGTTATTATTTATAAAATAAGGGTGTGGTTGAATTGGTAAATAGGGGCATTCATAGTGCATTTAATGGCCCAATGTAGAATTTGATTTGTTGGTTAAATTTTCTCTGTGACTCGTTTAATGGGCAAGAGCCCGTTGAATTAAGGCTGAAAATGACTGTTTTATTATCATGAAAAATTCAGTGATATTAATATATGCAACACTATTTCAATCTTAAATTACATAGAATTTACTAATAGAGCCCACATCGGTAGAAATATAAAAATCATCTTTATTAGCTTTGAAACATCACTTGAAATGACTAGTTCTACTGGTGGATAACTTCGACCTGAGCTCGATTAGGATGGTTATGCCAGGGACGGCGCCGCTAGGAAGGAGCTGGAAGCGGCTCTGCTCAGCAGTGTGTCGCATGTGGTTTTTGGACAGGTGAAAAGTGAAAAATAACTATTATACTTAACTTTAATTTTCATGTCCTTCAAATGATTATTTAATACCAGAAACACTAAATTCAATTCAATTACTCCCTATATTTGTGTTGAGATTATAAGAATCATACTACTTATTGAAGTTAGGTCAGAATCTCTACACAAATATAGGGAGTAATTAAATTGAATTTAGTATTTCCGATATTAAATGATCATTTAAAGGATATGAAAAATGAAGTTAGGAATATAAGTTATTTTTCACTTTTCACCTGTCCAAAACCGTCTGCGACTATCCACCAGCGGAATTATTATTGACATAGATGTTTCATATTTTTATTAGTGTGATGTGATGGTAAAACGTGTCGCAGAATTATTTCACCTATGGACATAGATCAATTATTGTAACACCCCATATATAGTATTTACATTCACATACACACACACCTATATATATATATAGTTGTGATCAATGTCAAACCAATTTTAAAGACCGAACTAGAGACCAAATTAGGGCCATTAGATCTAGTTCTTTGATGAGATGTACTGCTGTGTAAATTTTTTTCGGTCTTCATTACAAGCCCATTTTTTTCATTGTATTAGGTTTATTACTTCACTCCGTACATAATACCTTGAAACTACAACATGTTTTTACTTGCTTTCAGTAGGTTTTGAAATGATTCAACATATGCTTCATTTGAAGTCATTGACCTAGACTTTTACTTTATTCACTTTAAAAAATGCAATTTATTCAAGTGGGTTTATTACTTCATTTATAAACGTTATTACTTCATTGGATAAGGTTTTTACTTCATTCCAATAGGACTTCAAATGCTTCTACATATACTTCGTTCAAATAATTTATTACATCATTCCATGTGTTTATTACACCATATCAGCGCTGTGGCAGTGCTGATAGACATTGTGAAGAGAAAGAATGGTATGCGACGGCGAAACCATATTTACGTACTGGAATGAAGTAATAATCCTATTGGAATGAAGTAAAAACATACTGGAATGAAGTAATATATTCTGGAATGAAGTTAAATCTTCCTAACATGTTAGTATGACTTATTTGCCTTCGGATGAATTAAAATAGGCTCGTGATGAAGGCGAAAATAATTTATAAATTTGTGTATCTCCTTCATGAAACACTAGATCTTAAAACCCTAATTTAGTATGGTTCTGCGGTTCGGTCTTTAAGACTGGATTTGTGAATAATGGGACTCTATCCTTATATATATATATATATATATATATATTGGGGAGCATTAGGGTCCTATTGCCCCCTTAGTGTCTATTTCCTTCTTAATATCAACCATTAGATTAGTATGATGGACGGACTAGATGAAGCCTCACAAAATTATCCCGTGTTGCATTATTAGGTTCATTCTGTGCATTGTATGGGTAAAATTGTAAAACAACCATGAATTAAAATGGAAGGAGCGAGATTTTCATAGACCTTCCATCTACTCACTCTCTCTCTCACTCCAACCGTCTCACTCCTCAAACCCACGATTCAACATACTCTCCCCCAATTCCCACTCATTTCCAAACCCTAGCCGCCACTACCAGCCACCAAAATCAAACCCAAAAGTTGATTTTCGTCATTTTTTCAAGCCTCCGATGCAGTTTCATTGTCGAAAATGTACTCCCTTGGCGCGCGACTTCCGGTTCAAGTAGACATCAAGGTAGGGTTTTTATGCTTCAATTTGTTATTAATAGCCGATTATCACCGACGACACCACTGTTAAGTGGCGATTATCACCGACGACACACCACCTAATCATAGATTCATTGTTTTCTACCAAATAGTTTCAAGTTTTTCGCACTTGTTTTGGTCATTTTTTCGTAAATCGTAAAATTGTGTTCATTTGTGCTAGGGTTCTGTTCATTATTGAAGTTTGTAGTTAATAACTGGTTTACAATTGTGTATTGGGCGATTTTAGAGAGAAGATTGTATCCCGATTTGATTTTTGGTTTGTGTCACAGATCCAGTATGACGAAACGAGGAAGGCCCTTCAGAAGCCAACCAACCCAGACTGCAGGTAATTTTTGGGTGATTTTGGACAGCTTATAATTAAGTGTATCTTGTATTTATTCGTGCATTGTATGATGCAATGTGTACATTATTGTATGAATTGTTGTGCATTATGTTTTTGTTTGAAACTATATAAATCAGTTTGATAAAAAGCCTGTAAATGAGTGAATGTTGTTATCATCTGTGCATTATTTGATCCTATTTGTTCAGTACTGTAGGGAGTTGTTAACAAAATTTGTTATTGGTTTAATATTCGTTTGTGCATTACTTGGTATACATTATGGATTTTGGTTTAGTGAATGTTATATTATGTCGTGCATTAGTTGCTGAAATGTATACATTATTGTATGTAGTTCTGTGCATTATTTTTTAGATTGAAGCTACATCCATCTGATTAAGTCAGATGCTATATGTACATTATTATTTTCATTTGTGCATTATTTGTTGCTATATGTACATTATTGTATGGACTGGTGTACATTATGATTTTAGTTTTAATTCAGGTGCATTATTTGATTATCATTGTACATTATACAATTAGTGTTGTGAATTAATGCGATACATTAATGCACAAATGCGATACATTAATTCATTGGTGCATTATTTGATTACATTTGTACATTATACAGTTAGTGTTGTGCATTAATGCGATACATTACTGATTTTTGGACAGCAGCGAAGCAGCCAAGGTTGGATATTGACGAAGTAGTGGATGATGTTCTTCCACTTGCAATTGCCCAAAAGTTCAGGGAGAGATTGGCTGAACAGCAAGGGGCCTAGGCTAGTACGTCTCATGAAGACGCAGAGAAGAGGAAGTCGAGGGGAAAGAAAGTCGACCACCTCTACTGTCGACAGACCCCCACCGAGTTCATTACCTGTATAAAAAGCATAACTCCACGGCAGAAGGAAGCCGTGAATGAACTGGATTGATCATACGGATAATCATTGGAAACGCTATTTATATTACTTTTAACACTATGTTTTTTTTTGGATAACTCATTGTGGTTTAGAAAAAACGACTTGTTGCCATGTCTGTTTTGATCCATACATAGTATGCGAAACTTCTTGCTAACAGAAGCATATTTTGGTACTAGTGTCTGATGTCGTAAACACAACATATATAATGGATGTAATCAACCGAGTAATGGCAATGTACTGCTTAATAATGTAAAAAAGAGAGAATAACGTAAGAGAGAGAATAACGTAGAAGAGAGTCTTATCTACATTATTCTCTATCTTACTTTACCCTTTCTTCATTAATTATTTATTACTCCCTCCGTCCGTGAAACATTTTCCAGTTTTTCCATTTTGGTCCGTCCGTGAAATGTTGTTCACTTTGCTATTATTTTACTTTTTGGTAAATGGTTCTCATATTCCACTAACTCATTACACTCACATTCTTTTATAAATTCAATATATAAATATGGCACCTACATTCCACTAACTTCTTTCACTCACTTTTCTTTACATTTCTCAAAACACGTGCCGAGTCAAACATGGACAACATTTTGCGGACGGAGGAAGTATCATTTGTTCAAAACGAGTGCAAAAAATGAAATGTGACAAAATTTCAGGGACGGAGGGAGTAGTAAAAATATGTATAAAAAAATATGGGTATGTGATAAGTTTATTAAAAATATGTACCCGGTATTGAGGGTATTTTCATCCAAAAAACTTGAAAATAGTAAAAAAATATTTCGATTGATATTAACTCATGGTTGACTGACTTCAAATGATATTTTTAAAGTTCACGGATCTAAAATGATACATTGACAAAGTTCGTGGACTAAAAACAATATTCCTTCTACTCTATAATAGGCGGGGGTATTTTCTTCAGCAACCATTTAATTAAAAAACAAATATTAACACCTAAAGCCCCTAACCAGCCGCAATTCTCCAACACTGAAAACTTGAAAAAAGATCCAATTACGTGGGCCCACCAGGCCATAAGGGAAACTGAACGAGTCTCAGTTTGTATTTTCTTTTATGACTTTAGGTTATGGCTGGCAAAATTTATTGTATTTATAGGTCATTAGGTATTAAGTTCACTACATTTGACTAATTCACTCACAACATTTGTAAAGTTGTTTTCAATACTTTCAATTTTTCGTAAAATGCGACAAAATATTAGACTTATAATTTATTTAGTTTGACTAAAGTTTAAATTTTGTCTCGCATATTTATTTAAAAAGATATTTTGATCCACTGTTTAAAGATTTTGTCCATTAGGTAGAGTACTTGTATTTTAAAGTCTAAAATTAGGCTTGTATATTAAAAAAACATATTTTGTCCTATACATTAATAAATTTTGTCAATTAGATAGAGTACTTGTATTTTAAAGTCTAAAATTAGGCTCCTATATTAAAAAAACATTTTTATCCTATACATTAATAATTAGTAGAGTACTTGTATTTTAAAGTCCAAAATTAGGCTCGTATATTAAAAAAACATATTTTGTCCAATACATTAATAGATTTTGTCAATTAGGTAGAGTACTTTTATTTTAAAGTCTAAAATTAGGCTCGTATATTAAAAAACATATTTTATCCTATACATTAATAATTAGTAGTGTACTTGTATTTTAAAGTCCGAAATTAGGCTCGTATATTAAAAAAACATATTTTGTCCTATAGAATAATAATCAATTAAGTGTCTTCGCTTCTGGTCCTAACCTATATATTTCAATTCATATTTAACATGTTAATCAAGTCAATCCATATTTAACTCATTCATCAAGTCAAAATGAGATTAATTAACCATTAGTTATTAACAAAATTAGTATTTTAATATGGCCAAGACATATAACCATATCTAGGAATGAACGGCGATTGGGGTCGAGGGGGGCTGACCGACCCCACCGCCGGCCCATGAATACCGCCAGAATCAAGCTTATGTCGTTGTGCTTCAAGTCTTCGACCCAACGATGTAGAAAGACTAACAGATATGCAACGGCTAATGAAAAGGAGAGTGTTAATCAATGATCAATTGAGAATTTATACTATATTTATTGGAGGCTATGAAGAAACTACACGTTTTGGCTTAATAAAGTGTTTATTTAGGCGCTATAAAGTTATTTATGAAGGTATTAAGACACTAAATGTTCTAGTGTATTTTTTTTCATAGTCATAACATAATTACATCACTTTATATGTGTTCATGGATTAATGTGAAAATCACATTTTATGTGAGAATCGAGAATAATATTTTGATTGTATAAACTTGGATAATTCACGGTAAAAATTAACCGTATGAAAATAATATATTTATTCGTGACTAGTGGGATTTTAATGCATATCTTTCACTTAATTTAATATATAAAAACGCCAAACTATAAACAAAGTTTAAGAAACAAAAGAAAAATATAAGTAGGCCGGGTTGAATTTAATATACATCACATTTATTATAAATCCCTTCTATGGATGTAACACCCACTTTTTTTTTCTAACTTGTGGAAAATTGTCTCTTTAGTGTTGTTATTCGTATCTAATCTCTTTTACCTCGCGTTGTGATCGAGTGATATGTTTAAAGTAAGTATCATGTCGTCAGCTGAATGAAGTTCTTTTAGCATTGAAGAACTAATAGCTAGTTGAGAGGTTCTTTCTACAAATAAAAGTCCAAAAGTGTTTTTACAACGAGTTCGATGCTAGAATAAAATAAGAACACGATTTCGGACATCACAAGAGTCGTGCCGGGACGGACTCGCGCCGGGCAGCCGTGCCGAGTGCCGGACAGCCCCGGGACAACCGTCTTCCGTCCTCCAGGTCTTGCTCGATCACCACATTTTATTTACTCCCGATACCTACACGAAAGGATAGACCACGTGTCAAATCCACTTTCGACATCAAATCAAGACAAAAAGTTTGACAAGAACCGCATCACATCAAGCACGTTTTCTAAACGACGGTTCGCGTTCTACGAACGACGGTTCAACTCCAAACGAAATTTCACGTTTTCCAAACGACGGTTCACGTTCTACGAACGACGGTTCAACTCCAAACGAAATTTCAAGTTTTCCAAACGACGGACGCATTTATTAGTCGTCGTTTCGAAATGACAAGATGGGAGTTTTTGTCTTTTGTGAAAAATGTAATTTTCATTCCATGCTTTTGTTTCTCTTTTGTCTCTCTATATATAACTTCCATCCACTCCAAATTCTTTTACTTCACCAACAAAGAGCTACCATCAAGATTTTCGCCCCCTCTTCATCCTTTCCAAAATTTCTTCCAATCCTTGTTCTTGCATCCATTGGAGTTTGATTTTCAAGAGTTCCCGACGAATCGCATCAATCTTTGCTTCTACCGCTTGGTTTTCGATTCAAGAAGGTATAATTGAATACATCTATATTTAGTGTATAGTTTGTGTATATTGTGCATAGTATGAGTAAATTATGTGTTTTGTTGTATTGTTTGACTAGTATATTTGGTTGGAATGTATTGAATGTATAGTGTGCGTGAAGTGTGTATTTTGTTTATAGTGTGTGTAGCGTGTATAGATAGTTTAATCTGTTTGGTTTGTGTGTAGTAATGTATGTGTGTAGTGTGTTTTGCAGTGCATATATTTTGTTTATAGTGCGTGTTTCATTAGTAATTTGTGTATAGTGTGCGTATTATGTGCAATGTATATGTATATGTACTTTAGGTATAGTGCGTGTATTTTGTGTTGTGTGTGTACATAAATGCGCTTGTATTTTGTGTATAGAGCGTGTACTTTGTGTATGGTGCTTATAGTGTATTTTTGTACTTCTATATTTAGTGTATAGTTTGTGTATATTGTCAATAGTTTGTGTATTTTGTGCATAGTATGTGTAAATTATGTGTTTAGTTGTATTGTTTGACTAGTATATTTGGTTCGAATGTATTGAATGTATAGTGTGCGTGAAGTGTGTATTTTGTTTATAGTGTGTGTAGCGTGTATAGATAGTTTAATCTGTTTGGTTTGTGTGTAGTAATGTATGTGTGTAGTGTGTTTTGCAGTGCATATATTTTGTTTATAGTGCGTGTTTCATTAGTAATTTGTGTATAGTGTGCGTATTATGTGCAATGTATATGTATATGTACTTTAGGTATAGTGCGTGTATTTTGTGTTGTGTGTGTACATAAATGCGCTTGTCTTTTGTGTATAGAGCGTGTACTTGGTGTATGGTGCTTATAGTGTATTTTTGTACTTCTATATTTAGTGTATTTAGTGTATAGTTTGTGTATATTGTGAATAGTCTGTGTATTTTGTGCATAGTATGAGTAAATTATGTGTTTAATTGTATTGTTTGACTAGTATATTTGGTTGGAATGTATTGAATGTATAGTGTGCGTGAAGTGTGTATTTTGTTAATAGTGTGTGTAGCGTGTATAGATAGTTTAATCTGTTTGGTTTGTGTGTAGTTATGTATGTGTGCATATATTTTGTTTATTGTGCGTGTTTCATTAGTAATTTGTGTATAGTGTGCGTATTATGTGCAATGTATATGTATATGTTCTTTAGGTATAGTGTGTGTATTATGTGCAATCTATGGTGTGTGTATTTTGTGTTGTGTGTGTATATAAATGTGCTTGTATTTTGTGTAAAGAGCGTGTACTTTGTGAATGGTGCTTATAGTGTATTTTTGTACATCTATATTTAGTGTATAGTTTGTGTGTATTGTGAATAGTCTGTGTATTTTTTGCATAGTATGAGTAAATTATGTGTTTAGTTGTATTGTTTGACTAGTATATTTGGTTGGAATGTATTGAAGGTATAGTGTGCGTGAAGTGTGTATTTTGTTTATAGTGTGTGTAGCGTGTATAGATAGTTTAATCTGTTTGGTTTGTGTGTAGTAATGTATGTGTGTAGTGTGTTTTGCAGTGCATATATTTTGTTTATAGTGCGTGTTTCATTAGTAATTTGTGTATAGTGTGCGTATTATGTGCAATGTATATGTATATGTACTTTAGGTATAGTGTGTGTATTTTGTGTTGTGTGTGCTTGTATTTTGTGTATAGAGCGTGTACTTTGTGTATGGTGTTTATAGTGTATTTTTGTACATCTATATTTAGTGTATAGTTTGTGTATATTGTGAATAGTCTGTGTATTTTGTGCATAGTATGAGTAAATTATGTGTTTAGTTGTATTGTTTGACTAGTATATTTGGTTGGAATGTATTGAATGTATAGTGTGCGTGAAGTGTGTATTTTGTGTATAGTGTGTGTAGCGTGTATAGATAGTTTAATCTGTTTGGTTTGTGTGTAGTAATGTATGCGTGTAGTGTGTTTTGCAATGCATATATTTTGTTTATTGTGCGTGTTTCATTAGTATTTTGTGTATAGTGTGCGTATTATGTGCAATGTATATGTATATGTACTTTAGGTATAGTGTGTATTATGTGCAATCTATGGTGTGTGTATTTTGTGTTGTGTGTGTATATAAATGTGCTTGTATTTTGTTTATAGAGCGTGTACTTTGTGAATGGTGCTTATAGTGTATTTTTGTACATCTATATTTAGTGTATAGTTTGTGTATAATGTCAATAGTTTGTGTATTTTATGCATAGTATGTGTAAATTATGTATTTAGTTGTATTGTTTGACTAGTATATTTGGTTCGAATGTATTGAATGTGTAGTGTGCGTGAAGTGTGTATTTTGTTTATAGTGTGTGTAGCGTGTATAGATAGTTTAATCTGTTTGGTTTGTGTGTAGTAATGTATGTGTTTAGTGTGTTTTGCAGTGCATATATTTTGTTTATAGTGCGTGTTTCATTAGTAATTTGTGTATAGTGTGCGTATTATGTGCAATGTATATGTATATGTACTTTAGGTATAGTGCGTGTATTTTGTGTTGTGTGTGTACATAAATGCGCTTGTATTTTGTGTATAGAGCGTGTACTTTGTGTATGGTGCTTATAGTGTATTTTTGTACTTCTATATTTAGTGTATTTAGTGTATAGTTTGTGTATATTGTGAATAGTCTGTGTATTTTGTGCATAGTATGAGTAAATTATGTGTTTAATTGTATTGTTTGACTAGTATATTTGGTTGGAATGTATTGAATGTATAGTGTGCGTGAAGTGTGTATTTTGTTAATAGTGTGTGTAGCGTGTATAGATAGTTTAATCTGTTTGGTTTGTGTGTAGTAATGTATGTGTGCATATATTTGGTTTGTGTGTAGTAATGTATGTGTGCATATATTTTGTTTATTGTGCGTGTTTCATTAGTAATTCAGACCTGGACTTTGAAGAGACAGACTTTTGAGCCAAAAATTCAAAGAAATCCCTTTTGAGATGTTCTGGGAGATTATCCATGAAACTTCCAGGTTTTGATTCTGTTTTGCTAGATTTTTCTGGTTTTTCTGCTTTGTCTTTTCCCTTTTGATCTCTTTGGAAAACCGCCTTTTCACCAGTGGTAAAGAATTTTTTGACAGCCGGTTCGGTTCCAATATGATTTTGAAACCTAGCCCACCATTTGATTCTGAAGACTCTTGTTAAAGAGTAAGGAGAAGGATCCGGATAGATTTTTTCAAAGTTAAAATCCCAGGAAAAGATCCAAGGTACTTTGAACTCAGCATGGAACATGACAAATTTTTGAAAATTTTTGAGGGTAGAGTATTCCGCAAAGGCGTGAAAACCCTTTTGAACTTCAGAAGGAAGAATATGGATGGAAGATCCTATTTTCCTCCACCAATCAGAAAACCAGATTGGAAATTGTTTCTCACAATTATGGTGAAAGGCCATGAACCAGGAGTGGTTATAATATCTTAATAAGAAAGCTCTGAACCAAGCATTCTTATAGTCGATATAATTATACCCCTGAGCTGGGTGATTGAAGGTTTTGAATTCACTAAGGCCACCAAAGGTGGTTGTAGTATGGAATTTTTTGATAATGCATTTTGAATACTCAATCTCTTTGGATCTGTTGTAATTATGAGTTATTTCCACTGAATCAGAATCAACAAGAATAAACTCATAATACTTTTGGTCCTTTAGGCAATCATCTGATTCCCAGAGTTGGGAAGGATTTGGAAAACGGTTTCTAATGAAATCAGTTTGAGAGAGTTTGGCTGGAAAATCAGTGAAAGGGGTCATCCCACAATCTTCATGCCATTCTTTTGGAAAATATTTGAATTCTTCAGGAGCATTAGGGATTTGAATATTAGCGGCCTTTGGAATATTTGAGGTAAGGACAGTATTATAAGGGATTTCGGGAATATTTTGAAGTGGGGAAAATCTATTTGAAATAATTTGATTTGAAAGGTGTCTTTGATTGGGTTTTTGAGGAGTGAGGGGAGCCGAGGATGAGACCAAGGCCTTTGAGGTTTTGTTTGAGGGGAAGATTTCATAATCTTTGACACTTTGTTTCTTGGACATCCTAGAGTCCGTCTTTGCGACCTTGTAAAAATTCTCTGGTTAGGAAATCAGGTAGAGAATTATTTTCTCCTTTTATGAACTCAATTTCAAAATCAAAGACAGATAAAATGGCTTGCCATCTGGCAAAGATTTGTTTTGAGACAATATTTTGAACATCTTTTGTGAGGACCTCTTTTGCAGATTTGCAATCAATTCTGATTAAAAATCTTTTGTTATAAAGGTCGTCTTGAAATTTTTGAATGCATAAAACAATGGACAAAATTTCTTTTTTAATAACAGAATAATTCATTTGGGCATTGTTCCAGATACCAGAATGGTATCTTACTAGTTGCTCTTTTGAATCCAGCTTTTGTTTTAATATCCCCCCATAGCCTATGTTTGAAGCATCTGTTTCAATAATCATGAAGGCTTTTGGATTAGGAATACCTAAACAAGGTAGAGTTTTGACCTGCTGTTTTATGATTTTAACCACATTGGTATGTTCTTCTGTCCAATTTGAAGGATTTTTCCTAAGTCTTTGATAGAGAGGTTTACAAGTCTCTCTGAGGTTGGGAAAGAAATCTGAGATGTAATTTAAACATCCTAAAAATCTTTGTAATTGATTCTTTTCTTTTATCTCATCAGGAAATTTGTCTGTAAAGGATATGGATCTACTGATGGGTCTAAAAGCTCCCTTTCCAATCTCATGACCTAAGAACCTTATATTAGTTTGGAAAAGTTTCATTTTTGGAGTAGAAATAACTAATCCATTTCTCTCAATGGTCCTTAAGAAGATTCCTAAATGTTTTATATGTTGATCAAGATCTTGGGAAAAGATCAAAACATCATCTATGTAGACAATGCTAAATTGACTATGAGGGTTTAAGATATCATTCATAATTTTTTGAAATTCCGAAGGAGCATTTTTGAGACCGAAAGGCATTACATTCCATTCGTAATGTCCAAAGGGAACTGTGAAGGCTGTTTTATACCTATCCTTCTCAGCGATTTGAATTTGCCAAAATCCAGATTTAAGATCGAATTTGGAAAATATTTTTGCATTATAAAGCCTGTTTATCAGATCTCTTTTATTAGGAATTGGATGCCTAATCCATTGTAAAACATTATTGAGAGGCTTATAGTTAATAACAAGTCGGGGAGTTCCCCTTTCTAATTCTGCTTGTTTCATGACGTAGAAAGCAGAACAGCTCCAGGGAGAATTTGAGGGTCTAATAAGCCTTTTATTAAGTAAGTCTTTAATTTCTTTTTTACACACTTCAAGAAGTTCTTGATTCATTTGAATGGGTCTTGACTTCGTAGGGATTTTACTTTCGTGGAAATCTTCCTCATAAGGTAAATTAATCACATGATGCTTTCTTTCCCAGAAAGCATTGGGGACTTCATTACAAACCCTTTTGATAAAACTATTTTCTATTTCTTTGATTTTTGAAACAAATCTAGGATTTTTGAGTTGTTCTTCAATTTTTTGGAAAGGAATTTCTTCTTTAAGATAACTTATTTGTTTTTGTTTTTGGGTTATCTTATTGATTTGTTTAAAGATAGAACTTCTTTGAAGGTTAAGGATTTCTTGTTTCAAAATGGGGGAGATGAAATTAAATTTTAATTCTCTTCCCTGGATATTGGTAGTAATGCCACTATCATCGACACTAAAAGGATAGATTTGAGTTAAGAAAGGTGTTCCCAGAATCATATTGTAGGTGATATCTTCAACAATTGTAAAAATATTCCGGAAACAATAACCATTATTGCAGATATGAGCTTTGGAGAGTTTGTATCTGATTCTTAAAGGGTTATTATTGGCTGTGTAAAGTTTCTCTTTTGTTTTGTCACAATATTTAGTAGGAACAACTCCTTCTCTGATAATGTTCTGGTCAGCACCCGAATCAACTAACGCCATTATGTTGGTTTTGAAGTTACCGATAACCAGAGTTACATTAACATGCCATTTTTGATAATTCATTTCTTGGATGACTTTTATGGAATTATTTTCTGAATTCTGTTCCGGATTTTCCCAGTTGTTAACTTCTGTATTTCTTTCCATGATAGAAAGTCTTGTTTCTAATTCAAAATCCTTTTCTTTAAGTCTATAAAATTCTTCATTAATTTATTTTTTAAGATTATTAATTTCACTCTGAAGGTCTTTCGTAGTTATTTGTTTTGATATACTTTGATAAGGATATTTATCCCATAGTTTGTTTAGGCTGAAATCTTCTTTTATATTAACCTTTTTAGAAGTAGACGACTCTTCAAGAATTAAGTCTTTTAACTTGTTAAGATAATCATCCCTAGTTTCAGCGTCAGGGATTTGGTGAAGGAGATCAAGAATAACTTCCTTCTTTTCTTTGGAAATGGTATTGATGCAAATTTTGCAAATATCTTTTTCATTTTCATTACTACTATGGTAATTACTGCTTCCAGAGGTGTTTTGAATTTCTTCAATTGCTGACTCACTTTCAGAATTGGAGGAACTATTTTCTTCTCTTAGAAGGTTATTAATCTGTTTACTTAGTAACCTAATGTTTTTATTTCTTTTCTTCCAACATCGTTCTTCGGTGTGACCCATTTTTTTGCAATATTCACATTTTAGCTTATCCCCATCCTTTTCTTTAGTTGGTTTGAATTTTCTTTTTGGTCTTGTAAACTTACTTCGTGACGTTCTATAATCATGCTTTTGAGTATCTTTCTTGAATTTTCTGATCTTTCTTTTGTTTTTAGACGAAGGAGCCTCAATTTTTTCTATTCCAAACATTTCGCAGAAACACCCTAATTCGTTTTTGGCATTTTGTTTGTCCTTCCTATATTTGTTTTGTATTTTTATTTCCATACAAAGGGCTAATCCTTCTTTTTTGATAAAAGCAAATAATTGACCAAAAGTTATATTTTCAAAAGGGATATTTTCAGAATCAATATCATCTTTAAGTTTTTGTATTATTCTTTCACTAAATAGTTTGGGTAATCCTGCTATGAATCTTTCTTTCCAAAAGGCTTGATTACAATCATTTCTTTTGAGGACATGAGTTATGAAGACATCTTTATACCATCTGTAGTCGGATAAGGAAGGGCATCTTAGGTTATTTAGAACCATAGAGGAGCTATTATATTCTTCCCTAGGGTTTCCGACAAAATACATAGAGATGGTAATAATAAGGAAATCACAAGCATCGCTTGTTTCATGTATTTCACCATCTTGATCTTCGGTATTAACAATATGATTAAGAATTTCTTCCTTGCTTTCTAGGCTTAACGCATTATCCCACCAATTTTTAAGTTGGCCCGTAAAACCATTAACAAGGAGGACACAAGCTTCTTTTTCAGAAATACCAGCATATCTAAATGCCATTTTTGCCATTCCCATTTCTTGTAAAGTATTGAGAATTTCATATTCAGGTTTTCCATCAATATTCCATTCAGTAATTGAGGTTCCATCATAACTGGACCTATGAAATTGACCTCTTTCTTCATACAGCAGATCTGCTGGCGAAGGCCTACTATAATAAGGTTTATTACTGTTAAATTTTTTCCCTTTGAAAATTTTGTTTATTTTAAGAGGGGAGTTACTAGACTCTTTGAAAACATCTTCTAGTTTTTCAACAAAATTATCCTCTTCTTCAGAGGAAGAGTGACTTGACTGTTCAGAACTAGACCCGTGGAAATGTTGAATAACATTCGTAGTTGACTTGCTTGGACCAGCAAGATTTCCAGAGATTTTGTTAAGAATTTCCTCTGTTTTTGAGTTGAAGGAAATATTCTTATTTTTCAAACTATCATTGCTTTAGAAAAAAGGTTTGGAAGTATCATTGAGGATGCTCTGTTTATTAACAGTAAATAACTTTGATGAAATAGTATCTAGTTGTTCAGCAATGGTACCAAGGATTTGGTTTGAAAAATTACTTTGTTGGATAATTTTTCGGAACTCTCTGTTTTCCTCAGGGTCAGTAACATTGGTTCGTTTGAAAGGGTCAGCAATAATCTCTCCTTTAGCAGTTTGAATTTTCAGAGCTTGAAGAGGGGGATGGACAGCTGAAATAACTATATCCTTTTCAGAAGAATACCATCTTTTCATAAGGCTTGAACCAACTTCTATGGCGGGTTTTTTGAAACAATTATACCATCCTTCCGAGGATAGATGAATTGCTATGAAATCATAAAAAAGGAAATTTGACTTGATCTTTTTCATTTCTCTCATCCATTTCTCTTTTATTTCGCTCTTAATTTTATCATTTAATTCATTGAACCATCTTTCTTTTTCTTTGTAGATGGGATTGCTTAATTCTTTCTTAAGATAATCCATGTCAGGTTCAAATTCTTTGTTAGTAATTATGACCATGGTACTTCTGGTAGGAGAGTAAGAGTCATCCATGTTTTGTTCCGTAGGGGAATTTGGTCGAGGTATGGGTGTTTTGAAAGTCCAATTTCTTTCAGATGTGCTAGGCATGTCAGAACAGGAGGCTCTACTACTTTCGTAGTTGAAACTCCTACTGTTTCTAAAGGTTGAGAAAGAATTTGTTCTATCAAATTTGACAGTTATAGTGCCATTTGGTTCTTCAATGATCTGAGAAGGTTCCGTTCTTTCTAAGTTTCTAGGAGCCTGAGGCTTTATTATAGTAAACTGGCTTGGGATAGTAATTTCATCCCATTTTAATCTTTTAGGAGTATAGGTTGAGGATTGCTCAGCATCAACCTGAAGAAGTATAGTTTCTCCTTTTGAAAAGGGATTCTTGCTGAATTTGGGATTTAGATTGGACGTCATTAGTCTAAGATAGACCCTAAACATGACAGCAAAGTTTTTACATACATGAAACTTATCCCCTTGGATTTGAACATCAAGGATGAGAGATTCAAGGATCATGGGGTCAGTGAGATCGACAGAGAAATTAGGACAGCAGTTGAAGTAGATGGGACCATTACATATGTTTGTTTGAACCATGGCTAAAATAGAAGTTTTGTAATCTTTGAGTCTTTTATCTCTTAGAACAAGCAAAATAGGGGCATCAACTCCTATGTGGACCAAGGGTTTGACAGCAATTTGGGCAAGACCAAAATGTGCATATCTATATTTCTGTTCCCTATATTTTTTTAGGGATTCTCCATTAAGAAGAGGAAAGCTTTCCGATTTTTGTAATATGCTTCTAGTTTCTTCATGAGTTCTTATAGAAAAGGCAGTTTTGAAATCAATAAGTCCTATATCATAGTAGTTTTCTATTTTTTCATTAGGGATGCTCCAATTAGAATAATCTATAGGGGCATGAGTTTCCCTACTTGGAACAATGCTTTTATCCATTTTATTTTTGGTTTTGGGTACTAAAAGACTTCTAAATTTACTGGCCATAGTCGAAAGGAGGGATAGATTAAGATTAGGAGATGGTTTAGATCTAAGAAACTGGTCGCAGGGGAACACTATGCGTGGAACACCTAAACTTAAGGCTTACCAACCGTCTTACAAGTTTGCCAAACCTGAATTCCAACGTTTCTTTGACTAAGGTTATTCCTAAGGATAATCTGATCATCTCAATTTCACGTATTAAGACAGTTGATTTTATAGGTCTAATAACATCCATTACCGCCATTAAAATGGCTCTGATACCATCTTGTCCCAGATTTATTTTGAAGTTTAGTTTGAACATGAACATTATGATTATAACCTTGTTGTTAGAACACGTATTGGCCGTGGCCGTGTTGTGTAATAACGTATTGGTTAACCTCATATTGTTTATGATGGAGTTATTATGAATTATTCTGTTATTGGAAGTCATTTGATTAAGAAAACACAGATGAAAACACATTTGAAAAGGAAAATACAGATTTAAAACTTGTATGAAGATAAATTGCAGTATGAAGATATGAAATTGAAAACTCACTTTGGATTAAAACTTGAAAAGGTAGCAGAGGGAAGGAGGGAGAAGAGCAATGAGTCTGAGATCAGAACTCGGTGTGCTTTTCTACATTCCAGACCTCTTATTTATAGCCAACAACCCTGGCTACATAGGAGTACAGTATCTTACAAATACGTAAGCAGTGACGAAAAACACACTAATTTAAGACAGTTGATTTTATAGGTCTAATAACATCCATTACCGCCATTAAAATGGCTCTGATACCATCTTGTCCCAGATTTATTTTGAAGTTTAGTTTGAACATGAACATTATGATTATAACCTTGTTGTTAGAACACGTATTGGCCGTGGCCGTGTTGTGTAATAACGTATTGGTTAACCTCATATTGTTTATGATGGAGTTATTATGAATTATTCTGTTATTGGAAGTCATTTGATTAAGAAAACACAGATGAAAACACATTTGAAAAGGAAAATACAGATTTAAAACTTGTATGAAGATAAATTGCAGTATGAAGATATGAAATTGAAAACTCACTTTAGATTAAAACTTGAAAAGGTAGCAGAGGGAAGGAGGGAGAAGAGCAATGAGTCTGAGATCAGAACTCGGTGTGCTTTTCTACATTCCAGACCTCTTATTTATAGCCAACAACCCTGGCTACATAGGAGTACAGTATCTTACAAATACGTAAGCAGTGACGAAAAACACACTAATTTACATAGTACTATTACAAAAAGTCACTATTCACTATTCACTATTCACACGATTTTTACATAGTTATAATAGAAAGTAGCCGTCATTCCTGACTTTTGAGAAGCTTTTGAAACATCTTGTGAAGGATAGCCGTAACTTTTGACATTTGAGAAGAGAGCTTTTTGAAGAGGGTGGCCCATGAAGCAATTATGCAGCCAATATGATATTGATTAACCGAATCCTGTTTTTGCAACGTTTGATGTATTGACAACGTCTCCATTCTTCATCATCATAGTAGTAGTCCATATGATGACTTCTTCTGAAGCGGTACTCATACATTTCTTCAAGACATCTTTCTTCATTAATAATCGCCGCCTGGAGCCATCTGAGCTCTGATCTAAAATCGAACCGTTGGAAGGGATGCATCGTTCAGGCTGCAGTCATAATGGAGATAATTTTGAGAGTTCTTTTCATCCTTTTGATCCTATTGACTCTATGGAAAATGTCATCAATGGTTTCTCTAATAAAAGGAAAATCCACTTCTTCAGGAGGGGCTTCGAGAACAATTTTTACTATTTCTGAGAGAGAGGTAACCATATCGGTATCAATTTTGATATTGTCAACAAGAAACCTAGAATAGGCTTCAGTATTCTTTCTTCTAAAGTAACCTGTCATCAGAAATCAAAGGGGTCTTGACCCCCGATAGGGTCAGATGAGACTGATTCTTCAGACCTGGACTTTGAAGAGACAGACTTTTGAGCCAAAAATTCAAAGAAATCCCTTTTGAGATGTTCTGGGAGATTATCCATGAAACTTCCAGGTTTTGATTCTGTTTTGCTAGATTTTTCTGGTTTTTTTGCTTTGTCTTTTCCCTTTTGATCTCTTTGGAAAACCGCCTTTTCACCAGTGGTAAAGAATTTTTTGACAGCCGGTTCGGTTCCAATATGATTTTGAAACCTAGCCCACCATTTGATTCTGAAGACTCTTGTTAAAGAGTAAGGAGAAGGATCCGGATAGATTTTTTCAAAGTTAAAATCCCAGGAAAAGATCCAAGGTACTTTGAACTCAGCATGGAACATGACAAATTTTTGAAAATTTTTGAGGGTAGAGTATTCCGCAAAGGCGTGAAAACCCTTTTGAACTTCAGAAGGAAGAATATGGATGGAAGATCCTATTTTCCTCCACCAATCAGAAAACCAGATTGGAAATTGTTTCTCACAGTTATGGTGAAAGGCCATGAACCAGGAGTGGTTATAATATCTTAATAAGAAAGCTCTGAACCAAGCATTCTTATAGTCGATATAATTATACCCCTGAGCTGGGTGATTGAAGGTTTTGAATTCACTAAGGCCACCAAAGGTGGTTGTAGTATGGACTTTTTTGATAATGCATTTTGAATACTCAATCTCTTTGGATCTGTTGTAATTATGAGTTATTTCCACTGAATCAGAATCAACAAGAATAAACTCATAATACTTTTGGTCCTTTAGGCAATCATCTGATTCCAAGAGTTGGGAAGGATTTGGAAAACGGTTTCTAATGAAATCAGTTTGAGAGAGTTTGGCTGGAAAATCAGTGAAAGGGGTCATCCCACAATCTTCATGCCATTCTTTTGGAAAATATTTGAATTCTTCAGGAGCATTAGGGATTTGAATATTAGCGGCCTTTGGAATATTTGAGGTAAGGACAGTATTATAAGGGATTTCGGGAATATTTTGAAGTGGGGAAAATCTATTTGAAATAATTTGATTTGAAAGGTGTCTTGGATTGGGTTTTTGAGGAGTGAGGGGAGCCGAGGATGAGACCAAGGCCTTTGAGGTTTTGTTTGAGGGGAAGATTTCATAATCTTTGACACTTTGTTTCTTGGACATCCTAGAGTCCGTCATTGCGACCTTGTAAAAATTCTCTGGTTAGGAAATCAGGTAGAGAATTATTTTCTCCTTTTATGAACTCAATTTCAAAATCAAAGACAGATAAAATGGCTTGCCATCTGGCAAAGATTTGTTTTGAGACAATATTTTGAACATCTTTTGTGAGGACCTCTTTTGCAGATTTGCAATCAATTCTGATTAAAAATCTTTTGTTATAAAGGTCGTCTTGAAATTTTTGAATGCATAAAACAATGGACAAAATTTCTTTTTTAATAACAGAATAATTCATTTGGGCATTGTTCCAGATACCAGAATGGTATCTTACTAGTTGCTCTTTTGAATCCAGCTTTTGTTTTAATATCCCCCCATAGCCTATGTTTGAAGCATCTGTTTCAATAATCATGAAGGCTTTTGGATTAGGAATACCTAAACAAGGTAGAGTTTTGACCTGCTGTTTTATGATTTTAACCACATTGGTATGTTCTTCTGTCCAATTTGAAGGATTTTTCCTAAGTCTTTGATAGAGAGGTTTACAAGTCTCTCTGAGGTTGGGAAAGAAATCTGAGATGTAATTTAAACATCCTAAAAATCTTTGTAATTGATTCTTTTCTTTTATCTCATCAGGAAATTTGTCTGTAAAGGATATGGATCTACTGATGGGTCTAAAAGCTCCCTTTCCAATCTCATGACCTAAGAACCTTATATTAGTTTGGAAAAGTTTCATTTTTGGAGTAGAAATAACTAATCCATTTCTCTCAATGGTCCTTAAGAAGATTCCTAAATGTTTTATATGTTGATCAAGATCTTGGGAAAAGATCAAAACATCATCTATGTAGACAATGCTAAATTGACTATGAGGGTTTAAGATATCATTCATAATTTTTTGAAATTCCGAAGGAGCATTTTTGAGACCGAAAGGCATTACATTCCATTCGTAATGTCCAAAGGGAACTGTGAAGGATGTTTTATACCTATCCTTCTCAGCGATTTGAATTTGCCAAAATCCAGATTTAAGATCGAATTTGGAAAATATTTTTGCATTATAAAGCCTGTTTATCAGATCTCTTTTATTAGGAATTGGATGCCTAATCCATTGTAAAACATTATTGAGAGGCTTATAGTTAATAACAAGTCGGGGAGTTCCCCTTTCTAATTCTGCTTGTTTCATGACGTAGAAAGCAGAACAGCTCCAGGGAGAATTTGAGGGTCTAATAAGCCTTTTATTAAGTAAGTCTTTAATTTCTTTTTTACACACTTCAAGAAGTTCTTGATTCATTTGAATGGGTCTTGACTTCGTAGGGATTTTACTTTCGTGGAAATCTTCCTCATAAGGTAAATTAATCACATGATGCTTTCTTTCCCAGAAAGCATTGGGGACTTCATTACAAACCCTTTTGATAAAACTATTTTCTATTTCTTTGATTTTTGAAACAAATCTAGGATTTTTGAGTTGTTCTTCAATTTTTTGGAAAGGAATTTCTTCTTTAAGATAACTTATTTGTTTTTGTTTTTGGGTTATCTTATTGATTTGTTTAAAGATAGAACTTCTTTGAAGGTTAAGGATTTCTTGTTTCAAAATGGGGGAGATGAAATTAAATTTTAATTCTCTTCCCTGGATATTGGTAGTAATGCCACTATCATCGACACTAAAAGGATAGATTTGAGTTAAGAAAGGTGTTCCCAGAATCATATTGTAGGTGATATCTTCAACAATTGTAAAAATATTCCGGAAACAATAACCATTATTGCAGATATGAGCTTTGGAGAGTTTGTATCTGATTCTTAAAGGGTTATTATTGGCTGTGTAAAGTTTCTCTTTTGTTTTGTCACAATATTTAGTAGGAACAACTCCTTCTCTGATAATGTTCTGGTCAGCACCCGAATCAACTAACGCCATTATGTTGGTTTTGAAGTTACCGATAACCAGAGTTACATTAACATGCCATTTTTGATAATTCATTTCTTGGATGACTTTTATGGAATTATTTTCTGAATTCTGTTCCGGATTTTCCCAGTTGTTAACTTCTGTATTTCTTTCCATGATAGAAAGTCTTGTTTCTAATTCAAAATCCTTTTCTTTAAGTCTATAAAATTCTTCATTAATTTGTTTTTTAAGATTATTAATTTCACTCTGAAGGTCTTTCGTAGTTATTTGTTTTGATATACTTTGATAAGGATATTTATCCCATAGTTTGTTTAGGCTGAAATCTTCTTTTATATTAACCTTTTTAGAAGTAGACGGCTCTTCAAGAATTAAGTCTTTTAACTTGTTAAGATAATCATCCCTAGTTTCAGCGTCAGGGATTTGGTGAAGGAGATCAAGAATAACTTCCTTCTTTTCTTTGGAAATGGTATTGATGCAAATTTTGCAAATATCTTTTTCATTTTCATTACTACTATGGTAATTACTGCTTCCAGAGGTGTTTTGAATTTCTTCAATTTCTGACTCACTTTCAGAATTGGAGGAACTATTTTCTTCTCTTAGAAGGTTATTAATCTGTTTACTTAGTAACCTAATGTTTTTATTTCTTTTCTTCCAACATCGTTCTTCGGTGTGACCCATTTTTTTGCAATATTCACATTTTAGCTTATCCCCATCCTTTTCTTTAGTTGGTTTGAATTTTCTTTTTGGTCTTGTAAACTTACTTCGTGACGTTCTATAATCATGCTTTTGAGTATCTTTCTTGAATTTTCTGATCTTTCTTTTGTTTTTAGACGAAGGAGCCTCAATTTTTTCTATTCCAAACATTTCGCAGAAACACCCTAATTCGTTTTTGGCATTTTGTTTGTCCTTCCTATATTTGTTTTGTATTTTTATTTCCATACAAAGGGCTAATCCTTCTTTTTTGATAAAAGCAAATAATTGACCAAAAGTTATATTTTCAAAAGGGATATTTTCAGAATCAATATCATCTTTAAGTTTTTGTATTATTCTTTCACTAAATAGTTTGGGTAATCCTGCTATGAATCTTTCTTTCCAAAAGGCTTGATTACAATCATTTCTTTTGAGGACATGAGTTATGAAGACATCTTTATACCATCTGTAGTCGGATAAGGAAGGGCATCTTAGGTTATTTAGAACCATAGAGGAGCTATTATATTCTTCCCTAGGGTTTCCGACAAAATACATAGAGATGGTAATAATAAGGAAATCACAAGCATCGCTTGTTTCATGTATTTCACCATCTTGATCTTCGGTATTAACAATATGATTAAGAATTTCTTCCTTGCTTTCTAGGCTTAACGCATTATCCCACCAATTTTTAAGTTGGCCCGTAAAACCATTAACAAGGAGGACACAAGCTTCTTTTTCAGAAATACCAGCATATCTAAATGCCATTTTTGCCATTCCCATTTCTTGTAAAGTATTGAGAATTTCATATTCAGGTTTTCCATCAATATTCCATTCAGTAATTGAGGTTCCATCATAACTGGACCTATGAAATTGACCTCTTTCTTCATACAGCAGATCTGCTGGCGAAGGCCTACTATAATAAGGTTTATTACTGTTAAATTTTTTCCCTTTGAAAATTTTGTTTATTTTAAGAGGGGAGTTACTAGACTCTTTGAAAACATCTTCTAGTTTTTCAACAAAATTATCCTCTTCTTCAGAGGAAGAGTGACTTGACTGTTCAGAACTAGACCCGTGGAAATGTTGAATAACATTCGTAGTTGACTTGCTTGGACCAGCAAGATTTCCAGAGATTTTGTTAAGAATTTCCTCTGTTTTTGAGTTGAAGGAAATATTCTTATTTTTCAAACTATCATTGCTTTAGAAAAAAGGTTTGGAAGTATCATTGAGGATGCTCTGTTTATTAACAGTAAATAACTTTGATGAAATAGTATCTAGTTGTTCAGCAATGGTACCAAGGATTTGGTTTGAAAAATTACTTTGTTGGATAATTTTTCGGAACTCTCTGTTTTCCTCAGGGTCAGTAACATTGGTTCGTTTGAAAGGGTCAGCAATAATCTCTCCTTTAGCAGTTTGAATTTTCAGAGCTTGAAGAGGGGGATGGACAGCTGAAATAACTATATCCTTTTCAGAAGAATACCATCTTTTCATAAGGCTTGAACCAACTTCTATGGCGGGTTTTTTGAAACAATTATACCATCCTTCCGAGGATAGATGAATTGCTATGAAATCATAAAAAAGGAAATTTGACTTGATCTTTTTCATTTCTCTCATCCATTTCTCTTTTATTTCGCTCTTAATTTTATCATTTAATTCATTGAACCATCTTTCTTTTTCTTTGTAGATGGGATTGCTTAATTCTTTCTTAAGATAATCCATGTCAGGTTCAAATTCTTTGTTAGTAATTATGACCATGGTACTTCTGGTAGGAGAGTAAGAGTCATCCATGTTTTGTTCCGTAGGGGAATTTGGTCGAGGTATGGGTGTTTTGAAAGTCCAATTTCTTTCAGATGTGCTAGGCATGTCAGAACAGGAGGCTCTACTACTTTCGTAGTTGAAACTCCTACTGTTTCTAAAGGTTGAGAAAGAATTTGTTCTATCAAATTTGACAGTTATAGTGCCATTTGGTTCTTCAATGATCTGAGAAGGTTCCGTTCTTTCTAAGTTTCTAGGAGCCTGAGGCTCCATTATAGTAAACTGGCTTGGGATAGTAATTTCATCCCATTTTAATCTTTTAGGAGTATAGGTTGAGGATTGCTCAGCATCAACCTGAAGAAGTATAGTTTCTCCTTTTGAAAAGGGATTCTTGCTGAATTTGGGATTTAGATTGGACGTCATTAGTCTAAGATAGACCCTAAACATGACAGCAAAGTTTTTACATACATGAAACTTATCCCCTTGGATTTGAACATCAAGGATGAGAGATTCAAGGATCATGGGGTCAGTGAGATCGACAGAGAAATTAGGACAGCAGTTGAAGTAGATGGGACCATTACATATGTTTGTTTGAACCATGGCTAAAATAGAAGTTTTGTAATCTTTGAGTCTTTTATCTCTTAGAACAAGCAAAATAGGGGCATCAACTCCTATGTGGACCAAGGGTTTGACAGCAATTTGGGCAAGACCAAAATGTGCATATCTATATTTCTGTTCCCTATATTTTTTTAGGGATTCTCCATTAAGAAGAGGAAAGCTTTCCGATTTTTGTAATATGCTTCTAGTTTCTTCATGAGTTCTTATAGAAAAGGCAGTTTTGAAATCAATAAGTCCTATATCATAGTAGTTTTCTATTTTTTCATTAGGGATGCTCCAATTAGAATAATCTATAGGGGCATGAGTTTCCCTACTTGGAACAATGCTTTTATCCATTTTATTTTTGGTTTTGGGTACTAAAAAACTTCTAAATTTACTGGCCATAGTCGAAAGGAGGGATAGATTAAGATTAGGAGATGGTTTAGATCTAAGAAACTGGTCGCAGGGGAACACTATGCGTGGAACACCTAAACTTAAGGCTTACCAACCGTCTTACAAGTTTGCCAAACCTGAATTCCAACGTTTCTTTGACTAAGGTTATTCCTAAGGATAATCTGATCATCTCAATTTCACGTATTAAGACAGTTGATTTTATAGGTCTAATAACATCCATTACCGCCATTAAAATGGCTCTGATACCATCTTGTCCCAGATTTATTTTGAAGTTTAGTTTGAACATGAAGAGTCGTGCCGGGACGGACTCGCGCCGGGCAGCCGTGCCGAGTGCCGGACAGCCCCGGGACAACCGTCTTCCGTCCTCCAGGTCTTGCTCGATCACCACATTTTATTTACTCCCGATACCTACACGAAAGGATAGACCACGTGTCAAATCCACTTTCGACATCAAATCAAGACAAAAAGTTTGACAAGAACCGCATCACATCAAGCACGTTTTCTAAACGACGGTTCGCGTTCTACGAACGACGGTTCAACTCCAAACGAAATTTCACGTTTTCCAAACGACGGTTCACGTTCTACGAACGACGGTTCAACTCCAAACGAAATTTCAAGTTTTCCAAACGACGGACGCATTTATTAGTCGTCGTTTCGAAATGACAAGATGGGAGTTTTTGTCTTTTGTGAAAAATGTAATTTTCATTCCATGCTTTTGTTTCTCTTTTGTCTCTCTATATATAACTTCCATCCACTCCAAATTCTTTTACTTCACCAACAAAGAGCTACCATCAAGATTTTCGCCCCCTCTTCATCCTTTCCAAAATTTCTTCCAATCCTTGTTCTTGCATCCATTGGAGTTTGATTTTCAAGAGTTCCCGACGAATCGCATCAATCTTTGCTTCTACCGCTTGGTTTTCGATTCAAGAAGGTATAATTGAATCTTTTCCTCATCTTCTCCATTGAAACCTTGTTCTTGATTCCTTCATGCATATAGTGAGTGTAGGAATCTTAGATCGCATAATTAATCGATGGAAATTTGTGTTTGTATGAGAACAATTGTGAATATGCGATTTTGAATGAATATGTGTGAAGTTTGAATGAATCATTGGTGAATGATGTGTGAATATATGAGAACATGATTGTGAGAACCTTTTGAAGCATGATTGTGTGTTGGAAGCATGAAAATTTGTGTTTGGATGAATGAGGAAGAAACCCTGATCTCGAAATTTTGAAGCCTGAAAACTGTGGTGTTCGGACAGTAGATTCCGACGTGTGTTTGACCAATCAAAAGATCTAATTTTGACACTAAATTTTAACTGAGTAAACTTCAAGGTGTTATCTGTGTTTTGTGTGAATTTCAGACCTTTTTGACGAAAGATGAATTTTTAACAAATTGTTGAAGTTGACTGCGCAATTCTGCCAGAAACTTGTATTCTCGCCCAGAAAGTTTCTTTTTCTATTTGACCGACCAAATGGCCTTATCTTGACGTGAATTTTTGACTGTATGTAACTTGAAGTTTCTTCTATGTTTTGTGAAAATTTCAGCCTCATTGAACATCGGATGAAGTTTTGGTAAATTTTTCAATCGAACCGCGCAGTACTGCCAGAATTTTTATGTTCCGACCAGATGGTTGCATTGTTGTTTTGACTGACCAAATGATATGATTTCGGTGTGAAATTTTAACTGGATGAACTTGAATGTGTCTATTGTGTTGTGACTAAATTTTAGCTTCATATGAGGTCTGATGGAGTTTTGGTGATTTTACAAACCAACTGCGCAGCTCTGCCCGATTCGTGGTTATGTGGAAATATCACTTGTTGCCAAGTTGAGTGAATTATATGATGCATGTATTTTTTAGGAATGTATCCTATGACGTGATTATGTGTGGCACGTTGAGAAATATTATGGCATGTTTTCCTTATGTTGATGAATGTTGGGATGGGTAATTTAAGAGAATGATAAAAGGAACGATAGGACATGCATGATAATGTGAATTGATGGAAGGCTGATTTGTATTGTGGTTTGGCAAGGGTTATTGTGTGTACGTGAGCACAAGGAACGAGGGTTTTCCTTAAGTGGATATTGAATTGTTTAAGCAAATGAGGTGGGCTTTCGAATTGAGTATTTTTAAGACTTTCTCTTTAAAGTATGTTTACAGTTTTTATGAAAAGTATTTATATGTGCTTTCTAATTAAGATATGATGTTAAGTGCGAGCTTGCTATTTGATGTGAAGTATTATGATAAGTGTTATTTGCTTGGTGTTATTATATGTCGTTAGGTGTTGCATTACGAGTGCTTATGAAGTGTAGCTTTTGTTGAGTTTGAAAGTTATGTGTTCGGCTTTTGATGACATAAAAATGATTTACATTTCAAAAATGTGTTATGAAAAAAAAATAAAGTTGAAAAGGTTATGTCAAGCCATATTTTGTTTTGGAACTATGCCTATCTGACTGCAACGATGAATGTAATGGATTGATGGGTGACCGTGGGAGGTAACCGCTTCCCCGACACTTGAATGGAATGGATTGATGGGTGACCATGGGAGGTAACCACTTCCCCGGCACTTGAATGGAATAGATTGATGGGTGACCGTGGGAGGTAACCACTTCCCCGGCACTTGAATGTTAAGATATGATGAATGATGAAAGGAACGATGAATGATGAATGGATTGATGAATGAACAAGAGATAGTGAAATCGGGTTTGTCAGATACGGCATATGTTCCAGGAAAATAGATCGAAAAATCACTTTTGAAAAAGGAAAAGAAAAATGTTTAGTGTTCTCGGACTTTTCCTAAACCCCGAGTTCACTCAAAGAGTGGCTTGACAAAATCAGTTGTTATGAAAATATATTTCGGCATGTGTCCACTGAGTACACCAAGTACTCAGCCCTGCATATGTTTTAAAAATGTGCCAGTTGAGCAGTGATGACGGTGGGCGATGTTGAGCATAGACGATGAAGATCCTTCGATAGAATAGTACTCGGATGCGACGTGTCTCCATACACGACGTTATCTGCTCTTGACTCTTCCACTGCAGTGCAAAAGTCGAGTTTGCACTATTTGTATCGTGCACTCTGATATATAATATGTGAGTTATTTCGATTCAAGCTTTAGTTGTGCCACAGTTTCCCCTTTCTTCCCCGCTTCTTTTATCCTCCCCTAATCGCGATCAACCATATTTTCTATCCTTAGAAAATGTGGTCGTGACAATGGATGTGCCTCTCTCCTATTACACTGGAATTCTTGGTAAATTTGTTTGTCAAATTAGCCGCCGTATGTATCGTATCAGTGCATATTATTGTAGGATAATTTGCCTATAAATTTAAAAATTTTCATCAAATATAGTTTTTGCATACAGACTTTACAATTCATATGTAAATTATCAAACTATTAATTTGTTCTATTTTGCAACCAAACTATTAAATTCACATGTAAACGATCAAACTATTAATTTGTTCTGATTTTGCAACCAAACTACTGATTCGATTTGATTTTACATTTTAACTATTAAATGTGACATCAACCAAAATAATGTTAAATTTTATAGTTAAATAATTCATTGGTTGAATTATGGTTATAGAATTATATCAAACCATTTTAAACTCTAAATCTTAATCGGAAGCAAAATCAGAATAAATCAATTGTGAAATACGTGTTTTAAAATGTTAACAATAATAACACATAACCACATCATACACGCATCGCTAACAAAAGTATTAGACTTAAGTAATAATCTTTAAATGAAATTTTCTGCGTCTATAACTGCATATTTTGACGATCATTTTGTGAAGGTATGGCCGGTATCACTGCATATGTTGGATTTTATGAGATTTGCTCTCCAAAAAAGGGTGAACACGTCTTTATATCGGCTGCATCAGGAGTTGTAGGTTAGCATGTTGGCCAATTTGCTAAGCTATTTAGGTGTTATGTCGTTGGAAGCGCAGGATCACAACATAATGTCTTTTAATTATTCTTTTAAATTAATTTATAAAAATCCATTCACCAACTTCTTTTTCAATTTGAATTTGCATAAATGGTTGGTGATTAAATGAATATGGAATATAATAGTAATAATTAACATAAATAACCATAATGTCAAAAGTCAACTCTAATTCAAGGTTTAAAATATTCAATAAGCATTATCTTTAATAAAAAATATTAATAAAAATAACCTCAGCAATTATCTTAATACTGAAGCAGCAATTTTCTTTTTGGGGCTGTAATTACTTTATATTTTTTAGAGTTAATTTATTTATATATATTACTTTGTTCAAGGTTGACCTTTTGAAGAACATATTGGGGTTTGATGATGCATTCAACTACAATGATGAATCGTACCTGAATGAAGTCATAAAGAGGTATATATATAAAGTGACAAAATTAATTAATTTCTTTTACATATATAATTAACTGATCTAACCATATAGATTATGGGCCAACAAGATATTGGGTCAGGTCGGGCCGGTCCAATCCAAAGATATATATACATGTAGCCCATATGGCCATGGCTAGTCACATAAACCGCCGGTTCCGGTTCATGAACCGGCGGGCCCGAACCGGCGGTTAACCGTCGGGCCGGTTCGGTTTGTGCATGTCTACCAGCAGGTCTGAAAAGATGCTCATCATGCATCGTTGAAAAGTGTCTGGCGCATTGCACAGTACAAACGGCATCCTCCTATATGCGTACGTCCCAAAGGGGCACGTAAATGTAGTCCTCTCTTGATCTTCCGGGTCCACGTAAATTTGGAAGTATCCGCTGTAACCGTCCAAAAAACAGAAGAACTGCTTACCTGCTAGCCTCTCAAGCATCTGGTCAATGAAGGGTAACGGGAAGTGCTCTTTTTGGGTAGCCTCATTCAACTTCCTGTAGTCAATACACATCCTCCAACTTGTTACAAGCCTTGTAGGCACAAGCTCATTCTTTTCATTCTTCACCACTTGTATCACTGATTTGTTCGACACCATGTGGATTGGGTTCACCCACTCGCTATCTGGGATAGAATAGATGATTCCCAGGGACAGTAATTTCAACACCTCTTTCAAGACCACTTCTCTTATATTCGGATTTAACTTCCTCTGTAAATCCCTGTGGGCTTTCGCACCTTCCTCCAGCCTAATGTGATGCATGCAAAGATCAGGACGGATCACTTCCAATAGTCTTCCTTCCTGCTCTTAGGTCAAGTTGATGTTCAAAATTACTGAGAACGTCTCGTTCTCCTCCAGATATGCATACTTGAGGCCAGGTGGGAGGGTCTTCAATTCTTTCTTGGGTGTACTTGTTTCCTGGGGAAAGGGATTCTTTTCTATCGCTTCTATCATTAATCCTTCGGACCTCGGAGCATTTTCCACACTAGCTACTTGGGCTGATTCCCTTGACCTGGGATAATCCAGACTCTTACAAAACTTTACAATCACTTCGGCCAGTTCCTCATCTGTTAACTCAAGAGTGTGCATGGCTTCACACCAACCTGCTACCTCTCTGTCAATAGAGTGACTTAACTCTGAATTGTCCATCTGTTCCGGCATTAATTCAGTCTCAAGATATTCCTGGACCAGGGGGTTAATGTTACTTTTTCATCTCTTATACTTTACTCTCTCCACTTTAACTCAATACATATCAATTTTTTTAATTCCCGTGTCTAAAAGAAATCCATCACTTGTAGTGGGACTGAGAGAGTAGAAAATAAACAAAGATAAATAAAATAATAGATAAATACTCCTCCTATGACTAAGAGGCCATCCTCTAAAAAGGCCAGCCGCAATTAACCACTAAACCAGTATGGTAATTCTTCAACAAACAGTGCCAGATTTTGAATAACTAATGCTACTAAATCAACTTCAGTTATTTGTACTTAGACCTTTGTATTTCAGTGGGAATGTGCAGGGGATTCCTATCGAAGTGTTCCAGATATCCCAAGTGGTAGAAGACTCTCTCAGAAGGGCTCAGCATCTGAAAATACATCTGCTAAACTCTTACTCAATGGGGTTGGATGGTCAAGACCACAATCACATGGTAAAAAGAGTACCAAAACCATCACACCGAGTAAAAGTATGTATGAGTTGTACCAGAATCCGGCTAAGAGGATTGGAACAACTTCAAGTTTAGGAGTGCAGGAACCTTGGTATTGGTTTCCTAGTCCTGCATCTAATTGGAATGGGCTTGATTTTGCAACTCGTGCTGGAGGTCTGAAGGTTGAACTTCCATGGAAAATCAGAGCATCTATCGTACAATCTGTTCGTGCACATCATGGAGCTCTGAGATCTTTTGTTGTTTGTCAGAATGAGTATAATGTTTTCACAGCAGGAGTTGGGCCAGGATTCAAGGGAAATATTCATAAGTGGGATTTGTCAAGGGTGGACTGCATGTCAAGCTATAATGGTCATGATGAGGTTTGTGTCAGTGATACCGATATGCATCTTAATAGTTTATTAGTTTTTCAGCTGTCATTAGTTTGTTAAAGATAAGTTTATCTCTTAGAGCTTTATTTGGATTATGAGTCTTTGTTTGATTAGGAGTCTAGTATATATCTTTATAGTTTTATTGAAGTTGAACTCTTTTATAGAGTCTCTACAATAGGGCTTTGCTCAGAATTAAAGTTTGGTTCAACTATTTTTGCTGTGGCTTTTTCGGAGGATGGTCTCTTAGTCACAGGAGGAGTATTTAACCTTTACTATATTGATCTTATTTTTTTCATTCCCTGTCTTCTTCCTTGTTATCGTGTCACTTGTACAACATGCTTCGTATGATGAGATATTAGTGAATGCTTATGGTAAGCCCACCAATCACTCTGTGTCAAATGGTGTGGTGAACATACCTTGCGGGAGGGAGTATGTAGTATGTACCTTGCATGAGGTAGAACATTGACGGATCAGAGAAGGCGATTGAGGATCTGTACGCAGACGTGCGGGGAGACATCCAGATGGTGCTCACTATATGCAAGCGCATGCAGTGGCACCTTGCCACATGGTCTAACCATCCGCCCCACCATTGCTTGCGAAAGTAGCCCCTGCCCATGTCTTTTCCTATAGAGATTTCAACTTACAATGCAAAAAGTGAACTAGCCACTCTGTTGCAGTCATGCCCTCCGCCACCGCCACCACTACCACCTCAGCGCAGGAAATTCCATTACTTGTGGTTCAATCTCCTGACATTGCGCTAGCACCCCTGCAGTCCAACCCTCCTCAACCACCACCACCACAATTTGGGACAACACCTTAGATCTTGTCGCCACAGCCTGCCGCAATCGTGGTTAGTTTTGGTGCAATTGTGCCTCACTGTGCCACAACCACTACCCCAACCATAGACATTGTCGCTACCTCCATTCTATCCATTGTCTTCCATCCAACTGCCCACGCCCAAGGGGCTTTGGCTCATTGTGCAGTTTTTGTTCCTTGCTCTTTTGAAGTTTCAATGGATATAAACATTGATTCATGCTACCAAGCATGAGCCTCTTCGGTCAGTTTTCACTGCAGCCTTGAGGCAAGGCTGTTTCGACAGCAGGAGTAATGATACTGTTATGAATCTTACTAATTTATGAGTTATTTAGATGCCATTAATTTTTATGCTAAGTTTATCACTTAGACATTTTTTTTGTTTTCGCGTCTTTGTTTGACCAGGAGCCTAGTATTTATCTTTTAGAGTTTTATTCAAGTTGCAATCTTTTATAGTCTTATAAGGCTTTGTTCCCTAGTTTTGCATTATTCAGAAATAAGGTTTGGTTCAGCTATTTTTTTGTGGCCTTTTCGAGGAGTATATATCTTTTATTATATTATTTGTTTATGTTTCGTTCAACCTCTTCTTCGTTGTTATCATATCAATTTTGCGATGTGCTATTAGAAATGGGCCACTCACCCCTTAAAAGGCCTTATAAGGGAGAGGGTTATCCATACTTATATACAGGAGCTAGGATCGTTACCAAGTCGATAAGGGACAAGATATTAGGAATTTTAACAGTTACTTTTTTGTGTTATAACTTGATATCTAGACAACAACTAAGAGTTCAACCATTATGCAACATGAATGCAGCATTAACTTCTTCAATCTGTGTATTCACAAGTTTCCCTTTCTACTTTCTTTTCCTTATTCAAGCCTTTAAAATAAATAACCTGAAATCTGTAGTGTAAATTATTTTGAAGTAAACACAACCAATCCCTAAACCCTGAACTATTGAAAATTCGCATCCTTTCCACAGTAACCGGTTTATAAAAGACAATTGAACTACATGCTCCCAGATTCCATCTAGTTCCAATTTTCTCTGCCTGGATGAGATATGGTGTGTGCATTTTCTGTTTATCCTGCTTCCTTTTTCCAGATGGTTCTGTTGTCAAATTATGTGTAAAATTGCCATATGTCTATTTTGGATTGCATTGTCGTTTACCTGTAGAGTTAATATTAACTATTCTTGGTAGGATATGTTCTTTGTTGTGAATTTTGCTTAAGATTCTACACATTATTTAATGCATAATGGTTGGAATGATGGTTGATATTTGCATGGACTGTTACAGAGTTGCTTCATCTAATAAACTCCTTTAGCTTTGGTGACCCATGTGAATCCTAAAAAGACACTTGCTAGCTGGAAATCTTGTCAAGGGTGGACTGCATGTCAAGCTATAATGGTCATGATGAGGTTTGTGTCAGTGATACCGATATGCATCTTAATAGTTTATTAGTTTTTCAGCTGTCATTAGTTTGTTAAAGATAAGTTTATCTCTTAGAGCTTTATTTGGATTAGGAGTCTTTGTTTGATTAGGAGTCTAGTATATATCTTTATAGTTTTATTGAAGTTGAACTCTTTTATAGAGTCTCTACAATAGGGCTTTGCTCATAATTAAAATTTGGTTCAACTATTTTTGCTGTGGCTTTTTCGGAGGATGGTCTCTTAGTCACAGGAGGAGTATTTAACCTTTACTATATTGATCTTATTTTTTTCATTCCCTGTCTTCTTCCTTGTTATCGTGTCACTTGTACAACATGCTTCGTATGATGAGATATTAGTGAATGCTTATGGTAAGCCCACCAATCACTCTGTGTCAAATGGTGTGGTGAACATACCTTGCGGGAGGGAGTATGTAGTATGTACCTTGCATGAGGTAGAACATTGACGGATCAGAGAAGGCGATTGAGGATCTGTACGCAGACGTGCGGGGAAACATCCAGATGGTGCTCACTATATGCAAGCGCATGCAGTGGCACCTTGCCACATGGTCTAACCATCCGCCCCACCATTGCTTGCGAAAGTAGCCCCTGCCCATGTCTTTTCCTATAGAGATTTCAACTTACAATGCAAAAAGTGAACTAGCCACTCTGTTGCAGTCATGCCCTCCGCCACCGCCACCACTACCACCTCAGCGCAGGAAATTCCATTACTTGTGGTTCAATCTCCTGACATTGCGCTAGCACCCCTGCAGTCCAACCCTCCTCAACCACCACCACCACAATTTGGGACAACACCTTAGATCTTGTCGCCACAGCCTGCCGCAATCGTGGTTAGTTTTGGTGCAATTGTGCCTCACTGTGCCACAACCACTACCCCAACCATAGACATTGTCGCTACCTCCATTCTATCCATTGTCTTCCATCCAACTGCCCACGCCCAAGGGGCTTTGGCTCATTGTGCAGTTTTTGTTCCTTGCTCTTTTGAAGTTTCAATGGATATAAACATTGATTCATGCTACCAAGCATGAGCCTCTTCGGTCAGTTTTCACTGCAGCCTTGAGGCAAGGCTGTTTCGACAGCAGGAGTAATGATACTGTTATGAATCTTACTAATTTATGAGTTATTTAGATGCCATTAATTTTTATGCTAAGTTTATCACTTAGACATTTTTTTGTTTTCGCGTCTTTGTTTGACCAGGAGCCTAGTATTTATCTTTTAGAGTTTTATTCAAGTTGCAATCTTTTATAGTCTTATAAGGCTTTGTTCCCTAGTTTTGCATTATTCAGAAATAAGGTTTGGTTCAGCTATTTTTTTGTGGCCTTTTCGAGGAGTATATATCTTTTATTATATTATTTGTTTATGTTTCGTTCAACCTCTTCTTCGTTGTTATCATATCAATTTTGCGATGTGCTATTAGAAATGGGCCACTCACCCCTTAAAAGGCCTTATAAGGGAGAGGGTTATCCATACTTATATACAGGAGCTAGGATCGTTACCAAGTCGATAAGGGACAACATATTAGGAATTTTAACAGTTACTTTTTTGTGTTATAACTTGATATCTAGACAACAACTAAGAGGTCAACCATTATGCAACATGAATGCAGCATTAACTTCTTCAATCTGTGTATTCACAAGTTTCCCTTTCTACTTTCTTTTCCTTATTCAAGCCTTTAAAATAAATAACCTGAAATCTGTAGTGTAAATTATTTTGAAGTAAACACAACCAATCCCTAAACCCTGAACTATTGAAAATTCGCATCCTTTCCACAGTAACCGGTTTATAAAAGACAATTGAACTACATGCTCCCAGATTCCATCTAGTTCCAATTTTCTCTGCCTGGATGAGATATGGTGTGTGCATTTTCTGTTTATCCTGCTTCCTTTTTCCAGATGGTTCTGTTGTCAAATTATGTGTAAAATTGCCATATGTCTATTTTGGATTGCATTGTCGTTTACCTGTAGAGTTAATATTAACTATTCTTGGTAGGATATGTTCTTTGTTGTGAATTTTGCTTAAGATTCTACACATTATTTAATGCATAATGGTTGGAATGATGGTTGATATTTGCATGGACTGTTACAGAGTTGCTTCATCTAATAAACTCCTTTAGCTTTGGTGACCCATGTGAATCCTAAAAAGACACTTGCTAGCTGGAAATTCTTATGCCTCTGTTACTGCCTGATTCCTTTGACAGGTTGTAAATGACATTTTTGATTTGGCATCCTCTGGACGTGTAGCTTCTTGTGATGGAATAGTGCATATATGGAATGGACAGACTGGAAGACTGATTTCCATGTTCTCTGAACGGTCTTTGGCATCCTCGACACAATTGGCAGAAAGATATGAAGATAACATGCTTCATTTTAATCCATTACCAAGTGGAATGCTAAGTAGTGCTTTTCACGGGAATTCTTACACTACTATGGACTTTCTGGGGTTCTGTGATAGACTTATTGTGGGTACTGGAAATGGATCTCTAAGGTACTTGAATAATTTGACCACAAATTCACGTTGTATCCACCACATTCTTATCTAATTGACTATTTTGGGCACAGATTCATTGATGTCAATCAAGGTCAGAAACTTCATCTATGGAGGAGTGAATCTGTTGATTCTGGTTTCCCTCCCCTTATATCATCCATTTGCTCGTCTAGCTCTAATAGAATGTCTCCCGAGGAAAGTATGGCATTTCCGTCGTGGATTGCGGCTGCGTCTAGCACTGGGCAATGTAGGTTGTTTGACTTGAGAAGTGGAAAGATTATTTCTTCATGGCAGGCTCATGATGGATATGTGACAGAGGTATGGACTGGTATGAGTATCCAAATGCTTAAAAGATAATAGTGTTTTGACATGAGATTTTGAATTGTTGCAGTTGGCTGCAACTGCAGATTATCCGCTTGTTTCTAGTTCTCGAATATGGGATTTGAGAAGGTAATCCTTGAGCTTAAGTAATTGTGTTGCTTACAGTAAGATGTTGTTTGCTTAGGGGTATAGCTAATGTATGTTGATAGGAATTGGAGCGCGGAACAGAGAGTAAAACTCTCTGGTCGGAACATAAAATTTCTGGCAGCACTGCGCATTTCATTTGAAAAATTCACCGTAAATTCATCCAATGCCCAAAAAGGCTGAAACTTTTACACGACTCAGAAGGCACTTCATATATTCATATAGTTCAAGAATCACATCAAACGGAGGTCATTTGGTTGGTCAAACAGAATACGAAACTTTCTTGGCGAGAACACAAGTTTCTGGCAGAATTGTGCAGTCAACTTTAAAAATTTATTAAAAATTCATTTTTAGACCAAATGGGCTGAAATTCACACGAGAAACAGAAAACACCTTGAAATTCACTCAGTAAAAATTTCATATCAAACTTCGATCGTTTGATAGGTCAATCACACATCAGAAGCCACTGTTCGAACGTCACAGATTTCAGGCTCATAATTTCGAATTTAGGGTTTCTTCTTCAATCAAACAAATACCAATTTTTCATGCTTATAACACACAATCATGCTTAAAAGTTCCTCATAATCATGTTTGCATATAAACCCACATCATTCACCAAAGATTCAAATCAAACTTCACATAAACTTAATAAAAAACGCATAACTATCAAAGTTCTCATGCAATCACACTTTCCCACCGATTCATTTTGCGATCTATCAATCCTACACCCTCTATATGCATGTAGGATTCAAGATTAAAGTTTCAATGAAGGAGATGAGAAGAAAACTTAGTTATACCTTCTTGAATCAAGAAAACGAACGGTAGAAACAAGAATGGAGGCGATTCATCGGAGACTCTTGAAAATAAACTCCAACGGATGCAAGAACAAGGATGAATGGAGGATTTTTGGAGAGAATATGGAGAGGGAGAGGAGAGGCACGAAATTTATGAGGGAGATGGGGGCTAGGGTTTAGTTTAGGTGAATATATAGTCCTAGGTTTAATCCCATTAATTAATTAATTAATTGTGGAGGAATAAAATAGAGACCAATAAATAAAATCCCACAATTAAAAGGAAGGCAAGTATTTCGAAAATTATGGCTAGAAATTCAATAAGGAATTTATTTGGTATTTACTTGGAGAGAAATAGATTCACAATTTAGGAAATAAAACGATGAATATTACATAAACAAGAGAACAAAATAAATTAAATCTCCAAGTAGGAAATAATGAGGGAGGGGCAAAAATCTTGATGGTGTGCACAAGGAAATTATTTAAATCCTCAATTAAATAGAATATGATTTAAATTTGGTAATTTCTTTATAGGAAAAGACTCCCACAAAATAGGCAACAATTAAATAAGTTTTTCACAAGGAAGTTATGCCAAAAACGTGTGGGATGGAGACACAATAGAAGGAAAATATTCACATCCCCAATTAATTTGGCTTAGGTATTAATTTGATATTGAATAAAAGGAATTCTACAAAATAGGAAACAAATATATTCTCCTCTACAAATAGGGAGGCCGAAAATTGGCTTAATTAGCCACAAGGAAATAATTCAACTCTTAATTCAATTGGGGTGAGGGAAATAAAATGTGGCAATATTTAATTGGATTTAATTTGGATGAATATATCAAAACAATTAATTAAATCCAAGAAAGAATAAAATTCTCATTAATTGGAGGGGCCGACAATAGCCACTTTTTTTGGCTAGAACAAGATGCATGATTTTATTTAAATTGACTCCCCACATTGGATAATATAAATAACACTTCATTCCAAATCACTCATGACAATTTATTCCACATAGTCAACTCAATCAAGTAGCAATAAATAAATTTCATAAATGAAATTTCCAATCGACATATTAAAATAAAAGTCGAAAAAAAAAATTTGGGATGTTACATCCTTCCCCTCTTAACAGAAATTTCGTCCCGAAATTTTGACCTTCTAACATAAACAATTCAGGGTATTTTTCTTTCGTTCTATCTTCTATCTCCCACGTGGCTTCCTTGGGACCATAGTGTTTCCACAACACTTTCACGGATGCTATCGACTTGTTTCGCAACTCTTGCACCTTCCGATTTAGGATTGCCTCTGGCCTTTACTCGTAGTTCATGTCGGGGATTAGGATCACTTTCTCTTGATGAATCACATGCTTGGGGTCGAACACGTACTTGCGCAACTGCGATACCTGGAACACGTTGTGCACGTTTCCAAAACAGGGAGGTAACGCCAAACGTACGCTACAGGACCTACTTCATCGTTAATCTTGTACGGCCCTACAAAACACGATTTCAGCTTGCCCTTTACTACAAGCCTCACAACTCCTTTCGTCGGGGATACTTTCAAGAACACTTTGTCACCAACGTCGAATTTGATTTCCGTTCGACGGACGTCAACATACGACTACTGCCTATCTTGAGCTTCCTTGATCCTTGCGTGGATTTGATGCACAATTTCGGTCATCTCCTTTATAGCGTCGGGTCCTAACATCTTCTCTCGCCAACTTCATCCAAATAAAGTGGAGATTGACACTTCCTACCATACAAGGCTTCATACGGAGTCATATCGATCGTTGCTTGGTAGTTGTTGTTGTAAGCGAATTCAACCAACGGTAGAACAATTTCCCAACTTTCCCATCGATCTAGGACAACGGCTTGCAACATATCCTCAAGCGTTTGAATCGTCCTCTCTGACTGCCCGTCCGATTGCGGGTGATAAGCAGTGCTGAAGTTCAATTGTGTGCCCAATTCTCGTTGCAAACTCATCCAAAACTTCGATGTGAACTTCATATCACGGTCGGACACAATAGTCTTTGGCACTCCATGCAAACGCACAATCTCATTCACGTACAGCTTTGCTAACTTGTCCGCACCATAAGTAATCTTAATCGGTAAGAAGTGCTCGCTTTTAGTAAGTCGATCGATGATCACCCAAATCGCGGTGTTACCCCTTTGTGACTTTGGCAAACCCGTCACGAAATCCATAGATAGATGCTCCCACTTCCATTCGGGAATTTCAAGCGGTTGTAACTTCCCATATGGCCGTTGGTGTAAGGCCTTCACTTGTTGGCATGCTAGACATCGTTCCACATATGACGCTACGTCCCCTTTCATTCCATTCCACCAAAACGGTTGCTTCAAATCCCGATACATCTTCGTGCTTCCGGGGTGTGCGGTATAAGGCGTGTCGTGCGCTTCACTCAAAATCTCATCTTTTAGCGCCTCATCGCTCGGCATACACAGTCGTCCATCGTACGTCAAAGCATTATCCGCCTCCTCATGGTAATGATCCAGCTTCTCGGCTCTCACCTTCACACGTAATTATTCCAACTTCTTATCACGTCGCTGGGCTTCTATGAGCTTGGTTCTCAAATCTGGCTCAATCACTAGCGTCGCCAATCTCACTTCTACTGTCTCGGGCGCTTTCACTATTTCCAATCTCATCTTGTCGAATTCGTGAATCAACGCTTCCTCTTGCGTCAGGAAATAAGCCAGTTGAGATTGGTTCTTCCTACTCAAAGCATCGGCTACTACGTTCGCCTTGCCCGGGTGATAGTGAATACCATAGTCATAATCTTTCACAATCTCTAACCAACGTCACTGTCGCATGTTTAGCTCCTTCTGCTCGAAAAAGTACTTGAGACTCTTGTGATCTGTATATATATCTCGCATCTCACTCCATAGAGATGGTGTCTCCAAATTTTCAGTGCATGCACCACTGCTGCTAACTCCAAATCATGAGTCAGAAATTTATATGCTATCACCTTCCCATCCTGCATCAACACGCATCCTAGTCCTACTTTCGACGCGTCAGTATAGACGGCGAAGTCCTTGTCGGGTTCTGGTACCGCTAGGACTGGTGTTGTAGTCAATCTCTCTTTCAACAGTTGGAAACTCGCCTCGCACTCTGGCGTCCAAACCACCTTGATTCCTTTCTTTAACAGTTGCGTCATCGGTCTCGCAATCTTAGAGAATCCTTCAATGAATTGTTGATAGTATCCCGCCAATCACAAGAAACTGTGGATTTTACTCGGCGTTTTCGGCGATTTCCAATTCTGTACGGCCTCCACCTTTGCTGGGTCTACTTGAATTACATTTGCCGTCACAATATGACCAAGAAAGTTCACTCGAGTCAACCAAAACTCACACTTACTAAACTTGGCATAAAGCTTCTCCTTTCGCAACGTTTCCAACACTGTTTGTAGATGCCATCCATGTTCCTCCTCGTTCTTTGAGTATACTAAAACATCGTCGATGAAGACTAACACGAACTTGTAGAGATACTTGTGGAAGACTCGGTTCATCAAGTCCATGAAGACGACCGGGGTGTTGGTCAGCCCAAATGGCATCACGACAAATTCATAATGGCCATAACAAGTGCGAAAAACAGTCTTAGGCACATCCTCTCGTCGGACCTTTAGTTGATGATATCCCGACCTCAGGTCCATTTTCGAGAATACACCGGCTCCTCGGAGTTGGTCAAACAAGTCGTCAATTCAAAATCCACTTGTTGAGCTCACGATATTCTATGCACATCCTCATCGTGCCATCCTTTTTCTTAACGAACAATACTGGCGCTCCCCACGGTGACACACTAGGCCGAATAAAACCCAAGTCTAACTGTTCTTGCAACTGAATCTTCAACTCTGCCAACTCTTTAGGGGCCATTCGTTATGGTGCCTTCGACACTGGCGCAGATCCGGGTTCTAAGTCGATGGTAAACTCCACTTGTCTGTCAGGCGGTGGTCCAGGTAAGGTTTCAGGGAACACATCGGGAAAGTCTCGCACTACTGCCACGTCTTCCACTTTCAACTCCTTCTTCTCCTCTCCGTTCAAATACACAAAATATGCCGGACGCCCTTTTCTTATCATCGTGGTTGCTTGCATAGCAGAGATTATGAAGGTTCGTCGGTTCATGGAGATTCCATACAAGATGGTCGGCTCGTCACCAGGGGTTTGAAAAGAAATCTATGTCTCTTTACAGTGAATCATTGCGTGGTTCTCGGTAAGCAAAACCATTCTCAAAATTATGTCAACGTTCTCCAAAGGCATGACGTGTAAAAGTCGAGCTGCTACTCCTAACTCTCCTAACACAAACTTTAGTCAAACAGTCTTAACTTAAATATGAACCGATTTTGAAATATAACAATTGGTTATGATCATCCGCACAGAGCTTGAAAGAACATAAGATAGGTCATGAATATGAGATGGAATCAAATAAATGTCAATTCTCATAGTAGGCTACCAAAAGATAATTCAGTTGTTCGACCAAATTTGGAAGGTCCACACATCATGGATAATTACTTAAAGAGTTGAGGATAAAAAGGATTAGTTGCGTAAGGATTGAGAAATGTAGGCAGTTGTCACAAAGCAGTACAGATCATGGTTCAACGAAAATCTTAATATAGAATGATAGATTCACGTGTTCATAAGTTTGTGAAAGATAACCAAAGTCAAAGGGGCTTTTGAATAAAAAATCAAGTGTATTAAGTTTGTTAAGGCAAGGTATAAAATGTAGGCCTTAACTTTGTTTTGTAGAAAGAAAGGTCCTATTATGGAAAGGATACATATAGTGGAACTGAACCAAAAGAATTTCACTCTGTAAGAAAGAACTTGACACAGACATGGTGACCAAATGAAAAGTTGAACAAAAGTTCCAAGAGAAATATCCCACAGAAAACATGTCTGCGAAACGTGATTGTATTGAAGGACATAACTGCAAGCAGTCTTAGGAATGAAGTTCAATAGCAAAGGCTCACAAAGTCAAAATATTGTTTGTATAAATAATAAGTCAAAGAAGACTACAATCAATCCAATTGTCTAAAGTTATGAAGGCAACACCACTTTCCAAGAATTGAAAGTGAGTTATGACTCAATGGATGAAAAGAAATAATATGCATCACTTGCAAGGGGTGAATGAAACAAGCCGTTAAGTAGACAAGGGCTCACGATTATTTGAAAGGTCCTAAGAAATAACTTCTTAGAATCCAAGTAAGAACTGTTGATTAAAATAGTTTGTTATAGCTATTAAAGTCCCACCTTGTTCATCTTTCGCAAGCCGAGACTGGTAACATCGCTCTAAGAACTGTGGATTCCACGCTGAGATTCTTCGTGTCATTGCCACTAATAATGATAGTCGGAGTCCATATCTTCATAAAGTTCTCTGCATGTCATAATGATTATCCTCGTAGGATATTGTTGTCATCCTCGTGCTCCTTAGCAGGGTATGAAGATCATCTTCATCGTGCTTCCACTTACGCAAGATTAAACTATACTATTTTAAATCGCGAGTATGATCGCCCGTCGTTGCATGAAAATATCTCTTAGCATCGGTTCTTCTTGTCTCGCACCTTGACTTAAGCGTTTGCCTAAACTCTCATATTCTCGTACGTTTCATTGCTCGGAAAAGAAATTGTTAAGTTTTCAACTTAGAACTACGATTCGCGCGGTCAACTAGGCTTATATTTTAGGTACTCTAAGTTCACAACAAAATTCATCATCTCATAGATCATCATCTACTTCAATTTACGTCATTCATACCTCAAGATAAACACACCACATTTTCACATCCCATAGCAAAACACTTTCGAACTTCACATTATATTCAAAATTTTTGAAACAAAATTTCTTTACACTTTCACACTTTCCAAATTTTTTTTTTCCATATCTCAATTTTAAGGTAAAAGTTTTGACTCAAACTGAAACGTACTTTCGCATCAACTTTCATCACTCTTATAAAACACTCCATAGAATGACGCATCATACTTCGCACCTCATAACATACATAACATCACACTTCCATGGCTCAATTTTTCAAATGAAAAGGTAATTTTAATTTTTTTTAAACAATTCATAAACACAACATTTTCCATTGATCAATTAATTTTCCCAAAAGAAAGAACTTTTCACAACATAAACATTTTTCCTCAATCAAACTCCACTAGAACAACTAGTCATTAATATTACAAAACATCAACCACAAAATCATTTTTCCATTTTTCTCTTTTACATATTAAACCATGCAAATCTTTCAAAACTCATAACACATTTGTATTCCAAACAAAACACTCATGCACTTCACATATACGTTTGAAACAACATTTTTTTTTTAAATTGTTTTTTTTTCTCAAAAATTTCAACATGCTCAAAACAACTCATCAACCTTCATCCTTCATGTAAAACACTCCATCATCCTAAGCTCACATGCTTTTGTCATATCACTTACACACACATAACACATACTTAGGTCATCATGCCAATCTTGCTCATATCTCACATACTCATACCATACCAATATCATGTTCGTACATACAACACGTGCTTAAATTATATTGTCATATTCCACATATTCATACTATCACGATATTGTTTTCACATAATACACGTGTTTAGATCATCATGCCAATCATGCTCACATTCAACTTCTTTATGTCATCACATCATTTATTCACAAATTTCAATCATGAAAATCACATCATCACGTAATTACTTGCTCATGCATTCTTTTGCCCAAACCATCCTCATCATATCATCAATCTTATACATCGTTCTCATATTTCATCAACAACTTAAAACATACCTCACTTTCCTTGGTTGAGCGTGATGCTTTGGATGTTGAGCCTTCGTGATACTTTTAGTTTATGGTCTACTATTCTAGACTTAAAGTGAAAGAAGACTCTCGGACCAGAGCGAAAGAACGAAACTCTGATACCACTCTGTCACGACCGCCCATACTAGGGGTACAACAAGCGCGACGATCGCGACCAAGGGACAACATTAACCAAGTATAACAATTTATGAAAACTAAATTAGCTTAAAGGAAGAGAAACATTTTGGTTTAAAGAAGTTTAAAGTTATAACTTTTCTATTAAATAAAACGACTCATAATAAATACCCTTTTAAAAGAAAGCAGCGAAGAGAAATAATTATTAAAAACCCAATCATCTTCTAAGAAAAACATTTAGTTTAATTCACGGGAATACCATTTTCAGATAACAAAGTAAACACTCGTTTAAAACCTAACACGACCACACATACTCAAACACAGTACGAAAAAGATTTAAGTCTTGAGACATAGTTTCAAATATAGCAGCGGAAATAAGGTTTAAAGAGAGTCAAGGATAACGCCTATGTATGACGACACAAACGCATCCTAAGTTCTTAGACAACTCAACATCCTCCGCAACATCCCGCTCAACCTGCACATAAGAAAAAAATATTGCAGGGCTGAGTACTTGTTGTACTCAATGGGCTCATGCCGAAAACATTTATACAGTTATGTCATCCATACCAGTGATCTCGAGTTTTATATGTACTAAAGAAATATCATCGGAGAACACAAAAACATTCATAGACTGGCCAGTCAAATAATCTCCCCCACTTTCTCACAATCCACCAATCACAATCATCATTCCATGTGCGACGAAAGTGTGGCCACACTATTCGCCCACGAGACGGCCGACTAGCAAGGACGGCTCACGATCCCACCAGTGTACACAGCCTGATGGGTTTTGCGGCCCTACTCAGACCCGAATTCGTTTCACAACACAGCAAGCCATATAGCCTAACGGAGTAAGTAAACTCAGACGAACTAGGCATCAGGCACACAATCTCAATCAAAACAAACCATGGTATGACATAACAAGTTAAACCACCCTTATAACGCCACCTCTAGTATTTTCGGAAAAATAAAGAGATTTGAAAAGAAAGCCCACCTCGTTCGCTAAACAATTCACAATCCAACTTATGGCAACTCTCGTTCCTCGAGTTCACGAATACAACAATCACCCTTGTCAACGACAACACAAGTCAGCCTTCCACAAAAATCATACTACTATGCATTGTCCTATCGTTTCTCTCATCGTTTTTCTCAATAACCCAACCCAACGTTCGTCACAAAGACGGAAAAAAAACACACCGTAATATATTTCAACTTATCACACATGATCACATCATTAGGGCACGTTCCTTGGACATACATACATCATATAATACTTTTAAACTTGAAATAAGATGTCCTATTATCAAGGCAGAAAACTGGCAGAACTGCGCGACAGTGTTGTAAAAATCACTAAAAATTCACCCGACCTCATATGAAGCTAAATTTTGGTCACAACACAGAAGACACATTCAAGTTCATCTAGACAAATTTTCACACTGAAATCACGTCTTTTAGTCAGTCAAATCAATAATTAAAACTCTCTGGTCGGAACATAAAATTTCTGGCAGCACTGCTCATTTCATTTGAAAAATTCACCGTAAATTCATCCAATGCCCAAAAAGGCTGAAACTTTTACACGACTCAGAAGGCACTTCATATATTCAATAGTTCAAGAATCACATCAAACGGGGGTCATTTGGTTAGTCAAACAGAATATGAAACTTTCTTGGCGAGGAACACAAGTTTCTGGGCAGAATTTGCGCAGTCAACTTCAAAAATTTATTAAAAATTCATTTTTTCGACCAAATGGCCTGAAATTCACACGAGACACAGAAACACCTTGAAATTCACTCAGTAAAAATTGCATATCAAACTTCGATCGTTTGATAGGTCAATCACACATCAGAAGCCACTGTTCGAACGTCACAGATTTCAGGCTCATAATTTCGAATTTAGGGTTTCTTCTTCAATCAAACAATACCAATTTTTCATGCTTATAACACACAATCATGCTTAAAAGTTCCTCATAATCATGTTTGCATATAAACCCACATCATTCACCAAAGATTCAAATCAAACTTCACATAAACTTAATCAAAAACGCATAACTATCAAAGTTCTCATGCAATCACACTTTCCCACCGATTAATTTTGCGATCTATCAATCCTACACCCTCTATATGCATGTAGGATTCAAGATTAAAGTTTCAATGAGGAGAGAGATGAGAAGAAAACTTAGTTATACCTTCTTGAATCAAGAAACGAACGGTAGAAACAAGAATGGAGGCGATCGTCGGAGACTCTTGAAAATAAACTCCAACGGATTGCAAGAACAAGGATGAATGGAGGATTTTTGGAGAGAATATGGAAGAGGGAGAGGAGAGGCACGAAATTTATGAGGGAGATGGGGGCTAGGGTTAGTTTAGGTGAATATAGTCCAAGGTTTAATCCCATTAATTATTAATTAATTGTGGAGGAATAAAATAGAGGCCAATAAATAAAATCCCACAATTAAAAGGAAGGCAAGTATTTCGAAAATTATGGCTAGAAATTCAGTAAGGAATTTATTTGGTATTTACTTGGAGAGAAATAGATTCACAATTTAGGAAATAAAACGATGAATAAAACGATGAATATTCACAAAATAAATTAAATCTCCAAGTAGGAAATAATGAGGGAGGGGCAAAAATCTTGATGGTGTGCACAAGGAAATTATTTAAATCCTCAATTAAATAGAATATGATTTAAATTTGGTAATTCTTTATAGGAAAAGACTCCCACAAAATAGGCAACAATTAAATAAGTTTTCCACAAGGAAGTTAAGCACAAAACGTGTGGGATGGAGACACAATAATAGAAGGAAAATATTCACATCCCAATTAATTTGGCTTAGGTAGTATTAATTTGATATTGAATAAAAGGAATTCCACAAAATAGGAAACAAATATATTCTCCTCTACAAATAGGGAGGCCGAAAATTGGCTTAATTAGCCACAAGGAAATAATTCAACTCTTAATTCATTGGTGAGGGAGAATGAAATAAATGTGGCAAGATTTAATTGGATTTAATTTGGATGAATATATCAAAACAATTAATTAAATCCAAGAAAGAATAAAATTCCCATTAATTGGAGGGGCCGACAATAGCCATTTTTTTTTTGCTAGAACAAGATGCATGATTTTATTTAAATTGACTCCCCACATTGGATAATATAAATAACACTTCATTCCAAATCACTCATGACAATTTATTCCACATAGTCAACTCAATCAAGTAGCAATAAATAAATTCATAAATGAAATTTCCAATCGACATATTAAAATAAAAGTCGAAAAAAAAATTTGGGATGTTACAACTTGTCAAGTACATGCATAAAATGCATTCTCAACTTTCTTTGTGGATTTTGTCGATGAAATGGTGACATGAATGGTGGAGTACCAAACTTAAGTGTTCGCAATGAGCATCTTATACGTTTACATTTCCAGTCTACATAACTTTTGGCCTTCGAGTTTGATTTCATTAAGGTCGACAGACATATTAAGAATCCTATATCTGGTAATGAGGTCGAGGGGGAAACCCCTGTTGTCTCTGGAGTTGTGTGGGGGAAACCCCAGTTGAATCTGATGAGGGGGAAACCCTTGTTCATGGTGGTCTGGATGGGGAAACCACGATTGTGTTTACTGAGGGGGAAACCCCTATTGTTAAAAATTCTGAGGGGGAAACCCTGATTGTGTTTGCTGAGGAGGAAACCCCTGTGTTAAAAATTCTGAGGGGGAGACCCCAAGTGAAGTTGCTGAGGGGGAACCCCTATGAATATTGAAGTACAGGAGCCCGATGGAGGTGGGCTTACAGAGATCGTGGATCTGGTCAATGTACCAGAAGATGAGGACACACCCATTAAAAAATAGGGAGGCCAGACGGATGGCCAGGAGAAGCTTGGTGGATGAGGCGGACGAGCCTACCCACCCGAGGAGATTGGAGTTCCGTGCCCCAGGGGTAGGAGTCGAGATGAAGGATGAAACTCCTGGGTCTGGGAATGAGCTGAAGGACGCAGAAGAAAGACGCTTGGCCGCTGAGCGTAAGCGTAAGGTAAGCATGCTGCTACCATCCCGCCTAAGAGGTCGAGGAAAGCTCCCTCTGTCGAGCGAGTTGAGGAACCACTTACCGCAGCCACTAAGGTCCCCTACGCTAAGGAGTTTAAAGGACCCAGCCCAGACAGTGAGCCAAAAGAAGAGAAGATGAGGAGCAAGAAGAGGAGCTCAACTACAAGAGGGCCGAGGTTTGGATAACCAAGAAGCTGCTAAAGGAGATGGGCGAGTTTGACAACCCACGGAGGGCACAAACGTACAAGGAACGAAGCGCCCCTGGGAAGCTGGCCAAGTCTGGGAAACAATATGACCCAAAGGCGCTGAGGGAGATTGAGTCGGACAAGGAATTCCTCAAGTACATCAGTGCTATAGGGTTCGAATGGCTAATGAACCATAGCACGGCTGAGGTGCCCACAACTTTAGCCCGGGAGTTCTTTTCCACTTTCCGACTCAAGTCCACAACTGACTTAGACGCCGACTCCATCACGTTCCGGTTATTCAACGAGGAGTATGAGATGAACATAAGATAGTGGTCCCTGATGATGGGTTTGTTCACCCACGCGGAAGATGAGGAAGGTATCTGGAACGAGCGCATGGTTGGAGCCCCAAAGTACACCCCTGGTTTCAAGCCGCAGTCAGCCTGGGAATTCATTACCCATAAGAGGGTGGGGACCTTTAAGACCATCCAATCCAAGGGCTTCCACATCTCCGACCGCCTCCTCCGCTTCGCTCAAGTGTTTATCGAATATAATCTGATGGGAACAGCCAACTCTGCCCTCACCACTGCGGACCTCTACTTCACCTGGTGCATGGCAAAGGAGATTAAGGTTCACCTGGGCTATTGGATAGCTCAAGCGTGTCATCAGATGACTACCAACCCCTCCTGCCACATGTACACTTTCCATCTCCTCGGTGCTTACCTCCAGCGCAATATAATCATGAAGATAGCCTCCAGAGTCATTCAGCGTGGAGAACTTTTTCAATAAGGGGCTCCTCTACATGGATGGCAAGGATGTGTGCTTCTATGAAGTAGGGAAGGCGGAGCCTGTGGTGAAGCGAGAAGTGGATGGACTTGAGGCGGTGGCCAGTATGGACTATGAAGAGTTGAAGAAAGAGATGGGGGAGATTCGGAAGGAACTCGGTGGAGTCCGAGATGAGATGCAAGCCCTCAAAGGGAGCATCACTGACCTGGTGGGGAAATCGTCCGCGCCGTGCGCTCCGTCTCTCTGGTCTCTCTTTGAGACCTTTGCCGTCCAGTCCACCACCATGAGGTCCTCCGCCCCTCGGCGTGGTCGACTCTCAGCCGTGCGTCGTTGGCCGTCCCGTCAACAGGTATACCCCGTTCATCCCTTTCGTCTTTCCCTCTTTGATTTACTCGCAAGATTACATTTTGCTGATGAAGCTTTCTTAATCTTAATTCGAAAATTTCAGATTCGATAGGAATAGAGAAGGCCGACGGATTTTCGAGGCGTGGCTGTTGTTAAAATTCATAATTCTTGTCTCATATCGACTTGGTAACGATCCTAGGTCACCTATATAAGTGTGGATAACCCTTCCCCTTATAAGGCATTTTAAGGGGTGAGTGGCCCATTTCTAATATGGTATCAGAGTGGGCCCAAGTCGATGATGGATTATATCTCTTTATCTCTTCTCTTGCCTACCCACGTGATGGAAGTCCGATGTGTCATTCCGGCCCACACGTGAGGGGGCGTGTTAAAATTCGTAATTCTTGTCCCACATCGACCTGGTAACGATCCTAGCTCACCTATATAAGTGTGGATAACCCTTCCCCTTATAAGGCCTTTTAAGGGGTGAGTGGCCCATTTCTAATAGCTGTCATCGTCGGCGACGGAGTGCTGAGTCAGTCGACGGAAGTTCCTCCGGCCGATTCCTATGTTACCTACAAGCTAAGTCTCCTATCTCGGCCTATTTGTTGACTCCTTTGGGGCAGAGTCTATTCTTGTTTCATAGTTTTTAGAGTTTAGTAGGTTGTGGTTGTTCTTCAAATGAAACTGCAGTAGCTTGGCTAAAGCTTGTGAGCATGTATGGATTACTTTGATTTGGTGTTCATAAGTGCATATGATTAGGGAAACTTAGGTACTTAAGTTGATATGGCTTACTGATGCCTATTTGTTTACTCAACAGAGACCATTTCTAATAGGGTTCCAGTGGTTTCTATGCATACACTTTATGTTGTGATAACTCTATGACTATCATGCCGTGATTCTTAACATGATGATCTACCACATAATGGAATGACATTTTAATCGAGCTTGAAATAGAGTGGGGGTTACCTTCACTGCAAAAGGTTTCGTTGAGCTCTACTTCTAGCCTTGATCTCTCTCACTCTTCAACTTGCTATTTAGTTGAGTGAATGTGTTGTGTGATAGAGGATGGAACCGAGGCATGGAGTTTTATAGGGGGGGTTGTAACTGAAAGCTGCAAGGTGACTGTTTTGTTGAGCAGAAAAAGAGAGTCCTTGGCCTGGGTTGTGTGGCAGTCCCCTGCTGCAGTGCAGGGATGTACTCGTGCATTAATTGGAATTGTAACCTCTTTTGTTGTCATATTGCAGGGTATCTCAGCCCCCCTATCTCTTGCTCCAAGTCACTGTATTTTGTGTAGTACAATCGTGAATGGAGGCCGTTGAACTGAAGTGAAAGGCCTCTGCAGCTGCTGGGGGTAAAGAGGCCGGGTGGACTGCCTCACAGCAGGCTTCGGTACCGGCTGAGAGGGCAGGTCGCTGCAGGCTGTTGCAGGTCCTTGCTGCCTTCATTTCTACTCATTTAGGTGAGGTTTTGGTCTCCACTAAATAAAGAAATGCTGCCCCTTTCCTTGTTCATTTCGCTGGCCAAAGACCTGAGTGTCTCAATAGTTTTTCTCATGTTGGTTTCGTTGGTGTTTGGAGGGTAATAGGGCTGGCTACATATGGTCATCACATTAATGTCCTAGCCCATCGAGCCGTCTGATGTTGGGCCGAAATGGCCTGAGGATAATCGCCGATGAAATTTCTAGAGATCTTGGATTGAATAGAGTAGTTCGACTTGAAATCTTCCCTTTTCTATTCAACATGTATGCAAATATCTGTAATAGTTAGTGTGTATTTCGTTTCCTTCATTTTCATCGTCGAGTATTTGTAATCTAAGACTTAGCTTGAAATTTCTACATTGGGTTTCGTTTACTTAAGAAATAAACGAATACACTTTCACTTCATTCAATCCTTATCTTCTTTCTTTAAATTTTTAGATTTGTACCCCATATAAATTGCATTTCCCAAAAACGGGTTTGAGAATCGTATGCTCATCATACATTAATTAATTGAAAAGATGTAATTATTCCACGTTTCCAACTTTATTTCATAAGTCTCGGAAATTTGGTTCGTGGCCATTACACATGAATTGTGATTTTGACATTGAAAATGGACAAAATAATAGCCTTAAAACCGTGCAAAATCCGAGCGTATCAATTGGAAATGTAAATGGATAAGATTCTCATCACTGAAAACTTAGAGTTTAAACTCATCAATTCATATCCTCAATATCCTCGACATAATTCCATGAAGAATGTTCGAGAATGCATTATGCATATACTTGACAAGCTCTTTGAGGAATAAGGTCAAGCTATTTATCTTTAAGTAGCTTGACAAGTCTTGGTTAATGACAATGAAAGATGGATATCTGTAGAATTTGCCAAGATGATTCGATTGGAATATCCCAGAGTGACAGAATGTTTTGAGGATCTTTTTGATCACTCAAATTGTTTCTGACACAAGTCATCGCCTAAAGTAATAAGAAATGACCAAAAGAAGGATTAACTGAAAAGTAAAAAATCTTCAGAATAATAGTCGTTATATTACTGCTAGAGGAAAGTAACATGACTGATGACGAATTCATAAAGGCTGCATTTTTCCTAAAGGCCTAGTTCATTTGAACAAAAGACTAGATATGGAAATGGGGGAGCCTGAATTGTCATCATTGTTTGTTTAAAAGCGAAGTGAAGATGCTTTGTAAGCTAGATTGACCTCTTTTAAAAGAAGGACAATGACTTACGTGACAATGCAACTTCTAAGTGAGAAATCTTGATCCAGTTAGGCTTTTATTGCAGTGGGAGCTATTAATGCTCAACTATTGTTTTATGGTTGATGTTTAAGGCATCATAGTATTAAAACAATATAAGTGCAACAAGATTGAGTATTAAAACAACACATCAACTTCTTAAACAATGAATGATAAAGTATTTATGGCTCTTAGTTTTAAGGCCAAGAAAATACTTAGCAATTGTTCGAACTGATCTAGACTATCAAAATTTTAACAATTTGTTTGTTAAATAGCTTGAAAGTTAAGAATGACTGTTTGATGCACTATAAGTTAGAATAATTTGATTATTCAAGAGATTCAGAATACTTGTAGAAGTGCGACACAGAAAGACTAGCAAGTCACAATGGTTTACACCATATAGAGACGAGCAAAGGGTTATGATCAGTAATGGGAGTCTAATCTCCATTGACGAATCCAAGCATTCTTCTTAAGAATGGGATAGTTATGTAAAAAGGAATCGAAGTCTTTCTAAGACAGGTTTGATTAAGTGATGAGTTGTACTCATTAAAATCTTATCATTCCTGAGAAAATCGTTAAATACAACGAGTTACACCTTACAGAAACTAGCAACATCAGTACCTTCTACAAAACACGAGTTGTGGACTAGAGCGACTCTATTCTTGCACATCTCAAGGTGTAATGTTGTTCCAACACGTGTTGGAAAGGTGTCCAAGAAATTGGAGTTGAGTACTGAGGCATATTTTAAGGTTGTCCCAAATGATGTAAGGTTATAAGTTCTATAATCTTCAAAGATAGAATTCTTGTATGAAGATCAAGAGAGGAAGTACAAGCCTAACAGCGTGATAACTCTCAAGATAAAGAGAGATTTTCCACATTACCAAGAAGTCATACCATTAGAAATTTTTGCACTAATAAAATCAACTTTAGTACCTAAGATTGTAAGAACCATATCGTAGTGGGAGTGTACAGAGGAACACAACAACTTCATGGGTCTAAGAGTGTCGTAAGACTCAGTATTTGATTAACTTGAACATAATCCATTTAACTACAATGTAGCATTGGTTAATTTGGGTAATCATCTTTGAAAAGGTGATACAATCTATGATAGACAACATATATTTCAAGACTTGCAATATTACCTACAGGTTGTGTTAGTCAGTGGGAGCAAGTATCTTTGCAAGTGTAAATGTGGATCTCAAATGGCTAGACAATGACAATGAGTTATGCCCAAAGAGAATTATCTTCTAGCTATCGTTGTTTCAGGATTTATTCGATCATATTGTCTATTAGAACTTACATAAATTATATTTTATGTATTATGATTGTCAAGACAGCCTTCTATAAATAGAAGTCTTGAGGAAATCATCTACTAGAACATCCTAATGGGTATGTAATTAAGGGCAAGAAACGCAAGATTGGAAGCTTATAAAGACCTTCGTGGTCTTTGACAAACATCTAAATCAGAGTATATGTGTTTTATCAAAATTGTCAAATATTGAGAATTTGACTTGAGCCCTTAACCTTGCTGTAAGCACAAGGAAGTTGAAAGTGCATTAAATATGGTAGTATTGGTATTCTACGATGATGAAATCTACAAACGTTACAAACAACTAAGATTGGCATCTGGTGTAGGAAACTGGTTGTCTACACAGTTTTAAGATAAAAGATTTAAGAGAAACTAATTACATTCTGAGCATCTAAGTCTTTAAGATTGCTAGAAAGAATGTTGAGATTCTCTTAGGGATCCTATATCCATACATTGCTTGGAACATTTTAGCATAAGAAATTCCATGAAAAAGGTTTTCACCTTTCAAGATGGAATTGTCTTGTCTCTAGTCAAGTGTCTACTGACGCTTAGTGAGATCAAGAATTATGAGACTAGTTTTTAAGATAGATGTCTCATGTGTGCTATGATGTGTACTAAGTTTGATATTAGCTTTGTTTTTGCAAAATAAAGTGTATATCATATTAACCATGACTAATGACTTTGATTGAGGTAAAGAATATACCGTAGCGCTTGAGAAAGACTGGTCGTTATATTTTAGTTTACCAGTCATTCATGCAATGTCCTTGGAAGTACAATGATTTAATTTTATGACTAATCAGTGATCGAGTAAGTCATCCTATGAATATGTGTTTACCTTAGGAGTATCTTCCTAACAGCTTTAATCGTAAGTTTAAGTATGCCTAGTGAACGGTAACTCAAGGGACACACGAGCTAATAAAGCTAAGCAATCACGTAGAGAGATGAAATTAATTACAAATCAGGTATGCAGCAAGACATTATGGTGGAAAAGATGTAAGGTTATAGGTTGAGTGCTGAGGTATGTTTTAAGGTTGTCCCAGATGATGTAAGGTTATAAGTTCTGTAATCTTCAAAGATAGAATTCTTGTATGAAGAACAAAAGAGGAACTACAAGCCTAACAGCGTGATAACTCTCAAGATAAAGAGAGATATCAGATTTTCCACATTACCAAGAAATCATACCATTAGAATCTTTTGCACTAATAAAATTAACTTCAGTACCTACGATTGTAAGAACCATATCGTAGTGGGAGCGTTCTAGAGGAACACAACAAGTTCATGGGTCTAAGAGTGTCGTAAGACTCGGTCTTAGATTAACATGAACATAATCCCTTTAACTACAATTAAGCATTGGTTAATTTGGATAATCATCTTTGAAAGGGTGATAGATTCTGTATTACAATCTTTGATAGACAACATGTTTTACTCCCTCCGTCCCGTGTTAGTCGCACGTTTACTTTTTGGCACGAAGATTAAGGAATGAGTAATTAGTGTTTTAAGTAGAATGAGTAACAAAGTAGGTAAAGTGATTGGGGTGTTTTAGTTATATTATTAATTTAATTTTTTATCCAATTTTTTGTATCTGTAATTTTTTTAAATTGTTAATAAAGTTTAAATAGAAATAAACAAATTTCTGTGTATATACATTGAATAGTAAACACAAAATGTGACACACTTTGAATAGTAAAAGTACTCCCTGTAAATTCAAATTTAAATCAAAATTTTCCCCCAAATCAAAATGGCGGCAGATGAAAAAGTTTGAATGGCGAGCCGGAGCGACGTGGATTAACCCAACCACTATTTTGCACGTAATCTCCGGCAGGAAAAGAGGTTGGGGTTTGAGAGCTCCGTGGATTAATCCACCCTCCATCTAGATTCTCTTTGTTGGCCATGGTAGATCTGCAAGAAGATAGTTGATGGAGAAATCGGAGGAGGAATAAAGGTTTTCAGGGAGAGAGGCTGAAGAGTTTAGTGAGGTTGGAGGCGGAGGAGTTTAGGTTAGAGAGAGAATGAGTTTGTAGAGAGAGGGGGCGTTTTTTCAAATGAGTGGTGTAGGGTTGGTGGGTGATTAATTAATGTCCATTATTTAACATTTTAAGTGTAATAAGGGTATGTTTAATTAACACTAATTTATACTCAAAATAGAAAGAGGGCAAGTATCTTGGGACGCCCAAAAAGGAATATAGTGCAAGTAATGCAGGACGGAGGGAGTATAAGAGTTGCAATACTACCTTGATACGCTCGAATTTTGCACTATTTTAAGGCCTTTATTGAAGGGGTTGGCAGCGGAAGCATGCAAATAACTGATCACATAATAATTCTGATCTATTTAGCAAATTATTTTGACTAATTCTATTCATATAATTCTTATCTGTATCATGCTCATAACATGAATTAAATCATGCTTTAGCGTAATTGAAACCTAAAACATGCTTACTGCGGAGTTAGTCAATTTACCTCATTGATTCTCCAAAGAATCGAAGATGACTAGCTCATTCTCCATGTGAAGATCTTGAGTACTAAACCACAGATCTTCTGACTGGTTCCCAGACTGTAAACTGATATCAGTGTGGGCTGATCTCACCAGAATTCTTGTCACGCCCGCACTTCCTAAGGATAGAAAGCACGGGGAATCGTGACTCGTGGGGGATTTAAGAAGCGGGGAAGAAGGGGGAACAATCAAAAGGAGTACGACATATCGATCAAAAGATGAAATTTCATTTATCAACAAGGTTTCAAAACTCGAAGGTATACAACGTGAATGACATAGTTTGACAATTCAAAGGAAATCAAGGAAATTCTTATAACTTGGCATAGCGGAAGCATTTGAGAGTTAGCTACTACTATGTATGAAGACACAATGGCAACCGGATCATTTATTGAATACTGTCTCTGTCCAATGCTCAACATCCTCCGTCCCCCGTCCACGCTTAACCTGCACATAGGGAAAACATATGCAGGGGCTGAGTACTTGATGCACTCAGTGAACTCATGCCCGAAATACATTCATCGTTAAGATATGTCAAGCCATCATTGAGTGAAACTCGGGTTTTACTTTAAAAGGCCGAGAAACACTAACTCATTCCTTAAAAGGTGTCTGCAGACACATATCATTATCATCCTCCCTCATATACCATATCTGAACCATCATGTGAAACGAGAATGTGGCCACAAACTCGATCACTGGACCGGCCGACCACAAAGGACGGCTCACGATCCCCATCAGTGCACTAGTCCGAGTAGGGACTCACTCCCTAGTCAGACCCGAATTCGTTAACCATCAAAGTCTAGTAGGACATTATCCTAGTAGATAATCAGATAGGCAATTCAAAACATAAAATACGGCATGACATACTATTTTAAACCGCCCTTATTTCACCATAACATATCATTTCAAATAAAAGAGTTTAAGTAATAAAGCCCACCTCAAAAGCTTAGGATTTCCGTAGAAAGGTCCTCGTTCTGACTTTTAGCGTGCGTGCAAACCACCTTCTCGGAAAATACATAAAATTCATATCAATCTCGGTAACAAAAACCATTTTAGAATGCATGCACTCTAATTAAATCTTTTAATTCGTTTTCTCGGTTTTCGTGCATTTTCAGTAATTCGGCGGCCGTCCAAGGCGTCGCGTGCGACGCCGGTCGGCCGCTTACGCTCGTTCTTTTCCTCCGTTGGCTCCTCGTATTTTCCATATCATCGGAATAATTCTAAAAAAAATTATTCAAGCGCATGCTTAACTTTTCGTAATTATTTACTGTTGAAAAAGTATCATTTCATACTTAGGTAAATTATTCATTCTTCAAAAAGTCTTCCGGGAATTAATTAAATAATTCGCCACGATTATTTATCGGCCCAACGATTTAATTAAAGTCCAAGAATTAAAGAGTTGCCCCCAACCAAAATCTCCTTAATTAAAAAGAAAGGCCCATTCTTATTTTCTCAATTTTTACCTTTAGAGTCCAAACAATTGAAAGGTTTGGCCCAATTTCTACAAACAACAAAAGAGGCCCAATCTTCTTCACTCTCCTACCCCACTTCTCTCTCTCCTCTTGTCTTCTTCTTCTCTATCTTCTCTCTACCCGCCTCTCTCTCGGGGAAAAAAAAAGAACGCAGCAGCCGCCTCTGCCGTGAAGACACGCCCCCGTAGCTGCTGAACCGGCCTGCTGTTCGTCGGCGTCACCACTCCTCGGCGGAAATCGCCGCTGCAGCGAGGAGGGAGGACGCCGTGTGCTGCCATCGCTGCCCACTGCCGTCGCTGTGCGGTCGCTGCCGCCGCTGACCGCCACTGCTGCTCCGTCGCCGCCAGGAGTCAGCCGCCGCTGCTGCTCCGTCGACAGTTGCTGCTGCCACGAGAAGGAGCCGCTGCTGTCACCGGCAGCTCGCCGCTGCCGGCTGCTTCCTCTTCTCCGAAAACACTCCGAACCACCCCGAATCAACCCCGCAACAAGCGTTCTCATTATAAAGTTAAGTTCTTTCGTATCTTCGATTGTGTTCGGCGCTTGTTCGATTGGTTGGTTGTTAATTGGTTGAGTTGGTTATGGAAAGGAATTATGTAATTGATATATGCAAGCTATCATTTAATCATGCTTTAAGATTTAGGAGTGGTGGTGAAAGGACAAGAATGGTGAAAACAAGAATGAGCTCTTTCTCCTCCTGCTTCCTCTCGGCTCTCTCTCGATTTCTCTCACTCTCTCCCTCCTTTTCTTGTTTGAAGTTGTGGATGTGAAGTGTTAGAGAAGAGCATAAGTTGAGGAGTGGTGGTGACTCTTGGTTTGTGGGTATTGATGGTGGAAGGTAGAAGGTGGAGGAAATGGGGAGTCCCCCCCATGAAGTGGAAAAACCGTCGGCCAAGAAGAAAGCTTTTGGGATTGAAAAAAAAAAAGCAGTTCACTTCTATGTTGTGGGCTCAATTAATTTATTTTTGGTTTGGGTTAAAAGATAAATTGGAAGCCCAAGTTAGTAACATACTATTACTTGGTGGATTTAAAAGTAATAAGAATCCAATTATTTTGTATTTAATTGGACTTCGAATTTATTTTGGAAAGTCCAAAATAAATTCATACATTATAATTTTTTCGTATTTTCCCTCGTCAATTAAAAATTCACGGGAACTTTATTAAATTTCGTTATCTTGTCTTCACAACGATTAAAATGCCCAACGCAAAATTATACTATTTGGTGTTGTTCCAAATATAATTCCTTCGACCGTTCCTCGATTTACGTGCGTCATCTTCCATAAAAAGTACGGGTGTTACATTCTACCCACCTTAACAGAAATTTCATCCCGAAATTTGCTCATCTCATACTATCATCAATCATACTCCATTCATCATCACGTCCAACATCATTTGCATAAACATTTCTCATTTAAAAACATTTTACCTTCTCTCTTGTTGAGCGCGGCGAGACGTCACGCCCGCAATTTCACCACATTTTGTTGCTCAAGATCCAAAATCTAGAGGTATAGCATAATGTTCGATCCCTTAGCAACTCGCTATTAGCGGTATGTAAAAGCTGAAAAAAAAAATTTAACACCTCGTGTTCGTGGTTATATCGTTGCCTGTAGTTGGTGTATCACTTTTATGCATATCTGATTATAGAAACTCTTTCCCCCCGTGTGCATTCGATAAGCTCTATCTCACCCTTTTCTCCAAGTCTAGTATCAAGAACTCGAAAATTGATCAAGCAGTCTTACTTGGATATGAACTGATTTCAAAAATTGTAGCAACACTACTGAAAGTGTCTTAATCAGAGAGGTTGCAGAATTAATCAAGAAAACAAGAACAACATTTCTAGCTCGACTCTTTTAGATCTCATCACCAACTTGCAAGAAAATGGTTTGTAAACAAAGCAAAGACTAAACCCATTGAACTTAACACATCCATTCTGAGAATTAAACGGTTTAAACGGTTCCAAAAAAAAAATCCGTAGAGCTTGGGAATTTACTTCTGATGAGAGCTCGAAAGAATATGAGATAAGTCATGAAAACAGGATGAAACTGAATTAAGTCTCAAATTCCACAGTAGGTTGCCAAATAAGATATTTCAATTGTCAAATCAAATTTGTAAAATTTCGGCATCAATGAATGATGGCTCAAACATGTCATGACATGAGATGATCAATCGTGGGAGGGTTTAGAAGCATAGACAAATGTCATGAAGTAGCACTGATCATGGTTCGACGACATCATGCTATTGAATAATGAAAGCACATCAATGGATTAACAGGTTTGCAACCGACGTGAAGTGAACTTTTTAGGAAAATCAGCTAGATCATAACGTCAAGGAAAAAAAAGAACATGACAGCCTTAACTTGGTGTTGCAGAAAGAAAAATCATCGAGCATGAAACAATATATGTAGTGAAACTGAGCGAAAAAGAATTTCACTTCTGCAAGAAAGAACTTGCCGCATGAATAGTTACGAATTAAAAAGGTGTACACAAGTTCCAAGAGGAATATTTCATCCTTTGAAGAAACATGTATGGGAGATGTGATCATACCGAAGGTCATAACTGCAAACAACTTTAGGAATGAAGTTCAATGATGAAAGCTCATAAGGTCAAAATATTGTCTTTACAAAAGATGAATCAAAGAAGACTACTAATCTAGATGTCCAAAGTTACAAAGGCAAGCACAAATTTTTAAGAACTGAAAGTGAGTCATGACTCGATATAGGAAAAGAAATAATGGGCATTACTTGCGATTTGTGAGTCGAACAAGGTCTTAAATAGACGAGGGCTCACCGTTAATTGAAAGGTTCCAAAAAAATATTTCTTAGAATCCAAGTAAGTACTGTTGATTAAAATCATTCATTCTAGCTACGAAAGTCACACTCCCTCGCTCGTCTTTCTGAGGCCGAACATGGTAACATCGTTTTAAGAAACCGTGGATTCCAAGTTGTTATTCATCACGTCATTACAACCAAATAATTGTAGTCAATCAAAGGCCATATCTTCTTAATATTCTTGCATATTATAACAACTATTCTCTTAAAACATTTTCATCATCTGTGTGCTTCTCTGCCTCCAATAAAGGTCGTCTCCATCGTGTTGCTACTTTTAGCAAAATTATGCGAGATTAGACTATATTAACTTAAATCGCGCACTTCTCATCATCCCTCCTTGTCTTGCACCCTTTTTTCCGTTTGAACTTCATTTCGTCTTCGCTATCTTCCACTTCTTGAAATCTTCCTCGTTTTCTTTTTGTTCTTATCGTTCAGGGAAAACGTAGGAAATAGTAAAATGGTTCACACACTAAGCTTGCTCTAACGTTTCGCGCCATTCCAAAGAAATAGCAAAAGTTCCATGGTCCACCGGCAAACATTCTACTCTCGATCTCCTTGTCTCGTATCTTGATAATCTAGGAATTTCACCCCACTTTCCCTTTCTCGTTCATTTTCATCGCTCGGGAAAGCGATAGATAAATTGTCAACTTACAACTATGGTTCGCGCACGTTTCATCTAGCTTAGTCTTAGGCACTCTAAGTTCACAACACATTTCACCACCTCATAGATCAACAAATATCACATTTAAAGTCATTCATACCTCAAATAACAAGTATAATACATAACATTTCGCTTCCCAGAACCCAGTGCTTTCACATTTCACATCTACTTTCAAAACAACCATTTTCTTCAAAACTCACACTTTTCTCAAATATTTCAACATCTCACTTTCAACTTTGAAGTACAAGTTTTGAATCAAAACTCAATATATACTTGAACATCAACTTTCATTTTTCATGTAAAAACAAACAATCCATCGTCCCTCATCAAAACTCGTTCTTTTCTCAAACATCAACAAATACTCTTCTCAATTCGAAATCAATCCCTCACAGAAAGATCCTACTTCATCTTTCTTAAAAAAAAAATTTCTCCTCTTTCTTTCTCAAAATTTTTTTCGTCTTCCTTTCTCCAAAACTATCTCATAAAAATTTTCACATAAAAAAAATATTACCTCATTCTTGGTTGAGCGTGGCGAAGTGGGATGTTGAGCATTCCAAATTTAACCTTCTTTAAGTCTAGCGAAACAAGTTTAGACTAAGACTGAAAAGACTCTCGGGTCCAGAGCGGAAAGAAAAATTGCTCTGATACCATTCTGTCACGCCCGCACTTCCTAAGGATAGAAAGCACGGGGAATCGTGACTCGTGGGGGATTTAAGAAGCGGGGAAGAAGGGGGAACAATCAAAAGGAGTACGACATATCGATCAAAAGATGAAATTTCATTTATCAACAAGGTTTCAAAACTCGAAGGTATACAACGTGAATGACATAGTTTGACAATTCAAAGGAAATCAAGGAAATTCTTATAACTTGGCATAGCGGAAGCATTTAAGAGTTAGCTACTACTATGTATGAAGACACAGTGGCAACCAGATCATTTATTGAATACTGTCTCTGTCCAATGCTCAACATCCGCCGTCCCCCGTCCACGCTCAACCTGCACATAGGGAAAACATATGCAGGGGCTGAGTACTTGATGCACTCAGTGAACTCATGCCCGGAATACATTCATCGTTAAGATATGTCAAGCCATCATTGAGTGAAACTCGGGTTTTACTTTAAAAGGCCGAGAAACACTAACTCATTCCTTAAAAGGTGTCTGCAGACACATATCATTATCATCCTCCATCATATACCATATCTGAGCCATCATGTGAAACGAGAATGTGGCCACAAACTCGATCACTGGACCGGCCGACCACAAAGGACGGCTCACGATCCCCATCAGTGCACTAGTCCGAGTAGGGACTCACTCCCTAGTCAGACCCGAATTCGTTAACCATCAAAGTCTAGTAGGACATTATCCTAGTAGACAATCAGATAGGCAATTCAAAACATAAAATACGGCATGACATACTATTTTAAACCGCCCTTATTTCACCATAACATATCATTTCAAATAAAAGAGTTTAAGTAATAAAGCCCACCTCAAAAGCTTAGGATTTCCGTAGAAAGGTCCTCGTTCTGACTTTTAGCGTGCGTGCAAACCACCTTCTCGGAAAATACATAAAATTCATATCAATCTCGGTAACAAAAACCATTTTAGAATGCATGCACTCTAATTAAATCTTTTAATTCATTTTCTCGGTTTTCGTGCATTTTCAGTAATTCGGCGGCCGCCCAAGGCGTCGCGTGCGGCGCCGGTCGGCCGCTTACGCTCGTTCTTTTCCTCCGTTGGCTCCTCGTATTTTCCATATCGTCGGAATAATTCTAAAAAAAATTATTCAAGCGCATGCTTAACTTTTCGTAATTATTTACCGTTGAAAAAGTATCATTTCATACTTAGGTAAATTATTCATTCTTCAAAAAGTCTTCCGGGAATTAATTAAATAATTCGGCACGATTATTTATCGGCCCAACGATTTAATTAAAGTCCAAGAATTAAAGAGTTGCCCCCAACCAAAATCTCCTTAATTAAAAAGAAAGGCCCATTCTTATTTTCTCAATTTTTACCTTTAGAGTCCAAACAATTGAAAGGTTTGGCCCAATTTCTACAAACAACAAAAGAGGCCCAATCTTCTTCACTCTCCTACCCCACTTCTCTCTCTCCTCTTATCTTCTTCTTCTCTATCTTCTCTCTACCCGCCTCTCTCTCGGGAAAAAAAAAGAACGCAGCAGCCGCCTCTGCCGTGAAGACACGCCCCCGTAGCTGCTGAACCGGCCTGCTGTTTGTCGGCGTCTCCACTCCTCGGCGGAAATCGCCGCTGCAGCGAGGAGGGAGGACGCCGTGTGCTGCCATCGCTGCCAACTGCCGTCGCTGTGCGGTCGCTGCCGCCGCTGACCGCCACTGCTGCTCCGTCGCCGCCTGGAGTCAGCCGCCGCTGCTGCTCCGTCGACAGTTGCTGCTGCCACGAGAAGGAGCCGCTGCTGCCACCGGCAGCTCGCCGCTGCCGGCTGCTTCCTCTTCTCCGGAAACACTCCGAACCACCCCGAATCAACCCGCAACAAGCGTTCTCATTATAAAGTTAAGTTCTTTCGTATCTTCGATTGTGTTCGGCGCTTGTTCGATTGGTTGGTTGTTAATTGGTTGAGTTGGTTATGGAAAGGAATTATGAAATTGATATATGCAAGCTATCATTTAATCATGCTTTAAGATTTAGAAAAGAGTATACCTCAAAAAAGGTTGATTTTGGTGGTGAAAGGACAAGAATGGTGAAAACAAGAATGAACTCTTTCTCCTCCTGCTTCCTCTCGGCTCTCTCTCGATTTCTCTCACTCTCTCCCTCCTTTTCTTGTTTGAAGTTGTGGATGTGAAGTATTAGAGAAGAGCATAAGTTGAGGAGTGGTGGTGACTCTTGGTTTGTGGGTATTGATGGTGGAAGGTAGAAGGTGGAGGAAATGGGGAGTCCCCCCCATGAAGTGGAAAAACCGTCGGCCACCTTGTGGGAAAGAGGAAGAAGAAAGCTTTTGGGCTTGAAAAAAAAAAGGCAGTTCACTTCTATGTTGTGGGCTCAATTAATTTGTTTTTGGTTTGGGTTAAAAGATAAATTGGAAGCCAAAGTTAGTAACATACTATTACTTGGTGGATTTAAAAGTAATAAGAATCCAATTATTTTGTATTTAATTGGACTTCAAATTTATTTTGGAAAGTCCAAAATAAATTCATACATTATAATTTATTCGTATTTTCCCTCGTCAATTAAAAATTCACGGGAACTTTATTAAATTTCGTTATCTTGTCTTCACAACGATTAAAAACGCCCAACGCAAAATTATAATATTTGGTATTGTTCCAAATATAATTCCTTCGACCGTTCCTCGATTTACGTGCGTCATCTTCCATAAAAAGTACGGGCGTTACAATACTAGGACTCAAATAAATAAGACGGAAACTACTCACAGATGGAGCTGAAAATTGTCCTTCTTGAAAGAGAGCGGGACGAAAATTATTATGAAAATAATGTGTATTTTATGTCTCATTTATTCTCATATTTATATTAAGTCACATATTGTGCCCAGTCAGGGATATATGAAAGAATTTGGATATGGCCTCTCCCAATTAGCTTCTTACTAATTAAATTAATCCCACAATTTAATATAAGCTTAAATTGGAATATTACGAGCATCCACTACAGATGTAATATTGCACTGCCCTTCCAAATCTGAAATTACAAGTATTCCGGGTATCCATTTGTCTGTCGTTCATTTCCCGTGCTTAAGATAGAAACGTCCAGTAATTAATTAATGTCTGCTATGAAATTAATTAATTAACATATTATTAACTCCCAGAGTGGACTTAGCAAGAAACACTTATTTATTATTCATAGAGTAATCAAACTCCAACTAGCTAGCTTCCGAATAATAAAACCTTGTTTCGAGCTCTTCTTGTGAATGTTATCAAACGAGACTCACCTCGTGCACGATTCAATATAATAGCAATCCTAGCACCACTAGATATTAATCACCACTACCCAATATACCAGGATTCTTGGGTTACGAAAAACCCGCACCATTTGCTAAGTCAAAGTAGTGCATAATCAATACCGTATGCTCAATGCTAACGTACATCGATTAAGAAATTAATTATCAAGACCTCGTCTTTCAGTAGATAGCATAAAGACTCGGCTTGCTGTTAGATCCAATTAAGTGTTATACCACACCAATGTCATCTTATTCAGTAAGGCTTAGAAATATGCGGACTGACATTGCAACCATTCACGATAGGTAGTCTAGGTCTATCTAAGTTGTGAAATTCTTATTTTTTTTGTTCAGGACTGACCCTGTTACCTTAAAGTGGACGACGCCCACAACCGGTCCACTAAAACAAAGACTTAGACTTTGTTACGTTGCTCATGCATTTAAATATGCAATAAACATTCATTAAATGTAAAACAATACAACATTATGACAAAAATAATCTGTTGCATCCATTGGAAAATAAAATATAGAGTTTTGCAGTATTCAATCACTCGAAAGGTGATTTCTAGTATACAAACTCTAACATTTATTTGGTCCGTTTTTAATGTCAAAATCACAATTTGTGTCCATATTTTGTATATTTTATCTATTGTGGTATTTTGACGTGTTTTGTGAGAAATGTGCATATTTGAGCCCAAAAAAATAGCTAGAAAACGAAGTTGGAAATCTGAAGATTCTAGGAACGTCCAGGGACAGCTGCAACACTGGCGACCACTGGCTCCCAACGACCGCTAAGTCAGTAGCGGCCCGCTCCGGGAAAGTTGTGCATGAAGAACAAGAGACGCCCAGCGACTGCTACAAAGAGTCCAGAGAGTTACGGGGATGAAAGCCAGTGACCGCTAAAACAAGTACAGCGACCGCTGACCAAGAGTAAGAAGCCTCGGACTAACCGACAGCGACCACTGGCCAAGGTGCAGTGGCCCGCTGGGAAAAAGTGGCGAGCATTTTTTTCCCTACTTTATCTCCAAGATATACCATATTTTGCAACATTTTTCCTAATTTGAGGGGGACAAATTTACTTCTATAAATACCCCCTCAAGCTTCGTCATTAGGATCCTTTTTTTGCAACATATTTTCCAGAGATTAAAAGTTAGAGTACTTCATTGTGCAAGGAGTTGAAGAAGGATTTAAGATCATCAAAACTACAATGATTTAACCTTTGGGTTTTATTTGCTTTAGTTTTATGTTTTCATTGTCTTCCCTTCAATCTATGTTTTCATTGTTTCTTCCTTAAGTTGTTGGATAATGCTTCACGTTTGAGTGACACATTCTGTGATGATTTAATATAACTTGCTACATAATCGTGAGAGGAGGTTGGCGAGTTAGGTCCTCTTAATAGACACTACAATTAGCTTCCTTTAAAATGACACTGTTAATTGAGAGTGAGGACTTTTCAAGGTTCTTAAGAGATTTTAGGAGTTACGTATTTAGGATTGAAAACCCTAATGTTTGTAACCAACGTTTGCATCGCATGAACATAAACTAGGTGACGCGTTCTATCAAAGTAAGAACTATGCTAGGGTATTGTAGTTGGAATTTGTATAACCATAACTGTGAACGCACATCCCTGAAATTCCCTTATCTCTATACTTTTATCTCCGTGATTTATTTACAATTAGTTATTTATTGCTTTTAAACTTTTCTTTATTTTCAAAAATTCCCAAATCTTTCGGCTTTCCAAATAGTAATTGAGTTTTAGTAGAGGATAGACAGTCTGTGTCTGTTTTCCCCGTGATCGATATCCAGTACTAACCTTTAGCTATACTATTCCTACTCTGTATACTTGTAGGTATTTATAGTGCTAATAAAAAGTGTATCAAGTTTTAGGCGCCGTTGCCGGGGAATACATTCACTTTGTGATTGATATCTTCAAATGGATAATTTTACTACTTTGGTTTTTAATTGCTTTCTGTTTTTAATTTTAGTTTAATTTGTTTTTGTTTTGTTTCTTCAGGTTGTGTATGCGAATGCATTCTGGGAAGAACACCTTAGAGATGCTCAATCCCGAACTTGAAAGGACCCGAAGGAAAATAAGAAGTGAGCAAGGATCAATGGCAGACAGAACAGAGCTAGAGAGGATTCAAGCCATGGTCAAGTTGCTGATGGATGAGAGAGAAGCAGAAAAGGCTCCCCGCGAGGCGCAGGAAAAGAAGGATAAGAAGATAGTGCCCGTGATGCACATGTTCTTTTCCCGAAGGCCCTCACATTGATGCTAACAATTTTGAGCTGCGAATGCCCCTTATACAAAGGGTTGAGTAGTTTTCTTTTGCAGGTAGGGCCACAGAAGATGCCAACCGCCACCTCTTGAAGTATGTGGAAATTGCCAACACTCTGAAATTAAATGGTGTCGAAGATGATGCCATAAGGGTAAGACTCTTCCCCTTTTCTTTGATTGATTCTGCTAAAGAGTGGTTTGAGTGTGTTCCCATAGAACAAGTCTCCACATGGAAAGATATAGTGGCTGCCTTCCTCGACCAGTACTACCCGCCAGGCACAATCTTAAAGCTCAAGAGTGAGATCTACCTGTTCATGCAAGGCCCCGACGAGCCCCTCTACGAGGTGTTTGCTCGTTTCAAAGGCCTCCTTCGCAAGTGCCCCAAACTCGGTTTCACCATGGATCATCATGTAGGAATCCTTTATAATGGATTTAAGGAAAAATTTGCACTATGTTGGATTCAGGGGCAAATGGGGGATTCTTGCTGAAGAGTGGACCGGATGCCATGGCAGTGATTGAGGAGTTCTCCACCAACCGTATGGGGGTGGTCGAAAGAAAGGCACAACTCAAGAAGAGTGGCAGCCATAGAGGAGGCTGAAGAGAGTTCTTTCGCTAAGGAATTGGCCGAGCTTAGAGTTCGGGGTTGACCAAATGGACACATCTAGAAGAGAGGATCCGGCTCCACCGTTCTCCATTATTGCGGTCACCAAACCCGACGCTCCTCCCGCTCTTGTGGAAGATGTAAACTACGTGCAACAAGGAGGCAGTCCCAATAGGGGTTACAACAACAATTATTGCCCTAACCAGAGGGTGGTAATTTCAATAATTATAATGGGAACCGTCCTCATTCTAACCTTTCGTACTCTAATAATAATTCCTTGCAACCCCACACAGGATTTAATGTGAGCAAAGGTGGAGTAGTTGAGCCTATCAAGAAGGATGAGAAGTATGACCAAAGAATTATGAAGATTTTTGGAAGTGCTAGTACAAGATAGGAAAGCCAACGATACCAAGATTGGAGTCGCTGAAGCAAGGTTGAACAACCTCGAGGCCGGAATAACCACAATTGACACTGCCATTTCGAACATAAAGAAACAAATGGACCAAGTCCAACAAAAAATTGAGGAAGACAAGCCAAAGGCAGCAGCACGAGTGGCAGACATAAACAAGAAGTGAGTCGCCAAGCAGAAGAAGGACGTAGGCAGCACCTCCGGAAAGAAAACTAGGGACTGCCCGACATCCAGCGGACTGCCGCACACTGAGCAGCGGGCCGCCACTGGGGCACAGTTCGGATTATGCCCGACACCTAGCGGAGAGCCGCACACCACGCAGTGGCCCGCCACTAAAGAGGTAGAGGCGCCCGCCAAGAAAGACCTCGTGCAGCACAACGGGATTGTACTCCCCTTCCAGACGAAGAAGAAGTTCTAGCTTGAAGAGTAATTCAAGCATTTTGTAAAGATGTTTTGTAAGGTCCATACTAATATTCTTCTCGTTGAATCGTTGCAGGAAATACCTAGGTACGTGAAGCTACTAAGGGAGGCTGTGATGAGAAAGAAAAAGCCTACAAAAGCCGACCTTATGTTGTCTCACCATTGCAGCGAGATCATCCAAAGGGAGATGGCAGTGAAGCAAAGAGATCCCAGCCAGTTCATTACTAGGTGCTTAATTGAAGAATGGAGGATTCTATAAACCCTTTCTATCTTTATTGTCCATACTCTTCCTCAAGTTCCTAAAAATGACAAGCCTAATCATGCTCAACCCCCCTTGCAGGAAAAGTCTAAGAGGAAGAAGAAAGACAAGAAAATGTCCCAAACTCTAGCCGATCCCGAAGTCTATGTGCTCAAGAACTCGAACGGAAAATACAAATGGTGGAGAAACATTTGGAACAAAATTGTCCCTTCGTGGTTTTCAGCACTAGAGTCGTTCATCCATCCACTTAGTTAGGCCACTTCAAGTCGAACCAACGACCTTAAAACAAATGCGCTTGTTGGGAGGCAACCCAATTTGTTTTTATTTCCTTCGTTTTGTTTTTTTGTTTTTCTTGTTAATTTTCTGTGCACACATAAAAAAAATTAACTCGTAGCGGCCGCTGCACAATTGCACACATGTGCAGGAGCAGGTCGGGCCTTAGGGCGGACTGAGTGGTCACTGTGCGGGCTGCAGCGGTCCGTTGGAGATGCGCCGCTTTCGTAACACGTGCAGTGGTCGTTGCACGTCGCGCAGTGGTCGCCACGCAAAGGTCAGAATCGCGAATTCACATATAAAACATCTTCTTCTTTCCACCATCTTCTCCATTTCTCCCTTGCATACGACCCCAACTATAAAACATCACAAAATTCACACACCCACACTCTCATTCTCTCATTCCATTCGAAATATCAAGCTTTCTTCGTCCAAATTCTCTCCAACTCAAGGTATGAATTTTTAATGAATTTTTGAAGTTGACTGCGCAGTTCTGCCAGAATTTGTATTCTCGTCTAGTAAGTTTCATTTTTGATTTGACCGAGCTAAAGATGTGAGTTTGATGTGAAATTTTAACTGTATGATTATTGATGTGTTTACTTTATTTTGGTAAAATTTCAGCCCCAGCGGAGGTCGGATTAATTTTTAATAATTTTTACATAATGATTGCGCTGTTCTGCCAGATTTCTATCTTACAAAAATAATCTTTGTTGTTAAGTCTTGAAGGATATACATGATGCATATTTGTTAAGGAACTCATTCTATGATGAAATGATGCGTTGTTTGTTGATGTATGCTATGGTGTGTTTCCTTGTATTGATAAACGTTTGGGATGGGTAAAAATTAAAGAGACGATGAAAGGAACGTTAGCGCATGCATGATAATGGTTGTGATGAAGGGCTGATTTTATTGTGTTGTTGATAAGGGTTGTCGTGCGTACGTGAGCACAAGGAGCGAGAGTTACATTGAATTGTGTTTTGTGATATCTAAGCAAGCGAGGTGGGCTATCTTTAACTGAAAACTCTTTTATTTTTCTAAAGTATGATTGTGGAGCTATAAGGGTGGTTTAAAGTGTTATTTCATGCCATGGACAGTTTTGATGTTGAGATTGTGTGCCTGATGCCTAGTTCGTCTTAGTTTACTCCGTTAGGCTATATGGCTTTGTGTGAAACGAATTCGGGTCTGAGTAGGGCCGCAAACCCTATCAGGCTGTGTACACTGGTAGGATCGGGAGCCGTCTTAGCTAGTCGGCCGGTCTCGTGGGCGAATAGTGTGGTCACACTTTCGTCGCACTGTGGATGATGATGTGATTGTTGGTTTGTGATGAGAAAGTGGGGAGATTGTTTGACTGGCCAGTCTATGAAAATGTTTTGGTGATACTCGTGATATTTTCTTTTAAATAAACGTAAAACTCGAGTTCACTATGGTATGGATGACATAACTTATATAAAATACTTTGGCACGTGTTCACTGAGTATATCAAATACTCAGCCCTGCATATGTTTTCCTTATGTGCAGGTTGAACGGGATGTGGCAATGGATGTTGAGTCGGCATAGGAAAATTGGATGCGTTGTGTCTTCATACATAGGCGTCATCCTATGACTCTCTTTTGATAACTCTTTTCCGCTGCTATTTATTGAAACTGATGTCATAAGAATTTACTTTACGTCGTATGTTTTTGCCTATGTAAAACACTTAGATATTTTGAATTCCGCTGCTTACTTTAAAAACTAAAACGTTTTGTGGTCTAAACATTTATTGAAATTACCCGACAAAGACGGGAGCATCACTATAAAAAAAGGTTAAATAAAATGAAATCAAATTAAGTATGCCATTCTATTGTTCAATAAATAAATGTTGAATTTGTTGAAAATTCGGTGCAATATCTCTCTCTAAGAACCGTGCATTTAGTTATATTATAAATCAAAATTGACAAAGTATTAGATGCAAGTGGTACCATAATAAGGATTCAAATCGATTAGTTATATATGCAATACATCAATAGGGAGTAATGACAAGTTAATCCGACTTAACTTCACATTCCTCCACCTACCCAACCAATTTTCCTAACACTGAATTTAGAGTAAAATAAAGTTAATCAATTAGTAGTATAATTCTTATAATCTCTACACAAATATAGGGACTAATTAAATTGAATTTAGTGTTTCCTGTATTAAATGATCATTTAAAGGACATGAAAAATGAAGGAAGGAATATAAGTTATTTTTCACTTTTCACCTGTCCAAAACCGTCTGCGACTTCCAGCTCGTTCCCCAGCAGCACCGCCCCTGACAGAACCATCCTAATCGAGTTTAGGTCGAAGTTATCCACCAACGGAATTATTATTGACATAGAACGTGTCGCAAAATTATTTCACCTACTGACATAGATCAATTGTTGTAACACCCCATATTTTGTATTTACATTCACACACATATATATATATATATATAGAGAGATGATCAAAATAAGTATGTGTTTAAATCCAGAAATGCAGCCCAAATCTTAGCCCTAGGATTAGATGATCTAATGGTTAATAATTAACCAAAAACACGGAAGGTCATAGTTAAGCATTTTTAGGTCATATTATAAGATTTGAGTTTAATGTCATGTTAAGATCATTTTAGGTCATACTTGGTTAGTATGACCTATAAATACACTAACCATGACCTAAAAATGCCCTACACATGATATTATTCTGCGTTTCTGTATTTAAATATGGTTTTGCATAGATCAAAACCCTATATATATATATATATATATATATTATATGGATGTATTCATATCCAAATGCTAAGTATAAGTGAAACACAAAACACATGCAATCCATTGGTTTTGTGATCTAACGGTTAGATTAATGTCACGTGTCATCTAATAATGTAGTTTTTTAGCCTAATAATGTACCTCGGCTAATAATGTAGCATTTTGTTTAAAAATGTACAGTTTTAGTCTAATAATGTAAATTTCTAGTCTAATGTACCTCGGCTAATAATGTAGATTTTTAGTATGATAATGTAACTAATCACAATCATCCAATCTAATGATCCAAGGGTTGTGATTTGTGTTGTGTTTTATACTATATAAGTTGCTGTAAGGACCCATGTAACATCCCAAAAAAAAAAAAATACTTTTATTTTAATATGTCGATTGGAAATTTCATTTATGAAATTTAATTGTTCCTACTTGATTGAGTTGACTATGTGGAATAAATTGTCATGAGTGATTTGGAATAAAGTGTTATTTATATTATTCAATGTGGGTGATTAATTAAGTAAATCATGCATTTTGTTCTAGCCAAATAAAGTGGCTATTTTCGGCCCCCTCCAATTATTGGAAACTATATTCTCTTTCTTGGATTTTATTAATTGTTTTGGGATATTTATCCAAATTAAATCCAATTAAATCTTGTCACGTTTTATTCCCTCACCCCAATTAAATTAAGAGTTGAATAATTTCCTTGTGGAAATTTATTTAATTGTTACCTATTTTATGGGAGTATTTTCCTATAAAGAAATTACCAAATTTAAACCCTATTATTATTTAATTGAGGATTTAAATAATTTCCTTGTGCACCCTACTAATTTTCGCCCCCTCCTTTTATTTCCTACTTGGAGATTTAATTTATTTTGTTCGCTTGTTTATGGAATATACATCGTTTTATTTCCTAAATTGTGAATCTATTTATCTCCAAGTAAATACTAAATAATTTCCTTATTGAATTTATATCCATAATTTTCGAAATACTTGTCTTCCTTTTAATTGTGGGATTTTATTTTATTGGCCTCTGTTTTATTCCTCCACAATTAATTAATTAATGGGATTAAACCTAAGACTATATAATCACCTAAACTAAACCCTAGCCCCCACCTCCCTCATAAAATTTCGTGCCTCTCCTCCCCCTCTCCACATCCTCTCCAAAAACTTCCTCCACCATTGTTCTTGCTTCAATTGGAGTGGATTTTTCAAAAATTTCCGGTGAATCGTGTCAACGTTTGTTTCTACCGTTTGTTTTCTTGATTCAAGAAGGTATAACTAAGTCTTTCTTCTCATCTTCTTCATTGAAACTTCATTCTTGAATCCTACATGCATATAGAGGGTGTAGGATTGATAGATCGAAAATTTAATCGTGGGAAAGTGTGATTTCATAAGAACTTTGATAGTTATGTGTTTTTTTTATTGAATTCATGTGAAGTTGAATTTGAATTAATTGGTGAATAATATGAGTTGTATGCAAATTGTGTATGAGGAACGTGTAAGCATGATATGGTGTTTTCGAGCATGGAAAATCGGTGGTTGTGTTGTGGAAGTTTTAAAAACCCTATTTTCGAATTTGAACCAGAAATCTGTGATGCACGACCAGTGACTTATGATCTGTATTCGACCCATCAAACGAACGAATTTTGCTACGAAACTTTTACTGAGTAAACTTCAAGGTGTTTTCTGTGTCTCGTGTGAATTTCAGGCCGTTTTATCGAAAAATGAATTTTTAATAAATTTTTGAAGTTGACTGTGCAAATCAGCCAGAAACGTGAGTTCTCGCCATTAATGTTTCGTTTTCTGTTTGACTGACCAAATGACCTCCGATCGATGTGATTCTTGAACTATATGAAAACCGAAGTGTCTTCTGTGTTGTGTTAAATTTTCAGCCTTTTTGGGCATCGTATGAATTTATGGTGAATTTCTCAAATGAACTGCGCAATACTGTCAGAAATTGTATGTTCCGACCAGAGAGTTCAATATATGATATGACTGACTAAATGACGTTATTTCAGTGTGAAAATTTTCATGGATGAACTTGAATGTGTCCTCTGTATTGTTACCAAAATTTAGCATCTTTTGAGGTCGGGTGAATTTATGGTGATTTTTACAAAACGGTCGCGCAGTTCTGCCAGTTTTCTGCCTTGATAAAATGACACTTATTTTCAAGTTTAAAAGTATTATATGATGTATGTATGTCCAAGGAACGTGCCTAATGATGTGATCACGGGTGATAAGTTGAAATATATTACGTTGTGTTTTTCCGTCTTTGTGACGAACTTTGGGTTGGGTTAATTGAGAAAAACGATGAGAGAGAGACGATAGGACATGCATAGTAGTATGATTTTTGTGGAAGGCTGACTTGTGTTGTCGTTGACAAGGGTGATTGTGTATTCGTGAACTCGAGGAACGAGAGTTGCCATAAGTTGGATTGTGAATTGTTAAGCGAACGAGGTGGGCTTTCTTTTCAAATCTCTTTATTTTTCCGAAAATACTATGTGGCGTTATAAGGGTGGTTTAACTTGTTATGTCATACCATGGTTTGTTTTGATTGAGATTGTGTGCCTGATGCCTAGTTCGTCTGAGTTTACTCCGTTAGGCTATATGGCTGTGTTGTGAAACGAATTCGGGTCTGAGTAGGGCCGCAAACCCTATCAGGCTGTGTACACTGGTGGGATCGTGAGCCGTCCTTGCTAGTCGGCCGGTCTCGTGGGCGAATAGTGTGGCCACACTTTCGTCGCACATGGAATGATGATTGTGATTGATGGATTGTTGAGAAAGTGGGGAGATTATTTGACTGGCCAGTCTATGAAATGTTTTTGTGTTCTCGTGGTAATTTCTTAATCTCATATAAAAACTCGAGATCACTGATATGGATGACATAACTATATAAAATGTTTTCGGCATGAGCCCATTGAGTACAACAAGTACTCAGCCCTGCAATTTCTTTTAAAATTTTGCAGGTTGAGCAGGATGTTGCGAAGGATGTTGAGCTAGCCTTAGGACGCGTTGTGTCTTCATACATAGGCGTGATCCTTGACTCTCTTTAAACCTTATTTTCTGCTGCTATATTTTAAACTATGTCTCAAGACTTTAATCTTTTCGTACTGTGGTTGAACATGTATGGTTGTGTTAGGTTTTCACCAAGTAATTACGTTATCTTTTGAAAATGGTGTTCTCGTGAATTAAATTAAATGGTCTACTTTAGAAGTTAATTGGTTTTCTTTAAGTTATTTTCTCCGTTTTTTTCTTTTAAAAGTATTTATTATAAGCCTTTTCTAAGTGATAGTAAAATTTTAACCTTAAACTTCTTTAAACTAAAATGTCTTTCTTCCTTTAAGTTAATTAGGATTTTCTTTTAAAAACGTTATCCATGCATGTCGGTCACGATCGCCGCGTTTGTGGTACCCCTAGTATGGGCGGTCATGACAGAGTGGTATCAGAGCTTTGTTCTTTTGCTCTGGTCCGAGAGTCTTCTTTCACTTTGAGTCTAAGTTAGTGAACCCTTTTTGACTGGAAGTGTCACGAAGGCTCAACATCCAAAGCATCAAGCTCAACCAAGGAAAGTATGGTATGTTTTAAGTTGTTGATGAAATGTGTGAACGATGTATAAAATTGACGATATGATGAGGATGTTTTGGGCAAAAGAATGCATGAGCAAGTAATTACGTGATGATGTGATTTTCATGATTGAAATTCGTGAATAAATGATGTGATGACATAAAGAAGTTGAATGTGAGCATGATTGGCATGATGATCTAAACACGTGTATAATGTGAATACAATATCGTGATAGTATGAATATGTGGAATATGACAATATAATTTAAGCACGTGTTGTATGTACGAACATGATATTGGTATGGTATGAGTATGTGAGATATGAGCAAGATTGGCATGATGACCTATGTATGTGTTATGTGTGTGTAAGTGATATGACAAAAGCATATGAGCATAGGATGATGGAGTGCTTTACATGAAGGATGAAGGTTGATGAGTTGTTTTGAGAAAAAAAAAACAATTTAAAAAAAATGTTGTTTCAAACGTATATGTGAAGTGCATGAGTGTTTTGTTTAGAATACAAATGTGTTATGAGTTTTGAAAGATTTGCATGGTTTGATATGTAAAAGAGAAAAATGGAAAAATGATTTTGTGGTTGATGTTTTGTAATATTAATGACTAGTTGTTCTAGTGGAGTTTGATTGAGGAAAAATGTTTATGTTGTGAAAAGTTCTTTCTTTTGGGAAAATTAATTGATCAATGGAAAATATTGTGTTTATGAATTGTTTAAAAAAAAATTAAAATTACCTTTTCATTTGAAAAATTGAGCCATGGAAGTGTGATGTTATGTATGTTATGAGGTGCGAAGTATGATGCGTCATTCTATGGAGTGTTTTATAAGAGTGATGAAAGTTGATGCGAAAGTACGTTTCAGTTTGAGTCAAAACTTTTACCTTAAAATTGAGATGTGGAAAAAAAAAATTTGGAAAGTGTGAAAGTGTAAAGAAATTTTGTTTCAAAAATTTTGAATATAATGTGAAGTTCGAAAGTGTTTTGCTATGGGATGTGAAAATGTGGTGTGTTTATCTTGAGGTATGAATGACGTAAACTGAAGTAGATGATGATCTATGAGATGATGATTTGTGTTGTGAACTTAGAGTACCTAAAATATAAGCCTAGTTGACCGCGCGAATCGTAGTTCTAAGTTGAAAACTTAACAATTGCTTTTCCGAGCAATGAAACGTACGAGAATACGAGAGTTTAGGCAAACGCTTAAGTCAAGGTGCGAGACAAGAAGAACCGATGATAAGAGATATTTTCATGCAACGACGGGCGATCATACTCGCGATTTAAAATAGTATAGTTTAATCTTGCGTAAGTGGAAGCACGAGGGAGATGATCTTCATACCCTTGTAAGGAGCACGAGGATGATAACAATGTCCAACGAGGATAGTCATTATGATATGCAAAGGATTTTATGAAGATATGGATTCCGACTATCATTATTAGCTGCAATGACATGAAGAATCTCAGCATGGAATCCACAGTTCTTAGAGCGACGTTACCAGTTTCGGCTTGCGAAAGATGAACAAGGAGGTGCGACTCTAATAGCTGGAATAAACTATTCTAATCAACAGTTCTTACTTGGATTATAAGAAGTTATCTTTCAGGACCTTTCAAATAGCCGTGAGCCATTGTCTATTTAACAGCTTGTTTCATTCACCCCTTGCAAGTGATGCACATTATTTCTTTTCCTCCATTGAGTCATAACTCACTTTCAATTCTTGGAAAGTGGTGTTGCCTTCATAACTTTGGACAATTGGATTGATTGGTAGTCTTCTTTGACTTATTATTTATACGAACAATATTTTGACTTTGTGAGCCTTTGCTATTGAACTTCATTCCTAAGACTGCTTGCAGTTATGTCCTTCAATACAATCACGTTTCGCAGACATGTTTTCTGTGGGATAATTCTCTTGGAACTTTTGTTCAACTTTTCATTTGGTCACCATGTCTGTGTCAAGTTCTTTCCTACAGAGTGAAATTCTTTTGGTTCAGTTCCACTATATGTACCCTTTCCATAATAGGACCTTTCTTTCTACAAAACAAAGTTAAGGCCTACATTATGTTCCTTGCCTTAACAAACTTAATCCACTTGATTTTTGTTTTCAATAGCCCATTTGACTTTGATTGCCTTTCACAAACTTATGAACCAATTGATGTGATTTTGTCAGTCCATATTATGATTTTCCTTGAACCATGATCAGTACCTCATGCAACTGATCATTTCTTTTTCTCAACCCTTTAAGTCATTATCCATTGATGTGTGGACCTTTCAAATTTGGTCGAATTACTGAATTATCCTTTGGTAGCCTACTATGAGAATTGACATTTATTTGATTTCATCCCATATTGATGACCTATCTTATGTTCTTTCAAGCTTCGTGGGGATGATCACAACCAATTGTTATATTTCAAAATCGATTCATATCCAAGTTAAGACTGTTTGACTAAAGTTTATGTTAGGAGAGTTAAGAGTAGTAGCTCGACTTTTACACGTCATGCCTTGGAGAGCGTTGATATAATTTTGGGAATGTATTGGCTTGCCGAGAACCACACGACTATTCACTGTAAAGGGAGACACATTTCTTTTCAAGCCCCGGGCAAAGAGCCGACCATCTTATATGGGATCTCCATGAACCGACGAACCTCTATAATCTCTGCATTGCAAGCAACCACGATGGTAAGAAAAGGGCGTCCAACGTATCTTGTGTACTTAAACGGAGAGGAAAAGAAGGATTTGAGAGTGGAAGACGTGGCAGTAGTACAAGATTTTCCCGTTGTGTTTCCCGAAGCTTTATCTGGACCGCCATCCGACAGACAATTATAGTTCACTATTGTTTTGGAACCAGGGTCTACGCCAGTATCGAAGGCGCTATACCGAATGGCCCTAAGGAATTGGCCGAGTTGAAGATACAGTTGCAAGAAATGTTAGACTTGGGTTTCATTTGACCCAGTGTGTCACCGTGGGGAGCGCCAATTTTGTTCGTTAAGAAGAAGGATGGGACGATGAGGATGTGCATCGACTATCGTGAGCTCAACAAGATGACCTTGAAGAATAAGTATCCACTGCCAAGGATTGATGACTTATTTGACCAACTTCGAGGAGCGGGCGTATTCTCGAAAATGGATTTGAGATCAGGGTATCATCAACTAAAGGTCCGACGAGAGGATGTGCCTAAGACTGCTTTCCGCACTCGTTATGGCCATTATGAATTCGTCGTGATGCCATTTGGGCTGACCAACGCCCCGGCTGTCTTCATGGACTTGATGAACCGAGTTTTCCATGAGTATCTCGACAAGTTCATGTTAGTCTTCATCGACGATGTTTTAGTATACTCGAAGAACAAGGAGGAGCATGGATGGCATCTACAAACAGTGTTGGAAACGTTGCGAAATGAGAAGCAAAGGTCGAGGTCGTACAGAATTGGAAGTCGCCGAAAACGCCAAGTGAAATCCGCAGTTTCTGGGGATTGGTGGGATATTATCGACGCTTCATCGAAGGATTCTCTAAGATTACGAGACCGATGACGCAACTACTAAAGAAGGGAATCAAGGTGGTTTGGACGCCAGAGTGTGAGGCGAGTTTCCAACTGTTGAAGGAGAAATTGACTACAGCCCTAGTCCTAGCGGTACCAGAACCCGACAAGGACTTCACCGTCTATACGGACGAGTCGAAAGTAGGACTAGGATGCGTGTTGATGCAAGATGGGAAGGTGATAGCATATGCTTCCCGACAGTTGAGACCGAATGAGTTGAATTTTCCGACGCATGATTTGGAGTTAGCAGCAGTGGTGCACGCACTGAAAATTTGGAGACATCATCTCTATGGAGTGAGATGTGAAATCTACACCGATCACAAGAGTCTCAAGTACTTCTTCGAGCAAAAAGAACTAAACGTGCGACAGCGACGTTGGTTAGAGATCGTGAAGGATTATGATTGTGGTATTAATTATCATCCGGGCATGGCGAATGTGGTCGCCGACGCTTTGAGTAGGAAAAACCAACCACAATTGGCTTACTTCCTAATGCAAGAGGAAGCGTTGATTCACGAGTTTGACAAGATGAGATTGGAAATAGTGAAAGCTCCTGAGACGGTAGAAGCAAGATTAGCGACGCTAGTGATTGAGCCAGATTGAGAACCAAGCTCATAGAAGCCCAACGACGTGATGGAAAGTTGGAGGAGTTACGTGCAAAGGTGAGAGCCGAAAAGCTTAATCATTACCGCGAGGAGGCGGATAATGCTTTGACGTTCGATGGACGTTTGTGTGTGCCGAGCGATGAGGCGCTAAAGGAGGAGATTTTGAGTGAAGCGCACGACACGCCTTACACCGCACACCCCGGAAGCACGAAGATGTATCGGGATTTGAAGCAACGGTTTTGGTGGAATGGAATGAAAGGGGACGTAGCGTCAAATGTGGAACGATGTCTAGTATGCCAACAGGTGAAGGCCTTACACCAACGGCCATATGGGAAGTTACAACCTCTTGAGATTCCCGAATGGAAGTGAGAGCATATAGCTATGGATTTCGTGACGGGTTTGCCAAAGTCACAGAAGGGCAACACCGTGATTTGGGTAATCATTGATCGACTTACTAAAAGCGCGCACTTCTTACCGATGAAGATTACTTATGGCGCGGACAAGTTAGCTAAGCTCTACGTGAGCGAGATTGTACGTTTGCCTGGAGTGCCAAAGACCAATGTGTCCGACCACGATACGAAGTTCACATCAAAGTTTTGGATGAGTTTGCAACGAGAATTGGGCACACAACTAAACTTCAGCACTGCTTATCACCCGCAATCGGACGGGCAGTCAGAGAGGACGATTCAAACGCTTGAGGATATGTTGCCAGCCGTTGTCTTAGATCGAGGGGAAAGTTGGGAAACTGTTCTACCGTTGGTTAATTTCGCCTACAACAATAGCTATCAAGCGACGATCGATATGGCTCCATATGAAGTCTTGTATGGCAGGAAGTGTCAATCCCCACTTTATTGGGATGAAGTTAGCGAGAGGAAGATGTTAGGACCCGACGCTATAAAGGAGATGACCGAAATTGTGCATCATATCCGCGCAAGGATCAAGGAAGCCCAAGATAGGCAGAAGTCGTATGCTGACGTGCGTCGAACGGAAATCAAATTCGACGTTGGTGACAAAGTGTTCCTGAAAGTATCCCCGACGAGAGGAGTTGTGAGACTTGGAGTGAAGGGCAAGCTGAAACCGCGTTTTGTAGGGCCGTACGAGATTATCGATGAAGTATGTCCTGTAGCGTACCGTTTGGCGTTACCTCCCAGTTTTGGGAATGTGCACAACGTGTTCCATATGTCGCAGTTGCGCAAGTACGTGTTCAATCCCAACCATGTGATTCATCAAGAGGAGGTGATCCTTACCCCCGACATGAACTACGAGGAAAGGCCAGAGGCAATCTTAGATCGGAAGGTGCAATAGTTGCGAAACAAGTCAGTAGCATCCGTGAAAGTATGGTGGAAACACCATGGTTCCGAGGAAGCCACGTGGGAGTTAGAAGAAAGTATGAAAGAAAAATACCCCGAGTTGTTTATGTGAGACGGTCAAAATTTCGGGACGAAATTTCTGTTAAGAGAGGAAGGATGTAACATCCCAAAAAAAAAAAAAAATACTTTTATTTTAATATGTCGATTGGAAATTTCATTTATGAAATTTAATTGTTCCTACTTGATTGAGTTGACTATGTGGAATAAAGTGTTATTTATTTTATTCAATGTGGGTGATTAATTAAGTAACTCATGCATTTTGTTCTAGCCAAATAAAGTGACTATTTTCGGCCCCCTCCAATTATTGGAAACTATATTCTCTTTCTTGGATTTTATTAATTGTTTTGGGATATTTATCCAAATTAAATCCAATTAAATCTTGTCACATTTTATTCCCTCACCCCAATTAAATTAAGAGTTGAATAATTTCCTTGTGGAAATTTATTTAATTGTTACCTATTTTATGGGAGTATTTTCCTATAAAGAAATTACCAAATTTAAACCCTATTATTATTTAATTGAGGATTTAAATAATTTCCTTGTGCACCCTACTAATTTTCGCCCCCTCCTTTTATTTCCTACTTGGAGATTTAATTTATTTTGTTCCCTTGTTTATGGAATATACATCGTTTTATTTCCTAAATTGTGAATCTATTTATCTCCAAGTAAATACTAAATAATTTCCTTATTGAATTTATATCCACAATTTTCGAAATACTTGTCTTCCTTTTAATTGTGGGATTTTATTTTATTGGCCTCTGTTTTATTCCTCCACAATTAATTAATTAATGGGATTAAACCTAGGACTATATAATCACCTAAACTAAACCCTAGCCCCCACCTCCCTCATAAAATTTCGTGCCTCTCCTCCCCCTCTCCACATCCTCTCCAAAAACTTCCTCCACCATTGTTCTTGCTTCAATTGGAGTGGATTTTTCAAAAATTTCCGGTGAATCGTGTCAACGTTTGTTTCTACCGTTTGTTTTCTTGATTCAAGAAGGTATAACTAAGTCTTTCTTCTCATCTTCTTCATTGAAACTTCATTCTTGAATCATACATGCATATAGAGGGTGTAGGATTGATAGATCGAAAATTTAATCGTGGGAAAGTGTGATTTCATAAGAACTTTGATAGTTATGTGTTTTTTTTATTGAATTCATGTGAAGTTGAATTTGAATTAATTGGTGAATAATATGAGTTGTATGCAAATTGTGTATGAGGAACGTGTAAGCATGATTTGGTGTTTTCGAGCATGGAAAATCGGTGGTTGTGTTGTGGAAGTTTTAAAAACCCTATTTTCGAATTTGAACCAGAAATCTGTGATGCACGACCAGTGACTTATGATCTGTATTCGACCCATCAAACGAACGAATTTTGCTACGAAACTTTTACTGAGTAAACTTCAAGGTGTTTTCTGTGTCTCGTGTGAATTTCAGACCGTTTTATAGAAAAATGAATTTTTAATAAATTTTTGAAGTTGACTGCGCAAATCTGCCAGAAACGTGAGTTCTCACCATGAATGTTTCGTTTTCTGTTTGACTGACCAAATGACCTCCGATCGATGTGATTCTTGAACTATACGAAAACCGAAGTGTCTTCTGTGTTGTGTTAAATTTTCAGCCTTTTTGGGCATCGTATGAATTTATGGTGAATTTCTCAAATGAACTGCGCAATACTGTCAGAAATTGTATGTTCCGACCAGAGAGTTCAATATATGATATGACTGACTAAATGACGTGATTTCAGTGTGAAAATTTTCATGGATGAACTTGAATGTGTCTTCTGTATTGTTACCAAAATTTAGCATCTTTTGAGGTCGGGTGAATTTATGGTGATTTTTACAAAACGGTCGCGCAGTTCTGCCAGTTTTCTGCCTTGATAAAATGACACTTATTTTCAAGTTTAAAAGTATTATATGATGTATGTATGTCCAAGGAACGTGCCTAATGATGTGATCACGGGTGATAAGTTGAAATATATTACGGTGTGTTTTTCCGTCTTTGTGACGAACTTTGGGTTGGGTTAATTGAGAAAAATGATGAGAGAGAAACGATAGGACATGCATAGTAGTATGATTTTTGTGGAAGGCTGACTTGTGTTGTCGTTGACAAGGGTGATTGTGTATTCGTGAACTCGAGGAACGAGAGTTGCCATAAGTTGGATTGTGAATTGTTAAGCGAACGAGGTGGACTTTCTTTTCAAATCTCTTTATTTTTCCGAAAATACTATGTGGCGTTATAAGGGTGGTTTAACTTGTTATGTCATACCATGGTTTGTTTTGATTGAGATTGTGTGTCTGATGCCTAGTTCGTCTGAGTTTACTCCGTTAGGCTATATGGCTGTGTTGTGAAACGAATTCGGGTCTGAGTAGGGCCGCAAACCCTATCAGGCTGTGTACACTGGTGGGATCGTGAGCCGTCCTTGCTAGTCGGCCGGTCTCGTGGGCGAATAGTGTGGCCACACTTTCGTCGCACATGGAATGATGATTGTGATTGATGGATTGTTGAGAAAGTGGGGAGATTATTTGACTGGCCAGTCTATGAAATGTTTTTGTGTTCTCGTGGTAATTTCTTAATCTCATATAAAAACTCGAGATCACTGATATGGATGACATAACTATATAAAATGTTTTCGGCATGAGCCCATTGAGTACAACAAGTACTCAGCCCTGCAATTTCTTTTAAAATTTTGCAGGTTGAGCAGGATGTTGCGAAGGATGTTGAGCTAGCCTAAGGACGCGTTGTGTCTTCATACATAGGCGTGATCCTTTACTCTCTTTAAACCTTATTTTCTGCTGCTATATTTTAAACTATGTCTCAAGACTTTAATTTTTTCGTACTGTGGTTGAACATGTATGGTTGTGTTAGGTTTTCACCAAGTAATTACGTTATCTTTTGAAAATGGTGTTCTCGTGAATTAAATTAAATGGTCTACTTTAGAAGTTAATTGGTTTTCTTTAAGTTATTTTCTCCGTTTTTTTCTTTTAAAAGTATTTATTATAAGCCTTTTCTAAGTGATAGTAAAATTTTAACCTTAAACTTCTTTAAACTAAAATGTCTTTCTTCCTTTAAGTTAATTAGGATTTTCTTTTAAAAACGTTATCCATGCATGTCGGTCACGATCGCCGCGTTTGTGGTACCCCTAGTATGGGCGGTCGTGACAACCCTAGCACACCCCATTATATATAGGTATATATATATATAGATTGCAGTAATTACTCCTATTTAAATCCTCCAATAAAAAAAAATCACCAAATATTCTATTACTACTCACAGTTTTATGTTCGTCAACTTAATACTAATTTAAAAATATTAATAATCACAGATAAATTTAGTTTAACATCCATAGTCATTCTAAATCATATTTCTTGTACCAAATCTTATAAATAAAACTCATTAACCTTATCAACTAAATTTCTTTAATCTCAATTATTTGCAATCGTTAGAATATGCTTCAATCATCAATTCTAGTCTCATTTCTATGGTTAATCCACTCACATAATCACACTTGGTTATTAGTCATTACCATATTCAATTCCTTACTCAAAAAAACATCTTTCACTTCAATATTCCAATCAATTTTCCAAAATATATCAAATGACCATTATAAATTCTAATAAATTTATTTTAGTCACTAAATAAGATATATTATTCATTTTTAACAACAATTTGACCAATTAAGATCCATGGATTAATGCACTGAGATAGTTTAGGGTTCATACCCAAAATCATACATAGGTTCAACTCAATTTAGTTCAATGGAAAAACTTATGTTTCCGACGTCTACGGACAAGGATTGATAGATTAACTCAAAACGTAACACACACCTTATTTGACAACCAACGAGGTCAGAAAATTTTTACCTCATAACCTATCATAAGTTTCAAATAAAAGAAAAATAGGATAAAAGAGAGCCCTACCTTGATAACCTTACGTTGGTTCGACTGGTTCAAAGCGTCAACATAAATTAAGTGAAACTTTCATAGATTGCAACTTCTTCTTCCTCCTTTGATTACTAATTGGTTGATTCCCCAAAGTGGGGTGAATAGTAGGCTAGTAGCTATATTTGATTTTATAGCATGAGCCACATTATTTAATTAATTATGAATAGTAAATGACAAATGACACTATTTTGATCATTCATATTCTTTCTAGATGATTCCATGTATAATTGTCTTGATTGTAGTAAAAAAAAATTACAAACCTAAAACAATCGTGCCTCTCGAAGAGTTTTGGAGATAAAAATATACATAGCATCTTTTATGCAAAATGACCATTTCTCCCTTTTATTGTATAAGCTATATAATTTCTGATTTAATTCTATTTTCTTGCTCAATCTTACTGACGTGATACTTGTGTAACCCCAATTCTATATAAAATAACATTCAGTGTTGTGCACAAATTATAAAAATTTCAGCCTAAATTGACAAATTTGTGTAGAAAGGAATTTTCCAACTAAACCCTGATTTGGGGTGTTACAATTATGTCTTGAACTAGTCATTTCAGCACAACTTTTTCGAAGCGGATTGCTATTTGTTCAACAATCGTTGGCCGCCAGCGGTCCGCTGGGCGAGTCGAATGCTCCAGATTTTCATCTTCGAGTTTTAGCTATCTTTTTAGGCTCAAATTTGCACATTTCTCACAAAACACGTCAAAATACCAAAATAGATAAAATATGTAATTATTGGACATGTAATGCAACATTGATACTCAAAATGGACCAAATAAAGGCCCTAAAATAGTGCAAAAACCGAGCATATCAAAGAGTATGACTCCCATTTCGTTAATATTTTCAATTCACTTTCTATTAACATTTTAAAAATTCGTGGTGGATAAAGTGTGACTTTTAATAGCTAACGTAGGGAGTAGGATTTTCTTGGGGCAGCTTTTTCAAGATTTCATAGTTATGAGTTAATAAAATATGTAGATTCATATTGATTGTTGTTATTAAAAGCATGGAAAAAGAGAAAATGAAATATAGAGATATATAGTAGGAGGATAGAAATTTATTTTGGCAAACATGAAAGTAAAACACGCAGTCCCAAGTTAATAGTAGATCAATTGTCATTGTTGCGGCTATAGTTGATCAATTGTCATTGTTGCGGAGCAAATACTTAGCACAGAGCAGCATGAGGCCAATGTATGGTTTAATGGAAGCGATTTCAACATTAGCTGCAGCTTCTTCTTTGAGCTCGTACTCGATCGTAGATCGAGTTATACACTGCTTCTCGTTTCCCTCCACCTCTATCACATTGAATCTCATACGATACAGCGTGAACCCTAGATCCAGAAATCCACCTTCCACAACCTATGCCTCCTTCACACGCTTCTCGTTATCCACCACCATGAATTTCTCCTTGAACGACTTCATTCCCCCTCCCATCCTAGTTTTTAGTTTTAGCTTAGTTTAGTTAACTTTCGTTCCAGTGCTTAGCTAGCTTAGTTTAGAATTTTAGTGAAGCGTAAGTGATTCAGTGCGACAGAGGCTTCAGTTCAGTCCGGTGCTGTTTCCAGTTTCCGACCGAGAATCGCTCGGCCTTTATTCGCTTTATGTTCTTTCAATTTCGTAGCTAGTTTTCACTTTATATTTCGCTTTGGACGAGATCTATTCTGGAATCAAAGTTCTTTTGTTTTCGGATCTTCAAGTTCACTGTCACAGTTTAATTTCTCGCCTTTAAATATTGTTCCTAGTGCCTAGTTATAATGAATGTTAAAATGATTTACTGTTCCGTGGTTTAATCAAGTAGTTAGTTTAAATTCTGCCTAGCATAAATCCAGTAGTTAAAACAAACTCCCAAGTTAAAGCGTGGCCGCAGCCAAACCCCTGTTCACTAAACACACACTCGCATCACATTTTTCTCTGTGGGATCGACCCCGATTCTTGCCGCTTTACTGTTAAAGTAGTGCGAGTCTTTGGGAGTTATAAATATTTTCTTTGCGTGAGTCGGTTTGAGGATTGACTTGATCAAGTAGTAACGACAATTTGCTCACTGATCCACCGGGTTCGGTTATCTTCCATATAACCTTGATTAATCTGATCCGTCGTTCCGAGCCTCACCAAAGAACAAAGTAATAGTTTGATCGTTTACACGTGAATTTAATAGTTTGGTTGCAAAATAGAACAAATTAATAGTTTGATAATTTACATGTGAATTGTAAAGTCGGTATGCAAAAACTATAATTTGATGAAAATTTATAAATATATAGGCAAATTATTCTATAATAATATGCACTGACACGAAAATTTGTCGGCAAATTCTGATTTGGGGTGTTACAATTATGTCTTGAACTAGTCTTTTCAGCACAACTTTCTCGAAGCAGACCGCGGCTTGTTCAGCGGTCGTTGGCCGCCAGCGGTCCGCTGGGCGGGTTGAATGCTCCAGATTTTCATCTTCGACTTTTAGCTATCTTTTTAGGCTCAAATTTATGCATTTCTCACAAAACACGTCAAAATACCAAGAGGAGACTGCTGTAGAGCTTCCACGCTTCGGTTGCCGGTACGTCAACCGTCATCTCAGCGAACATTGTTCCGTACATCTTGGATTTATGATTGTGGCGGATGAGATGTCTATGCACTACAAAGATGAGTTGAGATTGAGAGGGTTATTATTTATAAAATAAGGGTGTGGTTGAATTGGTAAATAGGGGCATTCATAGTGCATTTAATGGCCCAATGTAGAATTTGATTTGTTGGTTAAATTTTCTCTGTGACTCGTTTAATGGGCAAGGGCCCGTTGAATTAAGGCTGAAAATGACTGTTTTATTATCATGAAAAATTCAGTGATATTAATATATGCAACACTATTTCAATCTTAAATTACATAGAATTTACTAATAGAGCCCACATCGGTAGAAATATAAAAATCATCTTTATTAGCTTTGAAACATCACTTGAAATGACTAGTTCAAGACAAAATTGATCTATGTCTGTAGGTGAAATAATTATGCGACAAATTCAACCATCACACTAATAAAAATATGAAACATCTACGTCACTAATAATTCTACTGGTGGATAACTTCGACCTGAGCTCGATTAGGATGGTTATGCCAGGGGCGGCGCCGCTAGGAAGGAGCTGGAAGCGGCTCTGCTCAGCAGTGTGTCGCATGTGGTTTTTGGACAGGTGAAAAGTGAAAAATAACTATTATACTTAACTTCAATTTTCATGTCCTTCAAATGATTATTTAATACCAGAAACACTAAATTCAATTCAATTACTCCCTATATTTGTGTTGAGATTATAAGAATCATACTACTTATTGAAGTTAGGTCAGAATCTCTACACAAATATAGGGAGTAATTAAATTGAATTTAGTATTTCCGGTATTAAATGATCATTTAAAGGATATGAAAAATGAAGTTAGGTATATAAGTTATTTTTCACTTTTCACCTGTCCAAAACCGTCTGCGACTATCCACCAGCGGAATTATTATTGACATAGATGTTTCATATTTTTATTAGTGTGATGTGATGGTAAAACGTGTCGCAGAATTATTTCACCTACGGACATAGATCAATTATTGTAACACCCCATATATAGTATTTACATTCACATACACACACACCTATATATATATAGTTGTGATCAATGTCAAACCAATTTTAAAGACCGAACTAGAGACCAAATTAGGGCCATTAGATCTAGTTCTTTGATGAGATGTACTGCTGTGTAAATTTTTTTCGGTCTTCATTACAAGCCCATTTTTTTCATTGTATTAGGTTTATTACTTCACTCCGTACATAATACCTTGAAACTACAACATGTTTTTACTTGCTTTCAGTAGGTTTTGAAATGATTCAACATATGCTTCATTTGAAGTCATTGACCTAGACTTTTACTTTATTCACTTTAAAAAATGCAATTTATTCAAGTGGGTTTATTACTTCATTTATAAACGTTATTACTTCATTGGATAAGGTTTTTACTTCATTCCAATAGGACTTCAAATGCTTCTACATATACTTCGTTCAAATAATTTATTACATCATTCCATGTGTTTATTACACCATATCAGCGCTGTGGCAGTGCTGATAGACATTGTGAAGAGAAAGAATGGTATGCGACGGCGAAACCACATTTACGTACTGGAATGAAGTAATAATCCTATTGGAATGAAGTAAAAACATACTGGAATGAAGTAATATATTCTGGAATGAAGTAATATATTCTGGAATGAAGTTAAATCTTCCTAACATGTTAGTATGACTTATTTGCCTTCAGATGAATTAAAATAGGCTCGTGATGAAGGCGAAAATAATTTATAAATTTGTGTATCTCCTTCATGAAACACTAGATCTTAAAACCCTAATTTAGTATGGTTCTGCGGTTCGGTCTTTAAGACTGGATTTGTGAATAATGGGACTCTATCCTTATATATATATATATATATATATATATATATATATATATATTGGGGAGCATTAGGGTCCTATTGCCCCCTTAGTGTCTATTTCCTTCTTAATATCAACCATTAGATTAGTATGATGGACGGACTAGATGAAGCCTCACAAAATTATCCCGTGTTGCATTATTAGGTTCATTCTGTGCATTATATGGGTAAAATTGTAAAACAACCATGAATTAAAATGGAAGGAGCGAGATTTTCATAGACCTTCCATCTACTCACTCTCTCTCTCACTCCAACCGTCTCACTCCTCAAACCCACGATTCAACATACTCTCCCCCAATTCCCACTCATTTCCAAACCCTAGCCGCCACTACCAGCCACCAAAATCAAACCCAAAAGTTGATTTTCGTCATTTTTTCAAGCCTCCGACGCAGTTTCACTGTCGAAAATGTACTCCCTTGGCGCGCGACTTCCGGTTCAAGTAGACATCAAGGTAGGGTTTTTATGCTTCAATTTGTTATTAATAGCCGATTATCACCGACGACACCACTGTTAAGTGGCGATTATCACCGACGACACACCACCTAATCATAGATTCATTGTTTTCTACCAAATAGTTTCAAGTTTTTCGCACTTGTTTTGGTCAATTTTTCATAAATTGTAAAATTGTGTTCATTTGTGCTAGGGTTCTGTTCATTATTGAAGTTTGTAGTTAATAACTGGTTTACAATTGTGTATTGGGCGATTTTAGAGAGAAGATTGTATCCCGATTTGATTTTTGGTTTGTGTCACAGATCCAGTATGACGAAACGAGGAAGGCCCTTCAGAAGCCAACCAACCCAGACTGCAGGTAATTTTTGGGTGATTTTGGACAGCTTATAATTAAATGTATCTTGTATTTATTCGTGCATTGTATGATGCAATGTGTACATTATTGTATGAATTGTTGTGCATTATGTTTTTGTTTGAAACTATATAAATCAGTTTGATAAAAAGCCTGTAAATGAGTGAATGTTGTTATCATCTGTGCATTATTTGATCCTATTTGTTCAGTACTGTAGGGAGTTGTTAACAAAATTTGTTATTGGTTTAATATTCGTTTGTGCATTACTTGGTATATATTATGGATTTTGGTTTAGTGAATGTTATATTATGTCGTGCATTAGTTGCTGAAATGTATACATTATTGTATGTAGTTCTGTGCATTATTTTTTAGATTGAAGCTACATCCATCTGATTAAGTCAGATGCTATATGTACATTATTATTTTCATTTGTGCATTATTTGTTGCTATATGTACATTATTGTAGGGACTGGTGTACATTATGATTTTAGTTTTAATTCAGGTGCATTATTTGATTATCATTGTACATTATACAATTAGTGTTGTGAATTAATGCGATACATTAATGCACAAATGCGATACATTAATTCATTGGTGCATTATTTGATTACATTTGTACATTATACAGTTAGTGTTGTGCATTAATGCGATACATTACTGATTTTTGGACAGCAGCGAAGCAGCCAAGGTTGGATATTGACGAATTAGTGGATGATGTTCTTCCACTTGCAATTGCCCAAAAGTTCAGGGAGAGATTGGCTGAACAGCAAGGGGCCTAGGCTAGTACGTCTCATGAAGACGCAGAGAAGAGAAAGTCGAGGGGAAAGAAAGTCGACCACCTCTACTGTCGACAGACCCCCACCGAGTTCATTACCTGTATAAAAAGCATAACTCCACGGCAGAAGGAAGCCGTGAATGAACTGGATTGATCATACGGATAATCATTGGAAACGCTATTTATATTACTTTTAACACTATGTTTTTTTTTGGATAACTCATTGTGGTTGAGAAAAAACGACTTGTTGCCATGTCTGTTTTGATCCATACATAGTATGCGGAACTTCTTGCTAACAGAAGCATATTTTGGTACTAGTGTCTGATGTCGTAAACACAACATATATAATGGATGTAATCAACCGAGTAATGGCAATGTACTGCTTAATAATGTAAAAAAGAGAGAATAACGTAAGAGAGAGAATAACGTAGAAGAGAGTCTTATCTACATTATTCTCTATCTTACTTTACCCTTTCTTCATTAATTATTTATTACTCCCTCCGTCCGTGAAACGTTTTCCAGTTTTTCCATTTTGGTCCGTCCGTGAAATGTTGTTCACTTTGCTATTATTTTACTTTTTGGTAAATGGTTCTCATATTCCACTAACTAATTACACTCACATTCTTTTATAAATTCAATATATAAATATGGCACCTACATTCCACTAACTTCTTTCACTCACTTTTCTTTACATTTCTCAAAACACGTGCCGAGTCAAACATGGACAACATTTTGCGGACGGAGGAAGTATCATTTGTTCAAAACGAGTGCAGAAAATGAAATGTGACAAAATTTCAGGGACGGAGGGAGTAGTAAAAATATGTATAAAAAAATATGGGTATGTGATAAGTTTATTAAAAATATGTACCCGGTATTGAGGTTATTTTCATCCAAAAAACTTGAAAATAGTAAAAAAATATTTCGATTGATATTAACTCATGGTTGACTGACTTCAAATGATATTTTTAAAGTTCACGGATCTAAAATGATACATTGACAAAGTTCGTGGACTAAAAACAATATTCCTTCTACTCTATAATAGGCGGGGGTATTTTCTTCAGCAACCATTTAATTAAAAAACAAATATTAACACCTAAAGCCCCTAACCAGCCGCAATTCTCCAACACTGAACACTTGAAAAAAGATCCAATTACGTGGGCCCACCAGGCCATAAGGGAAACTGAACGAGTCTCAGTTTGTATTTTCTTTTATGACTTTAGGTTATGGCTGGCAAAATTTATTGTATTTATAGGTCATTAGGTATTAAGTTCACTACATTTGACTAATTCACTCACAACATTTGTAAAGTTGTTTTCAATACTTTCAATTTTTCGTAAAAATGCGACAAAATATTAGACTTATAATTTATTTAGTTTGACTAAAGTTTAAATTTTGTCTCGCATATTTATTTAAAAAGATATTTTGATCCACTGTTGAAAGATTTTGTCCATTAGGTAGAGTACTTGTATTTTAAAGTCTAAAATTAGGCTTGTATATTAAAAAAACATATTTTGTCCTATACATTAATAAATTTTGTCAATTAGATAGAGTACTTGTATTTTAAAGTCTAAAATTAGGCTCCTATATTAAAAAAACATTTTTATCCTATACATTAATAATTAGTAGAGTACTTGTATTTTAAAGTCCAAAATTAGGCTCGTATATTAAAAAAACATATTTTGTCCAATACATTAATAGATTTTGTCAATTAGGTAGAGTACTTTTATTTTAAAGTCTAAAATTAGGCTCGTATATTAAAAAACATATTTTATCCTATACATTAATAATTAGTAGTGTACTTGTATTTTAAAGTCCGAAATTAGGCTCGTATATTAAAAAAACATATTTTGTCCTATAGAATAATAATCAATTAAGTGTCTTCGCTTCTGGTCCTAACCTATATATTTCAATTCATATTTAACATGTTAATCAAGTCAATCCATATTTAACTCATTCATCAAGTCAAAATGAGATTAATTAACCATTAGTTATTAACAAAATTAGTATTTTAATATGGCCAAGACATATAACCATATCTAGGAATGAACGGCGATTGGGGTCGAGGGGGGCTGACCGACCCCACCGCCGGCCCATGAATACCGCCAGAATCAAGCTTATGTCGTTGTGCTTCAAGTCTTCGACCCAACGATGTAGAAAGAATAACAGATATGCAACGGCTAATGAAAAGGAGAGTGTTAATCAATGATCAATTGAGAATTTATACTATATTTATTGGAGGCTATGAAGAAACTACACGTTTTGGCTTAATAAAGTGTTTATTTAGGCGCTATAAAGTTATTTATGAAGGTATTAAGACACTAAATGTTCTAGTGTATTTTTTTTCATAGTCATAACAAAATTACATCACTTTATATGTGTTCATGGATTAATGTGAAAATCACATTTTATGTGAGAATCGAGAATAATATTTTGATTGTATAAACTTGGATAATTCACGGTAAAAATTAACCGTATGAAAATAATATATTTATTCGTGACTAGTGGGATTTTAATGCATATCTTTCACTTAATTTAATATATAAAAACGCCAAACTATAAACAAAGTTTAAGAAACAAAAGAAAAATATAAGTAGGCCGGGTTGAATTTAATATACATCACATTTATTATAAATCCCTTCTATGGATGTAACACCCACTTTTTTTTTCTAACTTGTGGAAAATTGTCTCTTTAGTGTTGTTATTCGTATCTAATCTCTTTTACCTCGCGTTGTGATCGAGTGATATGTTTAAAGTAAGTATCATGTCGTCAGCTGAATGAAGTTCTTTTAGCATTGAAGAACTAATAGCTAGTTGAGAGGTTCTTTCTACAAATAAAAGTCCAAAAGTGTTTTTACAACGAGTTCGATGCTAGAATAAAATAAGAACACGATTTCGGACATCACAAGAGTCGTGCCGGGACGGACTCGCGCCGGGCAGCCGTGCCGAGTGCCGGACAGCCCCGGGACAACCGTCTTCCGTCCTCCAGGTCTTGCTCGATCACCACATTTTATTTACTCCCGATACCTACACGAAAGGATAGACCACGTGTCAAATCCACTTTCGACATCAAATCAAGACGAAAAGTTTGACAAGAACCGCATCACATCAAGCACGTTTTCTAAACGACGGTTCGCGTTCTACGAACGACGGTTCAACTCCAAACGAAATTTCACGTTTTCCAAATGACGGTTCACGTTCTACGAACGACGGTTCAACTCCAAACGAAATTTCAAGTTTTCCAAACGACGGACGCATTTATTAGTCGTCGTTTCGAAATGACAAGATGGGAGTTTTTGTCTTTTGTGAAAAATGTAATTTTCATTCCATGCTTTTGTTTCTCTTTTGTCTCTCTATATATAACTTCCATCCACTCCAAATTCTTTTACTTCACCAACAAAGAGCTACCATCAAGATTTTCGCCCCCTCTTCATCCTCTCCAAAATTTCTTCCAATCCTTGTTCTTGCATCCATTGGAGTTTGATTTTCAAGAGTTCCCGACGAATCGCATCAATCTTTGCTTCTACCGCTTGGTTTTCGATTCAAGAAGGTATAATTGAATCTTTTCCTCATCTTCTCCATTGAAACCTTGTTCTTGATTCCTTCATGCATATAGTGAGTGTAGGAATCTTAGATCGCATAATTAATCGATGGAAATTTGTGTTTGTATGAGAACAATTGTGAATATGCGATTTTGAATGAATATGTGTGAAGTTTGAATGAATCATTGGTGAATGATGTGTGAATATATGAGAACATGATTGTGAGAACCTTTTGAAGCATGATTGTGTGTTGGAAGCATGAAAATTTGTGTTTGGATGAATGAGGAAGAAACCCTGATCTCGAAATTTTGAAGCCTGAAAACTGTGGTGTTCGGACAGTAGATTCCGACGTGTGTTTGACCAATCAAAAGATCTAATTTTGACACTAAATTTTAACTGAGTAAACTTCAAGGTGTTATCTGTGTTTTGTGTGAATTTCAGACCATTTTGACGAAAGATGAATTTTTAACAAATTGTTGAAGTTGACTGCGCAATTCTGCCAGAAACTTGTATTCTCGCCCAGAAAGTTTCGTTTTCTATTTGACCGACCAAATGGCCTTATCTTGACGTGAATTTTTGACTGTATGTAATTTGAAGTTTCTTCTATGTTTTGTGAAAATTTCAGCCTCATTGAACATCGGATGAAGTTTTGGTAAATTTTTCATTCGAACCGCGCAGTACTGCCAGAATTTTTATGTTCCGACCAGATGGTTGCATTGTTGTTTTGACTGACCAAATGATATGATTTCGGTGTGAAATTTTAACTGGATGAACTTGAATGTGTCTATTGTGTTGTGACCAAATTTTAGCTTCATATGAGGTCGGATGGATTTTTGGTGATTTTACAAACCAATTGCGCAGTTCTGCCCGATTCGTGGTTATGTGGAAATATCACTTGTTGCCAAGTTGAGTGAATTATATGATGCATGTATTTTTTAGGAATGTATCCTATGACGTGATTATGTGTGGCACGTTGAGAAATATTATGGCATGTTTTCCTTATGTTGATTAATGTTGGGATGGGTAATTTAAGAGAATGATAAAAGGAACGATAGGACATGCATGATAATGTGAATTGATGGAAGGCTGATTTGTATTGTGGTTTGGCAAGGGTTATTGTGTGTACGTGAGCACAAGGAACGAGGGTTTTCCTTAAGTGGATATTGAATTGTTTAAGCAAACGAGGTGGGCTTTCGAATTGAGTATTTTTAAGACTTTCTCTTTAAAGTATGTTTACAGTTTTTATGAAAAGTATTTATATGTGCTTTCTAATTAAGATATGATGTTAAGTGCGAGCTTGCTATTTAATGTGAAGTATTATGATAAGTGTTATTTGCTTGGTGTTATTATATGTCGTTAGGTGTTGCATTACGAGTGCTTATGAAGTGTGGCTTTTGTTGAGTTTGAAAGTTATGTGTTCGGCTTTTGATGACATAAAAATGATTTACATTTCAAAAATGTGTTATGAAAAAGAAATAAAGTTGAAAAGGTTATGTCAAGCCATATTTTGTTTTGAAACTATGCCTATCTGACTGCAACGATGAATGTAATGGATTGATGGGTGACCGTGGGAGGTAACCGCTTCCCCGACACTTGAATGGAATGGATTGATGGGTGACCATGGGAGGTAACCACTTCCCCGGCACTTGAATGGAATAGATTGATGGGTGACCGTAACCACTTCCCCGGCACTTGAATGTTAAGATATGATGAATGATGAAAGGAACGATGAATGATGAATGGATTGATGAATGAACAAGAGATAGTGAAATCGGGTTTGTCAGATACGGCATATGTTCCAGGAAAATAGATCGAAAAATCGCTTTTGAAAAAGGAAAAGAAAAATGTTTAGTGTTCTCGGACTTTTCCTAAACCCCGAGTTCACTCAAAGAGTGGCTTGACAAAATCAGTTGTTATGAAAATATATTTCGGCATGTGTCCACTGAGTACACAAAGTACTCAGCCCTGCATATGTTTTAAAAATGTGTCGGTTGAGCAGTGATGACGGCGGGCGATGTTGAGCATAGACGATGAAGATCCTTCGATAGAATAGTACTCGGATGCGACGTGTCTCCATACACGACGTTATCTGCTCTTGACTCTTCCACTGCAGTGCAAAAGTCGAGTTTGCACTCTTTGTATCGTGCACTCTGATATATAATATGTGAGTTATTTCGGTTCAAGCTTCAGTTGTGCCACAGTTTCCCCTTTCTTCCCCGCTTCTTTTATCCTCCCCTAATCGCGATCAACCGTATTTTCTATCCTTAGAAAATGTGGTCGTGACAATGGATGTGCCTCTCTCCTATTACACTGGAATTCTTGGTAAATTTGTTTGTCAAATTAGCCGCCGTATGTATCGTATCAGTGCATATTATTGTAGGATAATTTGCCTATAAATTTAAAAATTTTCATCAAAATATAGTTTTTGCATACAGACTTTACAATTCATATGTAAATTATCAAACTATTAATTTGTTCTATTTTGCAACCAAACTATTAAATTCACATGTAAACGATCAAAATATTAATTTGTTCTGATTTTGCAACCAAACTACTGATTCGATTTGATTTTACATTTTAACTATTAAATGTGACATCAACCAAAATAATGTTAAATTTTATAGTTAAATAATTCATTGGTTGAATTATGGTTATAGAATTATATCAAACCATTTTAAACTCTAAATCTTAATCGGAAGCAAAATCAGAATAAATCAATTGTGAAATACGTGTTTTAAAATGTTAACAATAGTAACACATAACCACATCATACACGCATCGCTAACAAAAGTATTAGACTTAAGTAATAATCTTTAAATGAAATTTTCTGCGTCTATAACTGCATATTTTGACGATCATTTTGTGAAGGTACGGCCGGTATCACTGCATATGTTGGATTTTATGAGATTTGCTCTCCAAAAAAGGGTGAACACGTCTTTATATCGGCTGCATCAGGAGTTGTAGGTTAGCATGTTGGCCAATTTGCTAAGCTATTTAGGTGTTATGTCGTTGGAAGCGCAGGATCACAACATAATGTCTTTTAATTATTGTTTTAAATTAATTTATAAAAATCCATTCACCAACTTCTTTTTCAATTTGAATTTGCATAAATGGTTGGTGATTAAATGAATATGGAATATAATAGTAATAATTAACATAAATAACCATAATGTCAAAAGTCAACTCTAATTCAAGGTTTAAAATATTCAATAAGCATTATCTTTAATAAAAAATATTAATAAAAATAACCTCAGCAATTATCTTAATACTGAAGCAGCAATTTTCTTTTTGGGGCTGTAATTACTTTATATTTTTTAGAGTTAATTTATTTATATATATTACTTTGTTCAAGGTTGACCTTTTGAAGAACATATTGGGGTTTGATGATGCATTCAACTACAATGAAGAATCGTACCTGAATGAAGTCATAAAGAGGTATATATATAAAGTGACAAAATTAATTAATTTCTTTTACATATATAATTAACTGATCTAACCATATAGATTATGGGCCAACAAGATATTGGGTCAGGTCGGGCCGGTCCAATCCAAAGATATATATACATGTAGCCCATATGGCCATGGCTAGTCACATAAACCGCCGGTTCCGTTTCATGAACCGGCGGGCACGAACCGGCGGTTAACCGTCGGGCCGGTTCGGTTTGTGCATGTCTACCAGCAGGTCTGAAAAGATGCTCATCATGCATCGTTGAAAAGTGTCTGGCGCATTGCACAGTACAAACGACATCCTCCTATATGCGTACGTCCCAAAGGGGCACGTAAATGTAGTCCTCTCTTGATCTTCCGGGTCCACGTAAATTTGGAAGTATCCGCTGTAACCGTCCAAAAAACAGAAGAACTGCTTACCTGCTAGCCTCTCAAGCATCTGGTCAATGAAGGGTAACGGGAAGTGCTCTTTTTGGGTAGCCTCATTCAACTTCCTGTAGTCAATACACATCCTCCAACTTGTTACAAGCCTTGTAGGCACAAGCTCATTCTTTTCATTCTTCACCACTTGTATCCCTGATTTGTTCGACACCATGTGGATTGGGTTCACCCACTCGCTATCTGGGATAGAAAAGATGATTCCCAGGGACAGTAATTTCAACACCTCTTTCAAGACCACTTCTCTTATATTCGGATTTAACTTCCTCTGTAAATCCCTGTGGGCTTTCGCACCTTCCTCCAGCCTAATGTGATGCATGCAAAGATCAGGACGGATCACTTCCAATAGTCTTCCTTCCTGCTCTTAGGTCAAGTTGCTGTTCAAAATTACTGAGAACGTCTCGTTCTCCTCCAGATATGCATACTTGAGGCCAGGTGGGAGGGTCTTCAATTCTTTCTTGGGTGTACTTGTTTCCTGGGGCAAGGGATTCTTTTCTATCGCTTCTATCATCAATCCTTCGGACCTCGGAGCATTTTCCACACTAGCTACTTGGGCTGATTCCCTTGACCTGGGATAATCCAGACTCTTACAAAACTTTACAATCACTTCGGCCAGTTCCTCATCTGTTAACTCAAGAGTGTGCATGGCTTAACACCAACCTGCTACCTCTCTGTCAATAGAGTGACTTAACTCTGAATTGTCCATCTGTTCCGGCATTAATTCAGTCTCAAGATATTCCTGGACCAGGGGGTTAATGTTACTTTTTCCTCTCTTATACTTTACTCTCTCCACTTTAACTCAATACATATCAATTTTTTTAATTCCCGTGTCTAAAAGAAATCCATCACTTGTAGTGGGACTGAGAGAGTAGAAAATAAACAAAGATAAATAAAATAATAGATAAATACTCCTCCTATGACTAAGAGGCCATCCTCTAAAAAGGCCACAACATAAGTAGTTGAACTAAACTTCATTTCTGAACACCGCAAAAGTACAGAGCAAAGCCTTATCTATAACACCTAGATAAAAGACTCCAACTTCAATAAAACTAAAAACTAAATACTACTATTTAACTCTAGGATATAAGCTTATCTCTAACAAACTAATAGTAACAATTACATAAGTAATGCTATCTCCGCTAGCTCGGGTTTTAAGAAATGTAAAGAAAAGTGATTGGATAAAATTACTGGAATGTGGGTCATACTTTTATATATTAGTTTTATAATTAAATATGAGTTGAATGTGGAGTCCATTTACCAAATTTAGTTAAAGATAAATGAGACGTGTATTTGTGGACTGACCGAAAAGGAAATATGAGACAAGTAATTGTGGATAGAAGGAGTACTTGATTTCCTTCTTTTGCATGAATTAGATTCATTGTCAGGGGTTTTGAAGGCTGGATGTAGAAGGTCTTAATCTTATTATTGTCATTGTCTTAAATTAAGAATCTTATTATTGTCTCAATCTTATTATTATCACTGAATCTTGTACTCCCTCCCTCCCATTAAAATAGAGACATTTGGAATGGCACGGATTTTAATGCATAATTGGTAAAGTATGAGAGAGATAGAAAGGAAAAGTTATTGGAGTATGTTAGTGAAGAATGGGATCCACCTCATAAGAGAGAGAGAAGTTACCAAAAATAGAAGTGGATAGGACGGACCAAAATGGAAAGAGTGTCTATTTTTATGGGATGGATGGAGTATTTGAGTTATTCAGCAAATTTTTCATAATCATAACATGATATCAGTCCAGCAGATCCAGTTTATGACCTGTGCCATTGCTCTCTGTATTAGTGGTAGGTATTGAAAGTTTAGCATTTTCAAACAATGTGCCTACTTATTACTTTGTTTGGCAGAATGCTACCAAGTGTCTTATCAGAGTTTTCCAGCAGATTGGCCCAGATTCAACTGCATTGTATGTTCTGCCAAAACTAAAGGAGTTATTCGACGAGTTTGCTTTTTCTCAGAAGAACACATATTCTGTTAATTTGACTGGGAACATGTCAGGGTCTAAAGTGAAAGTGGGTGAGGAAGATTGCATTGAAAACCGAATGGACTTGGTGTGAGTCTCTGTCTCCTTCTAATAAATTGTTGATTAAAGATGCCGATGCGTAAGCTTAGATACAAGTATAAGAAAGTGACTCTCGGCAGGTTACTTTTATATCCTCAATTTGCTTCTCTACTTGGAATAGAGAGACTCCGCCAGTGCTGTGCTACATGGTTGCTCATTGAGCAGTTCCTTTTACGACATCATAATTGGAGGGTATGATATTTTTTTCTTACTACTTTTGTTCGTATACTATAATATAATCTAAATTTTTTAGCCATTGCCCGAAAATACTGTGTGCCCAAGCTGAAGAGGGAATTTTAACTTATAGTAATCTATTTGTTCAAAGTAGAGCAACTAACCACTAAACCAGTATGGTAATTCTTCAACAAACAGTGCCAGATTTTGAATAACTAATGCTACTAAATCAACTTCAGTTATTTGTACTTAGACCTTTGTATTTCAGTGGGAATGTGCAGGGGATTCCTATCGAAGTGTTCCAGATATCCCAAGTGGTAGAAGACTCTCTCAGAAGGGCTCAGCATCTGAAAATAAATCTGCTAAACTCTTACTCAATGGGGTTGGATGGTCAAGACCACAATCACATGGTAAAAAGAGTACCAAAACCATCACACCGAGTAAAAGTATGTATGAGTTGTACCAGAATCCGGCTGAGAGGATTGGAACAACTTCAAGTTTAGGAGTGCAGGAACCTTGGTATTGGTTTCCTAGTCCTGCATCTAATTGGAATGGGCTTGATTTTGCAACTCGTGCTGGAGGTCTGAAGGTTGAACTTCCATGGAAAATCAGAGCATCTATCGTACAATCTGTTCGTGCACATCATGGAGCTCTGAGATCTTTTGTTGTTTGTCAGAATGAGTATAATGTTTTCACAGCAGGAGTTGGGCCAGGATTCAAGGGAAATATTCAGAAGTGGGATTTGTCAAGGGTGGACTACATGTCAAGCTATAATGGTCATGATGAGGTTTGTGTCAGTGATACCGATATGCATCTTAATAGTTTATTAGTTTTTCAGCTGTCATTAGTTTGTTAAAGATAAGTTTATCTCTTAGAGCTTTATTTGGATTAGGAGTCTTTGTTTGATTAGGAGTCTAGTATATATCTTTATAGTTTTATTGAAGTTGAACTCTTTTATAGAGTCTCTACAATAGGGCTTTGCTCAGAATTAAAGTTTGGTTCAACTATTTTTGCTGTGGCTTTTTCGGAGGATGGTCTCTTAGTCACAGGAGGAGTATTTAACCTTTACTATATTGATCTTATTTTTTTCGTTCCATGTCTTCTTCCTTGTTATCGTGTCACTTGTACAACATGCTTCGTATGATGAGATATTAGTGAATGCTTATGGTAAGCCCACCAATCACTCTGTGTCAAATGGTGTGGTGAACATACCTTGCGGGAGGGAGTATGTAGTATGTACCTTGCATGAGGTAGAACATTGACGGATCAGAGAAGGCGATTGAGGATCTGTACGCAGACGTGCGGGGAGACATCCAGATGGTGCTCACTATATGCAAGCGCATGCAGTGGCACCTTGCCACATGGTCTAACCATCCGCCCCACCATTGCTTGCGAAAGTAGCCCCTGCCCATGTCTTTTCCTATAGAGATTTCAACTTACAATGCAAAAAGTGAACTAGCCACTCTGTTGCAGTCATGCCCTCCGCCACCGCCACCACTACCACCTCAGCGCAGGAAATTCCATTACTTGTGGTTCAATCTCCTGACATTGCGCTAGCACCCCTGCAGTCCAACCCTCCTCAACCACCACCACCACAATTTGGGACAACACCTTAGATCTTGTCGCCACAGCCTGCCGCAATCGTGGTTAGTTTTGGTGCAATTGTGCCTCACTGTGCCACAACCACTACCCCAACCATAGACATTGTCGCTACCTCCATTCTATCCATTGTCTTCCATCCAACTGCCCACGCCCAAGGGGCTTTGGCTCATTGTGCAGTTTTTGTTCCTTGCTCTTTTGAAGTTTCAATGGATATAAACATTGATTCATGCTACCAAGCATGAGCCTCTTCGGTCAGTTTTCACTGCAGCCTTGAGGCAAGGCTGTTTCGACAGCAGGAGTAATGATACTGATATGAATCTTACTAATTTATGAGTTATTTAGATGCCATTAATTTTTATGCTAAGTTTATCACTTAGACATTTTTTTTGTTTTCGCGTCTTTGTTTGACCAGGAGCCTAGTATTTATCTTTTAGAGTTTTATTCAAGTTGCAATCTTTTATAGTCTTATAAGGCTTTGTTCCCTAGTTTTGCATTATTCAGAAATAAGGTTTGGTTCAACTATTTTTTTGTGGCCTTTTCGAGGAGTATATATCTTTTATTATATTATTTGTTTATGTTTCGTTCAACCTCTTCTTCGTTGTTATCATATCAATTTTGCGATGTGCTATTAGAAATGGGCCACTCACCCCTTAAAAGGCCTTATAAGGGAGAGGGTTATCCATACTTATATACAGGAGCTAGGATCGTTACCAAGTCGATAAGGGACAAGATATTAGGAATTTTAACAGTTACTTTTTTGTGTTATAACTTGATATCTAGACAACAACTAAGAGGTCAACCATTATGCAACATGAATGCAGCATTAACTTCTTCAATCTGTGTATTCAAAAGTTTCCCTTTCTACTTTCTTTTCCTTATTCAAGCCTTTAAAATAAATAACCTGAAATCTGTAGTGTAAATTATTTTGAAGTAAACACAACCAATCCCTAAACCCTGAACTATTGAAAATTCGCATCCTTTCCACAGTAACCGGTTTATAAAAGACAATTGAACTACATGCTCCCAGATTCCATCTAGTTCCAATTTTCTCTGCCTGGATGAGATATGGTGTGTGCATTTTCTGTTTATCCTGCTTCCTTTTTCCAGATGGTTCTGTTGTCAAATTATGTGTAAAATTGCCATATGTCTATTTTGGATTGCATTGTCGTTTACCTGTAGAGTTAATATTAACTATTCTTGGTAGGATATGTTCTTTGTTGTGAATTTTGCTTAAGATTCTACACATTATTTAATGCATAATGGTTGGAATGATGGTTGATATTTGCATGGACTGTTACAGAGTTGCTTCATCTAATAAACTCCTTTAGCTTTGGTGACCCATGTGAATCCTAAAAAGACACTTGCTAGCTGGAAATTCTTATGCCTCTGTTACTGCCTGATTCCTTTGACAGGTTGTAAATGACATTTTTGATTTGGCATCCTCTGGACGTGTAGCTTCTTGTGATGGAATAGTGCATATATGGAATGGACAGACTGGAAGACTGATTTCCATGTTCTCTGAACGGTCTTTGGCATCCTCGACACAATTGGCAGAAACATATGAAGATAACATGCTTCATTTTAATCCATTACCAAGTGGAATGCTAAGTAGTGCTTTTCACGTGAATTCTTACACTACTATGGACTTTCTGGGGTTCTGTGATAGACTTATTGTGGGTACTGGAAATGGATCTCTAAGGTACTTGAATAATTTGACCACAAATTCACGTTGTATCCACCACATTCTTATCTAATTGACTATTTTGGGCACAGATTCATTGATGTCAATCAAGGTCAGAAACTTCATCTATGGAGAAGTGAATCTGTTGATTCTGGTTTCCCTCCCCTTATATCATCCATTTGCTCATCTAGCTCTAATAGAATGTCTCCCGAGGAAAGTATGGCATTTCCGTCGTGGATTGCGGCTGCGTCCAGCACTGGGCAATGTAGGTTGTTTGACTTGAGAAGTGGAAAGATTATTTCTTCATGGCAGGCTCATGATGGATATGTGACAGAGGTATGGACTGGTATGAGTATCCAAATGCTTAAAAGATAATAGTGTTTTGACATGAGATTTTGAATTGTTGCAGTTGGCTGCAACTGCAGATTATCAGCTTGTTTCTAGTTCTCGAATATGGGATTTGAGAAGGTAATCCTTGAGCTTAAGTAATTGTGTTGCTTACAGTAAGATGTTGTTTGCTTAGGGGTATAGCTAATGTATGTTGATAGGAATTGGAGCGCGGAACAGAGAGTAAAACTCTCTGGTCGGAACATAAAATTTCTGGCAGCACTGCGCATTTCATTTGAAAAATTCACCGTAAATTCATCCAATGCCCAAAAAGGCTAAAAATTTTACACGACTCAGAAGGCACTTCATATATTCATATAGTTAATCACATCAAACGGAGGTCATTTGGTTGGTCAAACAGAATACGAAACTTTCTTGGCGAGAACACAAGTTTCTGGCAGAATTGTGCAGTCAACTTTAAAAATTTATTAAAAATTCATTTTTAGACCAAATGGGCTGAAATTCACACGAGAGACAGAAAACACCTTGAAATTCACTCAGTAAAAATTTCATATCAAACTTCGATCGTTTGACAGGTCAATCACACATCAGAAGCCACTGTTCGAACGTCACAGATTTCAGGCTCATAATTTCGAATTTAGGGTTTCTTCTTCAATCAAACAAATACCAATTTTTCATGCTTATAACACACAATCATGCTTAAAAGTTCCTCATAATCATGTTTGCATATAAACCCACATCATTCACCAAAGATTCAAATCAAACTTCACATAAACTTAATCAAAAACGCATAACTATCAAAGTTCTCATGCAATCACACTTTCCCACCGATTCATTTTGCGATCTATCAATCCTACACCCTCTATATGCATGTAGGATTCAAGATTAAAGTTTCAATGAAGGAGATGAGAAGAAAACTTAGTTATACCTTCTTGAATCAAGAAAACGAACGGTAGAAACAAGAATGGAGGCGATTCATCGGAGACTCTTGAAAATAAACTCCAACGGATGCAAGAACAAGGATGAATGGAGGATTTTTGGAGAGAATATGGAGAGGGAGAGGAGAGGCACGAAATTTATGAGGGAGATGGGGGCTAGGGTTTAGTTTAGGTGAATATATAGTCCTAGGTTTAATCCCATTAATTAATTAATTAATTGTGGAGGAATAAAATAGAGGCCAATAAATAAAATCCCACAATTAAAAGGAAGGCAAGTATTTCGAAAATTATGGCTAGAAATTCAATAAGGAATTTATTTGGTATTTACTTGGAGAGAAATAGATTCACAATTTAGGAAATAAAACGATGAATATTACATAAACAAGAGAACAAAATAAATTAAATCTCCAAGTAGGAAATAATGAGGGAGGGGCAAAAATCTTGATGGTGTGCACAAGGAAATTATTTAAATCCTCAATTAAATAGAATATGATTTAAATTTGGTAATTTCTTTATAGGAAAAGACTCCCACAAAATAGGCAACAATTAAATAAGTTTTTCACAAGGAAGTTAAGCCAAAAACGTGTGGGATGGAGACACAATAGAAGGAAAATATTCACATCCCCAATTAATTTGGCTTAGGTATTAATTTGATATTGAATAAAAGGAATTCTACAAAATAGGAAACAAATATATTCTCCTCTACAAATAGGGAGGCCGAAAATTGGCTTAATTAGCCACAAGGAAATAATTCAACTCTTAATTCAATTGGGGTGAGGGAAATAAAATGTGGCAAGATTTAATTGGATTTAATTTGGATGAATATATCAAAACAATTAATTAAATCCAAGAAAGAATAAAATTCTCATTAATTGGAGGGGCCGACAATAGCCACTTTTTTTGGCTAGAACAAGATGCATGATTTTATTTAAATTGACTCCCCACATTGGATAATATAAATAACACTTCATTCCAAATCACTCATGACAATTTATTCCACATAGTCAACTCAATCTAGTAGCAATAAATAAATTTCATAAATGAAATTTCCAATCGACATATTAAAATAAAAGTCGAAAAAAAAAATTTGGGATGTTACATCCTTCCCCTCTTAACAGAAATTTCGTCCCGAAATTTTGACCTTCTAACATAAACAATTCAGGGTATTTTTCATTCGTTCTATCTTCTATCTCCCACGTGGCTTCCTTGGGACCATAGTGTTTCCACAACACTTTCACGGATGCTATTAACTTGTTTCGCAACTCTTGCACCTTCCGATTTAGGATTGCCTCGGGCCTTTACTCGTAGTTCATGTCGGGGATCAGGATCACTTTCTCTTGATGAATCACATGCTTGGGGTCGAACACGTACTTGCGCAACTGCGATACCTGGAACACGTTGTGCACGTTTCCAAAACAGGGAGGTAACGCCAAACGTACGCTACAGGACCTACTTCATCGTTAATCTTGTACGGCCCTACAAAACACGATTTCAGCTTGCCCTTTACTACAAACCTCACAACTCCTTTCGTCGGGGATACTTTCAAGAACACTTTGTCACCAACGTCGAATTTGATTTCCGTTCGACGGACGTCAGCATACGACTACTGCCTATCTTGAGCTTCCTTGATCCTTGCGCAGATTTGATGCACAATTTCGGTCATCTCCTTTATAGCGTCAGGTCCTAACATCTTCTCTCGCCAACTTCATCCCAATAAAGTGGAGATTGACACTTCCTACCATACAAGGCTTCATACGGAGTCATATCGATCGTTGCTTGGTAGTTGTTGTTGTAAGCGAATTCAACCAACGGTAGAACAATTTCCCAACTTTCCCATCGATCTAGGACAACGGCTCGCAACATATCCTCAAGCGTTTGAATCGTCCTCTCTGACTGCCCGTCTGATTGCGGGTGATAAGCAGTGCTGAAGTTTCAATTGTGTACCCAATTCTCGTTGCAAACTCATCCAAAACTTCGATTGTGAACTTCGTATCACGGTCGGACACAATAGTCTTTGGCACTCCATGCAAACGCACAATCTCATTCACGTACAGCTTTGCTAACTTGTCCGCACCATAAGTAATCTTAATCGGTAAGAAGTGCGCGCTTTTAGTAAGTCGATCGATGATCACCCAAATCGCGGTGTTACCCCTTTGTGACTTTGGCAAACCCGTCACGAAATCCATAGCTAGATGCTCCCACTTCCATTCGGGAATTTCAAGCGGTTGTAACTTCCCATATGGCCGTTGGTGTAAGGCCTTCACTTGTTGGCATGCTAGACATCGTTCCACATATGACGCTACGTCCCCTTTCATTCCATTCCACCAAAACGGTTGCTTCAAATCCCGATACATCTTCGTGCTTCCGGGGTGGTGGCGGTATAAGGCGTGTCGTGCGCTTCACTCAAAATCTCATCTTTTAGCGCCTCATCGCTCGGCACACACAGTCGTCCATCGTACGTCAAAGCATTATCCGCCTCCTCACGGTAAAGATCCAGCTTCTCGGCTCTCACCTTCACACGTAATTATTCCAACTTCTTATCACGTCGCTGGGCTTCTATGAGCTTGGTTCTCAAATCTGGCTCAATCAATAGCGTCGCCAATCTCGCTTCTACTGTCTCAGGCGCTTTCACTATTTCCAATCTCATCTTGTCGAATTCGTGAATCAACGCTTCCTATTGCGTCAGGAAATAAGCCAGTTGAGATTGGTTCTTCCTACTCAAAGCATCGGCTACTACGTTCGCCTTGCCCGGGTGATAGTGAATACCATAGTCATACACTTTCACAATCTCTAACCAACGTCACTGTCGCATGTTTAGCTCCTTCTGCTCGAAAAAGTACTTGAGACTCTTGTGATCTGTATATATCTCGCATCTCACTCCATAGAGATGGTGTCTCCAAATTTTCAGTGCATGCACCACTGCTGCTAACTCCAATCATGAGTCAGAAATTTATATGCTATCACCTTCCCATCCTGCATCAACACGCATCCTAGTCCTACTTTCGACGCGTCAGTATAGACGGCGAAGTCCTTGTCGGGTTCTGGTACCGCTAGGACTGGTGTTGTAGTCAATCTCTCTTTCAACAGTGGAAACTCGCCTCGCCATCTGGCGTCCAAACCACCTTGATTCCTTTCTTTAACAGTGCGTCATCGGTTTCTCAACTTAGGAGAATCCTTCAATGAATTGCGATAGTATCCCGCCAATCACAAGAAATGTGGATTTTAACGGCGTTTTCGGCGATTCCAAATATGCTACCTCCACCTGCTGGTCTACTTGAATTCATTTGCCGTTCACATATGACCAAGAAAGTTCATCGAGTCAACCAAAACCACCTTACTAAACTTGTGGCATAAAGCTTTCCTTCGCAACGTTTCCAACCACTGTTTGTAGATGCCATCCATGTTCCTCCTCGGTTCTTTGAGTTTACTAAAAACATCGTCGATGACGACTAACAGAAACTTTGTAAGATACTGGTGGAAGATCGGTTCATCAAGTCCATTTTGGAAGACGACCGGGGTGTGGGTCAGCCTAAATGTCACAGGACAAATTGCATAATGGCCATACAAGTGCGAAAAACAGTCTTAGCACATCCTCCTAGTCGGACCTGTAGTTGATGATATCCCGACCTCAGGTCCATTTTCGAGAATACACCAGCTGCACGTGTCAAATTACTTTCGACATCAAATCAAGACGAAAAGTTTGACAAGAACCGCATCACATCAAGACGTTTTCCAACGACGGTTCGCGTTCTACGAACGATTGGTTCAACTCAACGAATTTCACGTTTACGACTACTGGCCACCATTTATTAGTCGTCGTTTCGAAATGACAAGGATGGGAGAGTTTTGTGTTTTGTGAAAAATGAATTTTCACTTCCACGCTTTTGTTTCTTTTTGTCTCTCTATATATAACTTCCATCCACTCCAAATTCTTTTACTTCACCAACAAAGAGCTCCCATTCAAGATTTTTCGAACCCCTCTTCATCCTCTCCAAAAAGTTCTTCCAATCCTGTTATTGCATCCATTGGAGTTTGATTTTCAAGAGTCCCGACGAATCGCACAATCTTTGCTTCTACCGCTTGGTTTTCGATTCAAGAAGGTATAATTGAATCTTTTCCTCATCTTCTCCATTGAAACCTTGTTCTTGATTCCTTCATGCATATAGTGAGTATAGGAATCTTAGATCGCATAATTAATCGGTGGAAATTTGTGTTTGTATGAGAACAATTGTGAATATGCGATTTTGAATGAATATGTGTGAAGTTTGAATGAATCATTGGTGAATGATGTGTGAATATATGAGAACATGATTGTGAGAACCTTTTGAAGCATGATTGTGTGTTGGAAGCATGAAAATTTGTGTTTGGATGAATGAGGAAGAAACCCTGATCTCGAAATTTTGAAGCCTGAAAACTGTGGCATTCGGACAGTGGATTCCGACGTGTGTTTGACCAATCAAAAGATCTAATTTTGACACGAAATTTTAACTGAGTAAACTTCAAGGTGTTATATGTGTTTTGTGTGAAGTTTAGACCTTTTTGACGAAAGATTAATTTTTAACAAATTTTTGAAGTTGACTGCGCAATTCTGCCAGAAACTTGTATTCTCGCCCAGAAAGTTTCGTTTTCTATTTGTCCGACCAAATGGCCTTATCTTGACGTGAATTTTTGACTGTATGTAATTTGAAGTGTCTTCTATGTTTTGTGAAAATTTCAGCCTCATTGAACATCGGATGAAGTTTTGGTAAATTTTTCAATCGAACCGCGCAGTACTGCCAGAATTTTTATGTTCCGACCAGAGGGTTGCATTGTTGTTTTGACTGACCAAATGATATGATTTCGGTGTGAAATTTTAACTGAATGAACTTGACTGTGTCTACTGTGTTGTGACCAAATTTTAGCTTCATATAAGGTCGGATGGATTTTTGGTGATTTTACAAACCAACTGCGCAGTTCTGCCAGATTCGTGGTTATGTGGAAATATCACTTGTTGCCAAGTTGAGTGAATTATATGATGCATGTATTTTTTAGGAATGTATCCTATGACGTGATTATGTGTGGCACGTGGAGAAATATTATGGCATGTTTTCCTTATGTTGATGAATGTTGGGATGGGTAATTTAAGAGAATGATAAAAGGAACGATAGGACATGCATGATAATGTGAATTGATGGAAGGCTGATTTGTGTTGTGGTTTGGCAAGGGTTATTGTGTGTACGTGAGCACAAGGAACGAGGGTTTGCCTTAAGTGGATATTGAATTGTTTAAGCAAACGATGTGGGCTTTCGAACTGAGTATTTTTAAGACTTTCTCTTTAAAGTATGTTTACAGTTTTTATGAAAAGTATTTATATGTGCTTTCTAATTAAGATATGATGTTAAGTGCGAGCTTTCTATTTAATGTGAAGTATTATGATAAGTGTTATTTGCTTGGTGTTATTATATGTCGTTAGGTGTTGCTTTACGAGTGCTTATGAAGTGTAGCTTTTGTTGAGTTTGAAAGTTATGTGTATGGCTTTTGATGACAGAAAAATGATTTACATTTCAAAAATGTGTTATGAAAAAAAATAAAGTTGAAAAGGTTATGTCAAGCCATATTTTGTTTTGGAACTATGCCTATCTGACTGCAACGATGAATGAAATGGATTGATGGGTGACCGTGGGAGGTAACCACTTCCCCGGCACTTAAATGGAATTGATTGATGGGTGACCGTGGGAGGTAACCACTTCCCCGACACTTGAATGGAATGGATTGATGGGTGACCGTGGGAGGTAACCACTTCCCCGGCACTTGAATGGAATGGATTGATGGGTGACCGTGGGAGGTAACCACTTCCCCGGCACTTGAATGGAATAGAATGATGGGTGACCGTGGGAGGTAACCACTTCCCCGGCACTTGAATGTTAAGATATGATGAATGATGAAAGGAACGATGAATGATGAATGGATTGATGAATGAACAAGAGATAGTGAAATCGGGTTTGTCAGATACGATATGTGTTCCAGGAAAATAGATCGAAAAATAGCTTTTGAAAAAGGAAAAGAAAAATGTTTAGTGTTCTCGGACTTTTCCTAAACCCCGAGTTCACTCAAAGAGTGGCTTGACAAAATCAGTTGTTATGAAAATATATTTCGGCATGTGTCCACTTAGTACACCAAGTACTCAGCCCTGCATATGTTTTAAAAATGTGCCGGTTGAGCAGTGATGACGGCGGGCGATGTTGAGCATAGACGATGAAGATCCTTCGATAGAATAGTACTCGGATGCGACGTGTCTCCATACACAACGTTATCTGCTCTTGACTCTTCCACTGCAGTGCAAAAGTCGAGTTTGCACTCTTTGTATCGTGCACTCTGATATATACTATGTGAGTTATTTCGGTTCAAGCTTCAGTTGTGCCATAGTTTCCCCTTTCTTCCCCGCTTCTTTCATCCTACCCTAATAGCGATCAACCGTATTTTCTATCCTTAGAAAATGCGGTCGTGACAATGGATGTGCCTCTCTCCTATTACACTGGAATTCTTGGTAAATTTGTTTGTCAAATTAGCCGCCGTATGTATCGTATCAGTGCATATTATTGTAGGATAATTTGCCTATAAATTTATAAATTTTCATCAAAATATAGTTTGCATACAGACTTTACAATTCATATGTAAATTATCAAACTATTAATTTGTTCTATTTTGCAACCAAACTATTAAATTCACATGTAAACGATCAAACTATTAATTTGTTCTGATTTTGCAACCAAACTACTGATTCGATTTGATTTTGCATTTTAACTATTAAATGTGACATCAACCAAAATAATGTTAAATTTTTTAGTTAAATAATTCATTGGTTAAATTATGGTTATAGAATTATATCAAACCATTTTAAACTCTAAATCTTAATCGGAAGCAAAATCAGAATAAATCAATTGTGAAATACGTGTTTTAAAATGTTAACAATAATAACACATAACCACATCATACACGCATCGCTAACAAAAGTATTAGACTTAAGTAATAATCTTTAAATGAAATTTTCTGCGTCTATAACTGCATATTTTGACGATCATTTTGTGAAGGTATGGCCGGTATCACTGCATATGTTGGATTTTACGAGATTTGTTCTCCAAAAAAGGGTGAACTCGTCTTTATATCGGCTGCATCAGGAGTTGTAGGTTAGCTTGTTGGCCAATTTGCTAAGCTATTTAGGTGTTATGTCGTTGGAAGCGCAGGATCACAACATAATGTCTTTTAATTATTCTTTTAAATTAATTTATAAAAATCCATTTACCAACTTCTTTTTCAATTTGAATTTGCATAATTTGTTGGTGATTAAATGAATATGGAATATAATAGTAATAATTAACATAAATAACCATACAGTCAAAAGTCAACTCTAATTCAAGGTTTAAAATATTCAATAAGCATTATCTTTAATAAAAAATATTAATAAAAATAACCTCAGCAATTATCTTAATACTGAAGCAGCAATTTTCTTTTTGGGCTGTAATTACTTTATATTTTTTAGAGTTAATTTATTTATATATTACTTTGTTCAAGGTTGACCTTTTGAAGAACATATTGGGGTTTGATGATGCATTCAACTACAATGAAGAATCGTACCTGAATGAAGCCATAAAGAGGTATATATATAAAGTGACAAAATTGATTAATTTCTTTTACATATATAATTAACTGATCTGACCATATAGATTATGGGCCAACAAGATATTGGGTCGGGTCGGGCCGGTCCAATCCAAAGATATATATACATGTAGCCCATATGGCCCTTGCTAGTCACATAAATAAACAAAAAACATATATTTATGATCAAAATTTCACATTCGGTCTAATGAGCACAACCCCGACCCGTACTTTGTTATCTCTAATAAGTGTATGAAATTAATCACAACTATTTAGGTACTTCCCCGAATGGATTGACATATATTTCGAAAATGTAGGAGGCAAAATGCTCGATTCGGTGCTCCCAAACATTTGACCCCACGGTCGCATCACCGCCTGCGGGACGATCTCGCAGTATGACGAGGAGGAGCCAAACGCGACACACAACTTGATGTATGTGATCATAAAGAAAATCCGAATGCAAGGATTCGTCGTCTTCGACTACTTCATTGTTGAAGGAATTGAGGCTGCGCCAGCTGCTTTGGTTGGACACTTTTCTGGTCGCAAAGTGGGAAAGCAAGTTGTTCTTGTGGCTCGTGATTGATCAATTTGGTCCTATCGATCTTGATTTAATGGACGGTGAGGATTGATTTGTGTATTAATTTATATCTAAAATAATTTGTGTTAGCTTCAATAAAGAATTACCATTTTTATACATGTTAGAAACTAGAAACTAAGAGATGAAACTTCTTTTTTCTTCTTTGAAGAATAAATCGAAGGCAACAATGAAATTTTCTTTGCTTAAAATTGTTTAATTCATTAAAAAATATTCTCGATGACCTAGTCAAGAGAAATCGACGCTTGAATACACTAGTCAAAGGGATAGAACTTTTGAATTTGAGTGAAAGTAATGCCACTGAATAGTTCACATTTCGATCTCATACTTTGCATTCAGTCACAGCAGGAGATGTTGTTAGATACACAATAATTTATTATTCTTGAATTATAATATTTTAATATTAATATTTCCATGTTGAAATTTTGTATAATAGTAGAGTTTTATCATCTTTCAACCACCATTATATGGGCTTAAATTAAACTAAAATATCGCAGTTTTCTAAACGTTATATGTTGCATTCTTATCGAGGAACATGTGTCAAAACGACTTCAACGACGTCCCTTAATGATGTATTATGTATTTTTAAACTAACATTATGATTATGAATCAAAATTTTATCTCTCATTAAAGTACTCTAAGATAAGTTGAGAACACAAATTTCCTATCCAAATTATATTTTGAATCCGCCGGCAATGGTTGATCAATTATTGATATTTATTTTACTAGTATTATATTAGTATTACTCCTACGCAGTCATTTTGTTATTCAAGGTCTGCTGCTATAAATCCAACATTTATTTTTCACAAGCATGGTCAATTTTATAGTACTCCTCGGACCATCCCCACACATCTAAAAATAAACGTATTTCACGCTTGGTTAAAGAAAATTATTCCTTTCAATTTATTGCACTTCCAAATTTTCAACACATAACATGAAGCAATTTTTTTCCAACACATATTATTTAATAAAGGGATATCGGTCTCTAAAATCATCGAAATTAGGCCAAGATTTAGTATTTCCCAATAACTTAAAAAATGGTCTAAAATATAACAAACTTTACACTTAATTTGTTTGTTAGTACTACTATTTCCCATGGCAGGTCAATCACCATATCCAACCAACTTCCGAGCATTTTTTATCTTACTTGGCACTTTCTAAATCATTGTGATTTTCAACGTAGCTTTTCAACGTATATCTAAAATATTATAAACACTTCACGGTTGCCCACGTATAATAAGATTTTTTCTGAAAATATCATATTTGTGCTGAGTTGTGAAATAACAATAAAATGTAAAGTTTGTGATACTTTAGACTATTTTTAATGTTCTTGGGAAAAACTAATATTTGGAAAGTTCAATGATATTATATGTCAAGATCACTTCAATTTAGAATATAAACAAAACAAAACACATAATAAAAAATGGAGGGAAACACGCAGATTGTATCGAAAGACTACGTGAAGGGTTTGATAAAGGAATCAAATTTGATTCTGAAAACCTCATAAATCAAACAGAATATTCCCAACGGTGCCTTTTTGGTGAAGGAAAAGGGAAACACGGACCTCACCGGGGGGCAAAAGAGTCAATATAACTGCGCTTCACCGGAGGTAAAATTAGGGTTGGCCCGATTTGTTTGACTCCTAATTCAACACTTCATTGATTATTTTATAATATAGATAACTAAAAAAAATAACTTTCAATTTTATATTAAATATATAAATTATATACTAAATTTTATTATTAATATAATAATAGATAAAATAAATTGGAAACTTCAAATTCACTAAGAAAAACATTTAAAATTCTAAAATATGCTTTGAAATTTCTTGATGTTTATGTTTTGTTTTGCATAAATCTCCGTAGTATTTAATCGTGTTTATGTTTGAATTTAAGCATATATCTCAAATTCAATATTATTAAATGTTTTACATTTAATAAATATAACTAATTTTCAATATTATTTGATTGATCACATGTTAAATTTATCGGTAGCAAACCGATTAACCCGTTGGGCTAGCCCGAAACCCGAGTTTTTAGGGTTAGGGTTTAACTTCTATAACCTGAAAAAAACCACTACTTGATTAGCCCGCACCTGAGTGACCCATAACTCGGGCAAGGTTGGCCTGAAACCCGCTGGGCCGACCCGATTGACATCCCTACCAGAGACGTCTATGGAAGTTAAAATTCAGAAATCTCGTATTTTGACTAAGTTTTATAATAAATATATTAAATAGAAAATGAAATAATGAGAGCCATGAATAGTGAAGGGAAGAGATAAATAAGAAATGGAGGATTGGAGGTGCTACCTGTTTAAATTAATAACAATACATCAAATTCATGATCATATATTTATAATTCATGATTATAACCTTATTTAAGTCCTTCCTTGTTTCCGATGGTAAAAACAGAATTACTCACGAGCAACCACCACCAACAGCTTCCCTACGTTGCGACCGGAGTATAAGCCAAAGAGAGCCCCAGGCGCGCTTTCAATGCCTTCGGCTATGTCTTCGACGTATGTGATCTTCTCTTCCTTGATTAGAGGCACAACTATCTCCAGGAACTTGGGGTAGAGATGGTAGTGGTCGCTAGTGAAAAATCCTTCCATACGGACCCGTTTTACTAATGCGTTAATCAAGTTGTGGACGCCTTCGGGCTGCTCAAGGCTGTTGTATTGGGAGATCATCCCACAAAGCGCAACACGGCCGTTGAGTCTCATGCTGTTTAGCACCGCTTCGAGCATCTTCCCTCCCACGTTGTCAAAGTAGATGTCGATGCCATCGGGGAAGTACCTAATTAACAACAACACAAATTTGTGAGTATTATCTACATAACGATAAATTGCCGGAAAAACTATAAAATTTGGTCAAATTCTTTCAAAAACTAACCAAAAAAATTATATATTTGGATTTGTTATCCACAGTCGTGGGATGATTGTGAACTGATCCATACTTCGTGGTTTTCTCAGCTGATTTACCAAACTTCGCGGTTTTTTGCTAGTTTTTATGAAATTTGTGTTGAATACAAAAGGATTCTTTTGTTATATAAGAACATAAATATGTGTATTGTGTGTTAAATTACTAACTATTCTTCAATGTTAAATAAGTATACACATTTTTATAGCAATGATAGAACCTCTTCAACGCTGCATTATAGTCTTGCTCTTCTTTGTAGTTGAATGCTTCGTCAAACCTGAATTTGTTCTTCAAGAGATCGACCTTCATCAATGCAAAAGCCGACTTGTTCATCAAATGTGAAACATAAACTTGCCACAGAAGAAAAATATCACATAAATCGACAACCAATCTAGCCAACAATCTAATAAGTTTTCGATAAGCCATTAGATTCTGACCTTTTCTTTGTTCCCCGCACTCCCAACAACGTAACACCCTGCGATCTTTGCAAACTGACCAACGAGCTGACCAACAGCTCCGGATGCAGCAGAGACATACACAGTTTCCCCCTTTTTGGGAGAGCAAAACTTGAAAAAACCAACATAAGCTGTCATGCCAGGCATGCCTAAAATGATAACGCGAAACACGTTGATTTTCAGTCTCAAGTTAGTACATCTCCTACTGTTGTTTTTCAGAAACTATCAAGATAAACGCTACAAATCCTGCATTTCCCAATCTATTAATTCAAGCAGATATAGTTCATCAACAGCTCGTTTTCGTTAACAGTTTAACTGCATACATAACTTCTGCAGAATCACAAACAACTAGTTCTAGTCAGACAAATAGCACTAGGAAGCAGGAATCATGCGTGAAATTTGAAGTCGATAATCACAAGGGGCTCGAGAAACTCACCAAGAATCCCTATAAAATAAGAGAGGGGCAAATCTTTATCTTGAATCTTAAACAATTGGTCTGGATCTTTAATAAGGCTATACTCCTCCCAGCTAGTAAACCCCCAAACTAGCTCGCCCGTCTTGAAATTTGGATGAGACGAATCCAGTACTTTCGACACTCCAAATCCATAAATAGGTTGTCACCAGAAAAAGGTCAACAAACACAAAAAAAGATGCAACCAACATTGCGTCAATGGAAAGATAACATTTTTTATTTCTTTCCCCAAAATCTCAAACTATTCATCAAACAAGACCTCTGCAGAAACATCAAAAAGACATAACAAACATTTTATCAATAGAAAGATACAGTTTATAATTTTCTCCCCGAAATCTCAAACTATTCATCAAACGAAAAAAATACTACTGTTATATTCCAATGAGATCATCTACACAATATTGTATTATAAGTCTATTTTTTTAATAAAATAAAAAATTAAGGGCCCCAATTTTAATCAAGACATATATAACAAATTCTATTCCAACCAGAAGAAAAATTAATTTCAACAAGAAAAATTTCACTTAAAAAAACTAAACTTACAGAATCCAGTGTGAAAGAAGGTAAATCGAGCTCCTGATTCTTCATGAGGGCAAGAATAAAAGGATCGATGGATAAGTAGAGATTCTTCACCAAAACGGCGCCGTCGCAACCGCAGGGAATTTTGAGATGAATTTTGGAAGTTCTCAGCGACAAATCGGATTCTTTCACAGATGTTTTGGCATAGTTGCTGAGTATCACTTGCTTGTATCTAATTTCCTCACCCATTTTGCCGTTGATTCTGGTGGAATTCTGGTGTTCAGCTTCATTGTTTTATATCTGAAAATCCCTAGAAAAGCTCTTGGCTAATGTAGTAGAAGTTTTGGGTTGTGTGTAGTAGCGGCGCCTCTGCTAGGTGAGAATCATAGGGAGCTCTAATTTTCTATGGAGGGACGTCTTTTTTTTATATTATTTTAGATCCGTGAACTTTAAAATATAACTTGAGGTCCGTCAACCGTGAGTTAATATCAGTCGAAGTACTTTTTTACTATTTTCAAGTTTTTTGGATGAAAATACCCTCAATCATATTTTTAATTAACTTATCACATACTCATATGGTTTTTGTAAATGATAATAAATAGCTAAAGTGGACATATGATAAAGTAAGAGAGAGAATAACGTAGAAGAGAGTTATCTACATTATTCTCTATCTTACTTTACCCTTTGTTCATTAATTATTTATTACTCCCTCCGTCCATGAAACGTTTTCCAGTTTTTCCATTTTGGTCCGTCCGTGAAATGTTGTCCACTTTGCTATTATTTTACTTTTTTTGGTAAATGGTTCTCATATTCCACTGACTCATTACACTCACATTCTATTATAAATTCAATATATAAATATGGGACCTACATTCCACTAACTTCTTTCACTCACTTTTCTTTACATTTCTCAAAACACGTGCCGAATCAAACATGGACAACATTTTGCGGAAGGAGGAAGTATCATTTGTTCAAAACGAGTGCAGAAAATGAAATGTGACAAAATTTCAGGGACGGAGGGAGTAGTAAAAATATGTATAAAAAAATATGGGTATGTGATAAGTTTATTAAAAATATGTACCCGGTATTGAGGGTATTTTCATCAAAAAAACTTGAAAATAGTAAAAAAATATTTCGATTGATATTAACTCATAGTTGACAGACTTCAAATGATATTTTTAAAGTTCACGGATCTAAAATGATACATTGACAAAGTTCGTGGACTAAAAAAAATTCCTTCTACTCTATAATAGGCAGGGGTATTTTCTTCAGCAACCATTTAATTAAAAAACAAATATTAACACCTAATGCCCCTAACCAGCTGCAATTCTCCAACACTGAACACTTGAAAAAAGATCCAATTACGTGGGCTCACCAGGCCATATAAGGGAAACTGAACGAGTCTCAGTTTGTATTTTCTTTTATGACTTTAGGTTATGACTGGCAAAATTTATTGTATTTATAGGTCATTAGGTATTAAGTTCACTACATTTGACTAATTCACTCACAACATTTGTAAGGTTGTTTTCAATACTTTCAATTTTCGTAAAAATGCGACACAATATTAGACTTATTATTTATTTAGTTTGACTAAAGTTTAAATTTTGTCTCGCATATTTATTTAAAAAGATATTTTGATCCACTGTTTAAAGATTTTGTCAATTAGGTAGAGTACTTGTATTTTAAAGTCTAAAATTAGGCTTGTATATTAAAAAAACATATTTTGTCATATACATTAATAGATTTTGTCAATTAGGTAGAGTACTTTTATTTTAAAGTCTAAAATTAGGCTCCTATATTTAAAAAACATTTTTATCCTATACATTAATAATTAGTAGAGTACTTGTATTTTAAAGTCCAAAATTAGGCACGTATATTAAAAAAACATATTTTGTCCTATATATTACTCCCTCCGTCCCTGAAAATTTGTCACCTATTTCCTTTTTCGTTCGTCCCTAAAAATTTGTCACCTTTCACTTTTACTATTTTTGGTAGTGGACCCCTACATTCCACTAACTCATTCACACTCACATTTTATTATAAAACTAATATATAAAAGTAGGACTCACATGCCACCAACTTTTTCAACCCACTTTCTATTACAATTATTAAAACCCGTGCCGGGTCAAATGGTGATGAATTTTGGGGGACGGAGGGAGTAATAGATTTTGTCAATTAGGTAGAGTACTTTTATTTTAAAGTCTAAAATTAGGCTCGTATATTAAAAAACATATTTTATCCTATACATTAATAATTAGTAGAGTACTTTTATTTTAAAGTCCAAAATTAGGCTCGTATATTAAAAAAACATATTTTGTCCTATACAATAATAATCAATTAAGTGTCCTCGCTTCTGGTCCTAACCTATATAGTTCAATTCATATTGAACATGTTAATCAAGTCAATCGATATTTAACTCATTCATAAAGTCAAAATGAGATTAATTAACCATTAATTATTAACAAAATTAGTATTTTAATATGGCCAAGACATATAACCAGATCTAGGAATGAACGGTGATTGGGGTCGAGGGGGGCCGACCGCCCCACCGCCGGCCCATGAATACCGCCAGAATCAAGCTTCTGTCATTGTGCTTCAAGTCTTCGACCCAACGATGTAGAAAGAATAGCAGATATGCAACGGCTAATGACAAGGAGAGTGTTAATCAAGGATCAATTGAGAATTTATACTATATTTATTGGAGGCTATGAAGAAACTACACGTTATGGCTTAATAAAGTGTTAATTTAGGCGCTATAAAGTTATTTATGAAGGTATTAAGACACTAAATGTTCTAGTGTATTTTTTTTCATAGTCATAACATAATTACATCACTTTATCTGTGTTCATGGATTAATGTGAAAATCACATTTTATGTGAGAATCGAGAGTAATATTTTGAATGTATAAACTTGGATAATTCACGGTAAAAATTAACCGTATGAAAATAATATATTTATTCGTGACTAGTGGGATTTTAATCCATATCTTTCACTTAATTTAATATATAAAAACGGCAAACTATAAACAAAGTTCAAGAAACAAAAGAAAAATATAAGTAGGG